>NC_086325.1:112080982-112409315 GCF_036172605.1 Pelobates fuscus | reverse complement strand
GCAGTACGAGAGAGACCAACCCAGGGCAGGCTACGGAAACTTTAGAGGTAGAGCGAGAGGTAGAGGAGGCCCCGGAGGGAGTAATGGTTATAGAGGGAGTAATGGGAACAGAGGAAGTGTTAGGGAAGACAGGTATATTCCAGCAGCGCAAAGGTCCCGCGATAGAGAAGGTAGGGACTTTGTAGGATTGGCTGACACTGTCATGGAGGACTATTGATACCGACCGGGCTCCATCCCCCTTGGTCGAGCGGAGCCTATGGTCGATGTATCAATAGGGGGGAAAAGGAGTGCGTTCATGATCGACACTGGTGCTGAACATTCAGTGGTGACTAATCTAGTTGCTCCTCCATCTGGAAGGACTATTACTGTGATAGGAGCAACTGGAAGAAGTGCTGAAAAACCGGTTCTTAAAAGTCGACTCTGTACATTGGGAGGCCACGTAGTAAAACACCAATTCCTTTATATGCCTGAATGTCCAGTCCAATTGCTGGGACGTGATATGCTATCAAAATTACAAGCGCAGATTACGTTCCTACCAAATGGAACAACATCCTTAAAGTTTAATGGACCTTCAGGTATTATGACTTTATCCGTACCAAAGGAAGAAGAGTGGCGACTTTATACAGTGTTGACTAGCCAAAACCCTAGGAGTGATGAGACATTGTTTAACATACCAGGAGTTTGGGCAGAGAACAACCCACCAGGACTGGCCCGCAATATTCCACCAATAAAAATTGAACTGAAACATGGGCTTTATCCAGTGAGCCTAAGACAATATCACATTCCGCAGAAGGCTAAGAAGAACATCCAATCCTATCTGGATAAGTTCATACGGTATGGTATCCTAAAATTCTGTACTTCCCCCTGGAACACCCCATTGCTGCCTGTTCAAAAGCCCGGTACAGATGAGTATCGACCTGTACAGGACTTAAGAGCAGTCAATGATGCGGTTGTTAGCATACATCCAGTTGTACCCAATCCATATAACCTGCTTGCTTTAATTCCGGGCGGGGCTACTTACTTCACAGTCTTAGATCTCAAAGATGCCTTCTTTTGCCTCCGAATTGCCGCAGAAAGCCAATGTATTTTCGCTTTCCAATGGGAGAACGCTGTAACGGGCTCAAAACGCCAAATGACTTGGACAAGACTGCCCCAAGGGTTTAAAAATTCACCTACCCTATTTGGTTCAGCTCTAAGTCAAGATCTACTGGATTTCGAGTCTATCCCAGGAGAATGTGTATTGTTACAATATGTAGATGACTTGTTGATAGCAGCAGTTACAAAAGAAAAATGTCAGCAAGCAACGCACGATCTACTACATATTCTCTGGAAGGCAGGATACAAGGTGTCCAGGAAGAAGGCTCAGTTGTGTTTGCCAACTGTCAAGTATCTGGGATTCCATATCTCTGAAGGTCAAAGGATTATGGGGCCAGAGAGAAAAGAAGCTGTCTGCCAAATACCAATACCCAAGAATAGAAGACAAGTGCGAGAATTCTTGGGGGCAGCAGGCTTCTGTAGGATATGGATTCCCAGCTATGCGATACTGGCAAAACCTCTGTACGCAGCCATCAAAGGTACAGAGCACGACCCCTTCTTATGGACCCAAGAACAGCAAACGGCATTTGAAGATGTGAAGAAGGCTTTGATGAGTGCCCCAGCATTAGGTCTACCTGATCACACACGACCATTCTACTTATATGTACACGAGCAAAGAAGAATGGCTGTGGGAGTATTGACACAGTACTTGGGATCATGGCAAAGACCTGTTGCCTACATGTCTAAGCAACTGGATGCAGTGGCCAGCGGACTTCCACCTTGTCTAAGAGCCGTAGCTGCAGCCGCCCTGCTAGTAGCTGAAGCCGATAAACTCACTCTGGGTCAAGAACTTTATGTACGAGTCCCACATGCAGTACAGACGTTGTTGGATTACAAAGGAAATCATTGGTTTAGTAACAGCCGTATGACCAAGTATCAAGCAATGTTGTGTGAAAACCCAAGAGTGCATTTAGAGACTGTAAACACCTTAAATCCAGCTACCCTTTTGCCGCAACCTACTGAAAGTCAACATGATTGTTTGGAAGTAATGGATGAAGTATTTTCAAGTAGACCAGATCTTCGTGATTTTCCCATCCAGAACCCCGATGTTCAATATTATACCGACGGCAGTAGTTATGTGAAAGAAGGGATCCGCTATGCAGGATATGCAGTGACAACAATAGACAAGGTGATAGAAGCTCGGCCACTGGCGAAAGGAACATCAGCACAAAAGGCAGAATTAATAGCACTAACACGAGCGTTACAATTGGCTGAAGGTTTAAGAGTAAATATCTATACGGACTCTAAGTATGCGTTTTTAACCACTCATGCCCACGGAGCTTTGTATAAAGAAAGAGGACTACTGAATTCAGAAGGCAAAGAAATCAAGTACGCAGCTGAAATCCTACAACTATTGGAAGCAGTGTGGGAGCCGAAAGAAGTCGGTATCATACATTGTCGAGCGCATCTGAGAGGAGATGGTGATGTAACCAAGGGAAATCGGATGGCAGATAGTGCAGCTAAGCGTGCTGCTGAATCAGGAAGACAGGAGTATGTGGGGCATATAGCTGCTCTTATACCAACTCCACTGTCCCAATGGACTCCAGTTTATACAGCTCAAGAAGAGGAGTGGTTAAAGACTGAACCGGGAAAGTATTTGGAGAACAAGTGGTATCAGCTAGAAGATGGAAGAATAGTCATACCAGCATCACTAGCGGTAGAAATTGTCCAAAATTATCACAACGGGACACATTCTGGGAGAGACAGTACTGAAGAATCTCTCAGGAAACATTTCTACATACCAAGATTGTCCAACTTGACTCAGGCCATTGTACGCAGATGTGTAACGTGTGCTAAGAATAATGCAAGACAAGGACCAGTAAAGCCACCAGGAGTCCAGTTTATGGGGGGACTCCCCATGTCCGATCTACAAATAGACTTTACAGTAATGCCTAAATCGGGTGGACATCGTTACCTGTTGGTAATTGTGTGCACCTATTCAGGCTGGGTAGAAGCATGTCCTACTCGTACAGAGAAAGCAGGAGAAGTTGTAAGATTCCTGCTACGAGAAATAATACCCCGATATGGACTACCCTGTTCTATAGGATCGGACAATGGTCCAGCTTTTGTTCATCAGTGCCTACAACAACGGACTCATATGCTTGGTATAAAGTGGAGGCTTCATACTGCATATAGACCCCAGAGTTCTGGTAAGGTAGAGAGAATGAATAGAACTATAAAGAACCAGTTGGCTAAAATGTGTCAGGAAACCCAACTTAAGTGGAACGTTCTCTTACCCATAGCTTTATTGCGAATCCGCAGTACCCCTACCAGAAGGATGGGCCTCTCTCCTTTTGAAATCATGTATGGGCGACCACCTCCCGTACTTGGTAACTTAAGGGGGGACTTGAGTCAGTTGGGAGAAGGAATTACCCGGCAGCAGGTTGTAGAGTTGGGTAAGACTATGGAGGAGGTACAGAAATGGGTACAAGATAGATTACCTGTGAATATTTATCCCCCTGTTCATAGTTATCATCCAGGAGACCAAGTGTGGATTAAAGAGTGGAATAATGTACCGTTAGGGCCCAAGTGGAGAGGTCCTTATGTTGTTCTTTTGTCTACCCCTACAGCGATAAAAGTAGCCGAAGTAACTCCGTGGATACATCACTCCAGGGTTAAACCAGCAGCAGTCGATTCTTGGCAAATTACAGCAGATCCAGAGAATCCCTGCAAGATCCGGTTGAAACGCACTACTCAGTCGGAGTAACGAGGAATTATTGTGGATTACAAATTTTATTGTTACAGGTGTGAGTGAGAAGGCCATAATAAAGCCTGTCCGCTTACCAACACATAGTGTATAAGCCAGGAAAGTCTCGAAGGGACACCTGTGAAGACGAGCAGAACTCCATTCCCTGCAGCCCTCACATCCTGGAAGCTGAGGTTCCATCGCACGGACGAAGACTGAGGATGACGGCGAAAGATGTGCTTTTGATTGTGTTTATTTATATGTGTTTTTATATTCAGGAAGGTAGAGGTACCGACACTCCTAGCTGTGAGGTATGCATTAAGACTACGAGAACAGGTAACCATATTTCCCAAACCCTAATTTGGCATTCACAATACGAATGTAAAGGAGAGGTATCAAGATGTAGATACCTAAATATAGACTATAGTGTGTGCCATTTAGGAGTAGGAGAACCTAAGTGCTTCAGTCCAGAGTATCAACCTCGTACAATTTGGTTGACTCTCAGGAATGGAGATCCTCAGGGGACCCTAATTAATAAGACGGTGTTAGAATCCGTACATTCTTCGGGTGTTCTGCTATTTGATGCATGTAAGGCGATATCAAGTGGTAGAAAACCGTGGAATGTATGTGGGGATCTTAGATGGGAGAGGACGTATGGGTCTAATGATAAATATATTTGTCCCAGTAGTAAAAATAAATATGTGAGTCCTAGATGCCCAAATAAAGACTATAACTTTTGTCCATATTGGTCTTGTGTGGGGTGGGCGACTTGGGGACAGACAGTAGATAAAGACATGATAGTGACTAAGTTGCCGACTAGCCCTTATTGTAAGTCTATGGAATGCAACCCAGTCCATATACTTATTAATAACCCCGACAAGTTCCTAGATAAGTATGGAAATTTATTTGGGTTTCAGATATACGGGACGGGTTTAGATCCTGGGACATTATTGTTTATAGGAATAGAGACTGATACGGTATCCTCCCAGACTCATCAAGTATACCATTCCTTTTATGAAGAGATGAGTATAGATAATAAGATCCCCCATAACGCTAAAAACCTGTTCATTGACCTAGCTGAAAGTATTGCCGGTAGTCTTAATGTTACCAACTGCTATGTGTGTGGAGGTACTAACATGGGAGACCAATGGCCTTGGGAAGCAAAGGAGGTAATGTCCGGTTCTGAGGCAGTTGACCAACTAATATCTACACAAGCCGATTATCATTTGAGTGTTAGAGGTAAATCTGAGTGGAGATTAAAGACCTCCATCATAGGTTATGTTTGCATAGCAAGGAAAGGAATAATGTATAATACTTCTGTAGGAGAATTAACTTGTCTAGGGCAAAAAGCTTATGATGATGATACTAAAAATACAACTTGGTGGTCGGCTTCAAATGTCTCAGAACCATCTAACCCGTTTGCTAGATATGCCAGTTTAAAGGATGTGTGGTTTGATTTATCCATCACATCTACCTGGAGAGCCCCAGCAAATTTGTACTGGATCTGTGGTAAGAAAGCCTATTCGGAGTTGCCACAGGACTGGGAAGGGGCATGTGTGTTGGGTATGCTCAAACCATCCTTCTTCTTGTTACCGATTGAAACAGGTGAGACTTTAGGTGTTAAAGTGTATGATGTGAATCATAGGAAGAAAAGGGGACCCTTAGAGATAGGCACCTGGGAAGATAATGAATGGCCTCCCCAGCGTATCATAGATTATTATGGGCCAGCCACGTGGGCAGAAGATGGTACCTTTGGTTATAGAACCCCAATTTATATGCTCAACCGTATTATAAGATTACAGGCGGTGGTTGAGATTATTACTAATGAGACCTCACAAGCACTCAATCTTCTAGCGAAGCATAATACCAGGATGAGGACAGCAGTGTACCAAAATAGATTAGCCTTGGATTACCTTTTGGCAGTAGAGGGAGGTGTATGTGGGAAGTTTAACCTGAGCAATTGCTGTCTTCAAATAGATGACGAAGGGCAAGCAATAGCTGAGCTTACTAGCCATATGGTTAAACTAGTGCATGTGCCTACTCAGGTATGGAAAGGGTACAATCCAAGTAGTTGGTTTGGTAGCTGGTATGAGTGGTTTGGAGGGCTTAAGGCAGTGGTAGGTGGAGTCCTACTGATTTTACTGTTGTGTCTACTCCTACCGTGTCTTATACCCTTAGTAGTTAGGTCTGTGCAAAGCCTGATAGGAAGTATAGCAGAGAGGAAGGCTGCTGCACAGATAATGGCGATATATAAGTATAAGGCTCTAGATCAAGGAGAACCAATGCAGGAAGATGAGTGTTAAAAGATTCACATCATAAGATAAGTCTGGTCTGGTTCATGGTAACCTGAGGTATATGCAAACCAAGGTTAAGTGATGCCTCAAGTAATTGTGAAATATCAGAGGCATCAAAGGGGGGAATGTGATGTAATTCCAGTAAAATACAAGTTTAGCAGGCTAAGATTGCCACAAGGCATATGTATGTATATGTGTTTGTAGTATCAGTTAGTTAATTACACGTAGCTAAGATACTGTTATCACTGTACTGACCAGGTGCAGGAATGTAAGAACTGGAATTACGCGTCCCTCTCCTTTGTATCAGATGAGCCACGTGGTTAGACCGGATGGATGAGTTTAGACTCTATTTATTAAATAGGTTAAGGGTATGTGTGGGTGTAGTTAATTGTGGGAGGAGCTACAGTGCTATATAAGGAATGTACTCTATGTATTCAGTACTCAGACTTTGCTGTATTTTGGTGACGCTAGTCCCTCTGAGTCCCGATCGGTGATCCAATAAAGAATCTCTTCCTTCCTGAAGAAACCTGTGTCCATCTCTCTGTGCTTGGCTTCCGTCAGTTTCTCCGGTATCAGTAGCAGCCTGTGATTTCTCATCACTGTGGTCTGAACTCTAGGCTGGGGCTGGTGGACAGCGACTTCTTTTAAGACCGATTGGTTTTTGAAGGTCTGTAGTATTCAATACAGACTGTATGATGTTGTAATTGTGAGCTTATGAATACAACAATATTAAATTGAGACCTTAATTAGAACACTTGTAATGCCAATATTACACCTCTCTCTCTCTCTCTCTCTCTCTCTCTCTCTCTCTATATATATATATATATATATATATATATCTATATCTATATATATATATATATATATATATATATATATATATATACAGTTGTGCTCAAAAGTTTGCATGCCCTTGGAGAATTGGTATTATATGTACCAATTGTAAAGAAAACAAAATGGCACAATCATAAAACAAAACATGGAAACAAAGAAACAAATGAAATGACCCCTGCTCAAAAGTCTGCATATCCTACAAGATGGAGGTCGAGGAGCGAAATTACGTGGTAGAGGGGGCTTCCGGGAGCTCCCAGGAGCCAGGGCCCTCCGCCGCCGGGGCCCCTCAGTGTATGCTGATCTTTGACACCCTGGTGGACCGGTTCCTGGAAGGGCTGGTGGAAGCGGGAAGCTACTCAAGGTTTGCTCGTTGCTATTGGCGAATCTACAAACTTCAACCAGAAATATCCCGGAGCATCTATCACCAGTTTGTTGATCAGTTGCAGAAATCCATTAAGGATGAAATACAATAATTAAAAGAAGAAGGGAATCTGGAGGCGCTGCTTGACTCCTTGAATAACCTGGAAACAGAGGCTGGGGGCAGGACAGATCTCGAGTGTCGACCTAGCGGGGAGCCAGAGGAGGATCTACGCAGCCACCTGGTGCCATACCTCCTGCAGCAGAGAGAATACCTGCAGAAGATTTTAAAGCAACAGATCGAGGAGAATGCCAAGGAAGGAGGTTGGCTGGCAGTGAAGGGATTAACATTGAGTTTTAAAGGAACAGATCAAGGAGAATGCCAAGTTGTCTCAATCTGTGCTTGCGGGGAGAAAGAGGATAGAACAGATGCAGAAGGATATCGAGAGGAGGCGGCAGGCTTGGCAGGAGTTGAGTAAAGTACAGAGAGAGAGATGATATTGTCTATTCAAACCCTGGACATGCTGGTTATCTTGTTATTTATATCTAAAATGTCTTACTGTTAATAAAAGTTAATTTGCTTTAAAAAAAAAAAAAAGTCTGCATATCCTTAGTTCTTAATTGCCCCTTTTAGCATCAATGACAGCATGCAGTCTGCTGTAATAGTTGTCTATGAGGCACCTAATTGTTGCAGGTAGTATAGCTGCCCATTTGTCTTGGCAAAATGCCTCCAGGTCATGCAAAGTCTTTGGTCGTCTTGCATGAACTGCATGTTTGAGATCTATTCCAGGCTAGGGAAATAAGAAATATATGGCATAGTGCAATACTGTAGGTAATACAATTGGATATATAGGTAAGTGCCAAGTGTTCACTCACACTTTAACATCCCAAGAAATGCCTTCAAAGATATACTTGGTGTGCCTTCTTGCTTCAATGCTTGGTGCATGTAAATCTCATATAAAAGTAAGGTACAAAAAAATAGATGAAATGACTGTATGAATAAAGAGTAAAAAAAACATGTATTACTTACATCAAAGTAAATAATAGCAGATATATCAGTCCAACGCGTTTCTTCCCTGTTAGGGACTTCCTCAGGGACAATCTTTAACAACAATGCTGAGTACAAATGCATACAATCCTAATTACAAACATCCCCTAATATATACCACCCCCAATCAGTCCCAATAGTTGTTCTACGGATGATTCCGTTTTTCTTCAGCTGTTTGTGGTTCAGATTTGGTCACTTCTGGGTTTCGTGCATCCTGTGCGGTCATGTGACATGCGTGATGACATCACGCAGGGGTTCAACCTTTGTTTCAGCTGTCAATCATAGTGACAAGCTAGGATGTTGAAGGAGAGTCCAAAAAAGACTATTTCTAAATGGGAGGATGAGTGGGGAGTATACAGAGGGGAGTTGCAAAATGGTTAAAGAGATATTACTGGTCTGAAGATCTTATGAATAAACTTTATTGATAAAAAACAAAACGAACACACCAATAACCTATATTACATGTATTGATATATTCATATGCCTGTGTGCATGAATGCCTGACTCCATACTGCATAAGGCAACATGCACACTGCATAATGTAATATGCACAAGCCAAGATGTTCAAAAATGATACCATGAATGTATCAAAAAGTATAATTCTACACTATATAAAAATTAGAAAAAATCTATAAAAAATGTATAAAAAATGCACAAAAAATGTAAAAAATAATAAAGGTGGTAGTTCTTCTACCTTCCAAGAGCTATAAAATTTGAAATTGAAATTTGAACTAAGGCATGTCTAATGCCTCTAAAAAGCCAAATATTCAGAAAGATAGTGCAAAATGCATTCCCCTATTGTTTCCTATACTCTATAGTAGAGAAAAGGGGAGCTAATTCTTGGCTTATTCATTATTAGTGATGTACCGAACTGTCCGCCAGCGAACAGTTCCTGGCGAACTTAGCGTGTTCGCGTTTGCCGCGGCGGGCGGACACATGCGCAGTTCGATCCGCCCACTATTTGTCATCATTGGGCAAACTTTGACCCTGTGCCTCTCGGTCAGCAGACACATTCCAGCCAATCAGCAGCACTCCCTCCCTTCCACACCCTCCAACCTCCCTCCCAGCATCCATTTTCGATTCATTCTGAAGCTGCATGCTTAGTGAGAGGAGGGAAAGTTTAGCTGCTGCTGATTAGATAGGGAAATTGATACCTAGGCTAGGGTATTCAGTGTCCACTACAATCCTGAAGGACTCATCTGATCTCTGCTGTAAGGACAGCACCCCAAAAAGCCCTTTTTAGGGCAAGAACATTTTTAGGGCTGCTTTTTTTTTTTTTTTTTTTTTTCCTGTGTAATGTAATTGCAGGTGCCTGCCTGCCAGCTTCTGTGTGAGGTTCACATTGGATACTGTGCCCACTTGCCCAGTGCCACCACTCATATCTGTTTTTACAATAGGTTAAGCTTTAGATTTAAAAGAAATATTTTTTTTTCACTGTAATAGAAGAGCAGTTGCCTGCCTGCCAGCTTCTGTGTCAGGTTGGATGCCTTGCCCATTTGCACAGTCAGTGCCACCACTCATATCTGTTTTTACAATAGGTTAAGCTTTAGATTTAAAAGAAATATTTTTTTTTCACTGTAATTGAAGAGCAGTTGCCTGCCTGCCAGCTTTTGTGTCAGGTTGGATGCCTTGCCCATTTGCACAGTCAGTGCCACCACTCATATCTGTTTTTACAATAGGTTAAGCTTTAGATTTAAAAGAAATAATTTGTTTTCACTGTAATAGAAGAGCAGTTGCCTGCCTGCCAGCTTCTGTGTCAGGTTGGATGCCTTGCCCATTTGCACAGTCAGTGCCACCACTCATATCTGTTTTTACAATAGGTTAAGCTTTAGATTTAAAAGAAATAATTTGTTTTCACTGTAATAGAAGAGCAGTTGCCTGCCTGCCAGCTTCTGTGTGAGGTTCACATTGGATACTGTGCCCACTTGCCCAATGCCACCACTCATATCTGTTTTTACAATAGCTTAAGCTTTAGATTTAAAATAAATAATTTTTTTTCACTGTAATAGAAGAGCAGTTAGTTGTCTGCAAGCGTCTGGGTGTCAGGCCTACTTCAGCGTGTGCTCTGTAGACCTGTGCCAGCGTGCTTTGACAGTTGCCAATCATATTTGGTGTCTCTTTAGCGTGCTTTTACAAAGAAAAAAGATTTCCAGTGTAAGCTAATAGCAGCCAGTCAGTGTCCTTCAAGCGGCTCTGTCAGGCCTTCCTTCAGCGTGTGCCCTGCACAGCCCTGCCAGCGTACTTTGACAGTTGCCACTCATATCTGGTGTCTCTATAGCGTGCTTTTACAAAGAAAAAAGGTTTCCAGTGTAAGCTAATAGCAGCCAGTCAGTGTCCTTCAAGCGGCTCTGTCAGGCCTTCCTTCAGCGTGTGCCCTGCACAACACTGCCAGCGTACTTTGACAGTTGCCAATCATATATGGTGTCTCTTTAGCGTGCTTTTACAAAGAAAAAAGGTTTCCAGTGTAAGCTAATAGCAGCCAGTCAGTGTCCTTCAAGCGGCTCTGTCAGGCCTTCCTTCAGCGTGTGCCCTGCACAACCCTGCCAGCGTACTTTGACAGTTGCCACTCATATCTGGTGTCTCTATAGCATGCTTTTAAAACCAAACTTTTGTTTCCACTGTAATAGAAGAGCAGTTGCCTGCCTGCCAGCTTCTGTGTGAGGTTCACAGTGGATACTGTGCCCTCTTGCCCAGTGCCACCACTCATATCTGTTTTTACAATAGCTTAAGCTTTAGATTTAAAATAAATAATTTTTTTTCACTGTAATAGAAGAGCAGTTAGTTGTCTGCAAGCGTCTGGGATTCAGGCCTACTTCAGCGTGTGCTCTGCAGACCTGTGCCAGCGTGCTTTGACAGTTGCCAATCATATCTGGTGTCTCTTTAGCGTGCTTTTACAAAGAAAAAAGGTTTCCAGTGTAAGCTAATAGCAGCCAGTCAGTGTCCTTCAAGCGGCTCTGTCAGGCCTTCCTTCAGCGTGTGCCCTGCACAACACTGCCAGCGTGCTTTGACAGTTGCCAATCATATCTGGTGTCTCTTTAGCGTGCTTTTACAAAGAAAAAAGGTTTCCAGTGTAAGCGAATAGCAGCCAGTCAGTGTCCTTCAAGCGGCTCTGTCAGGCCTTCCTTCAGCGTGTGCCCTGCACAACCATGCCAGCGTACTTTGACAGTTGCCAATCATATCTGGTGTCTCTATAGCGTGCTTTTAAAACCAAAATTTGTTTTTCACTGTTATAGATTGAATAGCAGTTACTTGTCTTCAAGCAGGTGTGTCAGGCCTACAGTGTGTGCTCTGCAGAACTGTTCAAGTGCACATTGCCAATCATATCTGGTGTCTCTATAGCGTGCTTTTACAAAGAAAAAAAGGTTTCTAGTGTAAGCTAATAGCAGCCAGTCAGTGTCCTTCAAGCGGCTCTGTCAGTCCTTCCTTCAGCGTGTGCTCTCCAGAACTGTTCCAGTGCACATTGCCAATCATATCTGGTGTCTCTATAGCGTGCTTTTAAAACCAAAATTAGTTTTTCACTGTTATAGATTGAATAGCAGTTACTTGTCTTCAAGCGGGTGTGTCAGGCCTACAGTGTGTGCTCTGCAGAACTGTTCAAGTGCACATTGCCAATCATATCTGGTGTCTCTATAGCGTGCTTTTACAAAGAAAAAAGGTTTCTAGTGTAAGCTAATAGCAGCCAGTCAGTGTCCTTCAAGCGGCTCTGTCAGTCCTTCCTTCAGCGTGTGCTCTCCAGAACTGTTCCAGTGCACATTGCCAATCATATCTGGTGTCTCTATAGCGTGCTTTTAAAACCAAAATTTGTTTTTCACTGTTATAGATTGAATAGCAGTTACTTGTCTTCAAGCGGGTGTGTCAGGCCTACAGTGTGTGCTCTGCAGAACTGTTCAAGTGCACATTGCCAATCATATCTGGTGTCTCTATAGCGTGCTTTTACAAAGAAAAAAGGTTTCCAGTGTAAGCTAATAGCAGCCAGTCAGTGTCCTTCAAGCGGCTCTGTCAGGCCTTCCTTCAGCGTGTGCCCTGCACAACACTGCCAGCGTGCTTTGACAGTTGCCAATCATATCTGGTGTCTCTTTAGCGTGCTTTTACAAAGAAAAAAGCGGCTCTGTCAGGCCTTCCTTCAGCGTGTGCCCTGCACAACCCTGCCAGCGTACTTTGACAGTTGCCACTCATATCTGGTGTCTCTATAGCATGCTTTTAAAACCAAAATTTTGTTTCCACTGTAATAGAAGAGCAGTTGCCTGCCTGCCAGCTTCTGTGTGAGGTTCACAGTGGATACTGTGCCCTCTTGCCCAGTGCCACCACTCATATTTGTTTTTACAATAGCTTAAGCTTTAGATTTAAAATAAATAATTTTTTTTCACTGTAATAGAAGAGCAGTTAGTTGTCTGCAAGCGTCTGGGTGTCAGGCCTCCTTCAGCGTGTGCTCTGCAGACCTGTGCCAGCGTGCTTTGACAGTTGCCAATCATATCTGGTGTCTCTTTAGCGTGCTTTTACAAAGAAAAAAGGTTTCCAGTGTAAGCTAATAGCAGCCAGTCAGTGTCCTTCAAGCGGCTCTGTCAGGCCTTCCTTCAGCGTGTGCCCTGCACAACCCTACCAGCGTACTTTGACAGTTGCCACTCATATCTGGTGTCTCTATAGCGTGCTTTTAAAACCAAAATTTTGTTTCCACTGTAATAGAAGTGCAGTTGCCTGCCTGCCAGCTTCTGTGTGAGGTTCACAGTGGATACTGTGCCCTCTTGCCCAGTGCCACCACTCATATCTGTTTTTACAATAGCTTAAGCTTTAGATTTAAAATAAATATTTTTTTTTCACTGTAATAGAAGAGCAGTTAGTTGTCTGCAAGCGTCTGGGATTCAGGCCTACTTCAGCGTGTGCTCTGCAGACCTGTGCCAGCGTGCTTTGACAGTTGCCAATCATATCTGGTGTCTCTTTAGCGTGCTTTTACAAAGAAAAAAGGTTTCCAGTGTAAGCTAATAGCAGCCAGTCAGTGTCCTTCAAGCGGATCTGTCAGGCCTTCCTTCAGCGTGTGCCCTACACAACACTGCCAGCGTGCTTTGACAGTTGCCAATCATATCTGGTGTCTCTTTAGCGTGCTTTTACAAAGAAAAAAGGTTTCCAGTGTAAGCTAATAGCAGCCAGTCAGTGTCCTTCAAGCGGCTCTGTCAGGCCTTCCTTCAGCGTGTGCCCTGCACAACCCTGCCAGCGTACTTTGACAGTTGCCAATCATATCTGGTGTCTCTATAGCGTGCTTTTAAAACCAAAATTTGTTTTTCACTGTTATAGATTGAATAGCAGTTACTTGTCTTCAAGCGGGTGTGTCAGGCCTACAGTGTGTGCTCTGCAGAACTGTTCAAGTGCACATTGCCAATCATATCTGGTGTCTCTATAGCGTGCTTTTACAAAGAAAAAAGGTTTCCAGTGTAAGCTAATAGCAGCCAGTCAGTGTCCTTCAAGCGGCTCTGTCAGGCCTTCCTTCAGCGTGTGCCCTGCACAACACTGCCAGCGTGCTTTGACAGTTGCCAATCATATCTGGTGTCTCTTTAGCGTGCTTTTACAAAGAAAAAAGGTTTCCAGTGTAAGCTAATAGCAGCCAGTCAGTGTCTTTCAAGCGGCTCTGTCAGGCCTTCCTTCAGCGTGTGCCCTGCACAACCCTGCCAGCGTACTTTGACAGTTGCCAATCATATCTGGTGTCTCTATAGCGTGCTTTTAAAACCAAAATTTGTTTTTCACTGTTATAGATTGAATAGCAGTTACTTGTCTTCAAGCGTGTGTGTCAGGCCTACAGTGTGTGCTCTGCAGAACTGTTCAAGTGCACATTGCCAATCATATCTGGTGTCTCTATAGCGTGCTTTTACAAAGAAAAAAGGTTTCTAGTGTAAGCTAATAGCAGCCAGTCAGTGTCCTTCAAGCGGCTCTGTCAGTCCTTCCTTCAGCGTGTGCTCTTCAGAACTGTTCCAGTGCACATTGCCAATCATATCTGGTGTCTCTATAGCGTGCTTTTAAAACCAAAATTTGTTTTTCACTGTTATAGATTGAATAGCAGTTACTTGTCTTCAAGCGGGTGTGTCAGGCCTACAGTGTGTGCTCTGCAGAACTGTTCAAGTGCACATTGCCAATCATATCTGGTGTCTCTATAGCGTGCTTTTACAAAGAAAAAAGGTTTCCAGTGTAAGCTAATAGCAGCCAGTCAGTGTCCTTCAAGCGGCTCTGTCAGGCCTTCCTTCAGCGTGTGCCCTGCACAACACTGCCAGCGTGCTTTGACAGTTGCCAATCATATCTGGTGTCTCTTTAGCGTGCTTTTACAAAGAAAAAAGGTTTCCAGTGTAAGCTAATAGCAGCCAGTCAGTGTCGACACAGTACGACAATCACAGTGGGAGACATAGATCTCCCACGTGTGATTGTTAATTCTGATGGGAAGTTATCCAATCAGAATTAACCACAGGGTTTAAATACTTACCTTTCCTGTTCCTCCCTGCCCTGTTGTGGTCTTTGCTTACTAGTATTGATTCTGAACTTGTGTTTTCTGGTTACGTACTCTCTGGCTTGTTATACTGACTTTGTGACTTTCTCCTATCCTTTGACCTCGGCTTGTTTCTCGTTATCCTGTCTTCTAGTTCCCCTTACTCGGCTTGTCTCCTGACTATTCTGTGTGTGCTTAGCCCAGCCACTCTAAGGGCCGGTACTGCACACTTTCTGTGTGTGCGTCTGTGTGTGTGTTAGCGTGTTGGGATCCCCGAATCGTGACATTACAACAGGACCATAATGGAACCTGCTGACATACCACAGCTCCTAGTTAATCAGGAGGCTAGAATGGATGGCTTGGACCACCGTATGGATCAGTTTGCTCAAGCTTTGCAAACCATACTGGCTTGTACTGCACACTTGCAGCCTGCCGTCCAGGAGTCGGCTGCTGCTGTGCCCGAACCCATTGCCACTCCAGTACCCGTTCCTGCTCATGTAGTCCATATGACACCGCCACAGCGCTATAGTGGTGACCCAGCATTGTGTCGTGGTTTCCTCAATCAAATCGACATCCATTTGGCGATGAATCCACTTTCCTATCCCACTTACAGATCCAAAATTGCCTTTTTGATAAACCACCTGTCCGGGAGAGCTTTTGCATGGGCAAACCCGATGTGGTAGAATATGTCTCCTATGTCCTTTGCAGATTTGTTGTCAGCATTCAAACGCACGTTTGATCAACCCGGTAGGGTTGCCTCTGCTGGCAAAGCTCTGCTTAGGGTTCGACAGGGTAACAGATCTGTAGCGGATTATACTATCGAATTCCGCACTCTAGCAGCTGAAGTGGTTTGGAATAACGACGCCCTCCTAACAGCCTTTCAGGAGGGTTTGGCCGCTTACATACTGGATGAAATAGCATCCAGGGAACTGCCTGTTCTTCTAGATGATGTTATCGACTATGTAATCCTTATTGATAACCGTATGTCAGGGTACCTGAGGCCTCTACCTCTAAGGGAGGTAGAGACTTGGTGGTGTATCCGTCCAGGCGAGCGGTTTCCTCCGTTCCTCGCGGTTCATCCAGTCACTTAAACACCGGCCGCGAGGAATCCACGTCCTTTTCTAGCAGGACGCTCAATACGTGACGTCATGACGCTATCACGAGCGATCTGTCACTCAAGTGTCCGATATCCAATCGGTACTTGTCAGAGGCGTGATTTCCATCCAGAGCCAGGGTATTTAAGCTTACTCCTTACTTCAGCTCATTGCCCTGTCGTGGTTCTAGCTTGTCTAGTCACTCAGTGCTCTGGTATTCTAGTTTGCTCTATTGGTTTTGACTCGGCTCGTTGTACTACCCTGCTTCTCTGTTATCCCTTGACCCGGCTTGTCTCTCGCTTATCTGTCTTCTCCTTCCCTCGACCTCGGCTTGTCTCTGACTATTCTTTACTCTCGGTACGTTAGTCCGGCCATTCTAAGGCCCGGTATACGTACCTTTCCACTCTTTGTACGCTGCGTGTTGGATCCCTGTCCCGATCCTGACATTACGACAGGGCCAATGGATCCTGCAGGTACAAACAGTCAGCTTGGTTCTTCGGATCCCAGGTTTGACGCCATGGAACATAGGATGGATCAGATGGCTTTGGCACTACAGGCACTTTTGTCTCGTGCTAGTAATCCACCTGAGGAGACACGTACTCCTTCTATCTCTCCTGCAGTCTCAGGTCTAGAGGTAGCCACTGTAGGTGCTTCTTCCCGTATTACCCCACCAGTACGTTATGGCGGGTCACCGGAGAAGTGTCGTGGCTTTCTAAACCAGATTAGCATCCATTTCGAATTACAACCCCGCTCTTATCCTACAGATAGAGCAAAGGTTGGATTTATTATTACTCTGCTCATTGAAAAAGCTTTGAGATGGGCCAATCCTTTATGGGAGAATGATAATCCACTAGTCTATAATTATAATGCCTTTGTAGCTGCGTTTAGAAGAACTTTTGACCCTCCTGGCAGAAAGGTCAATGCAGCTAGATTAATGTTGCGCCTTAAACAGGACAATCGAACACTTGTGGATTATGCACTAGAGTTCAGATCCTTGGCGGCAGAAGTTAAGTGGAACGAACAGGCTTATATAGATGTGTTTCTGAATGGGTTATCAGATGTAATTCTTGACGAGGTCGCTACTAGAGAACTCCCTGAAAATTTGGAGGATTTAATTTCTTTTATATCTCGTATTGATGAACGCTTAAGAGAGAGGCAGAACACTCGAGATAGGACCCGTAGACCCTCCTTTAAACTAGCGCCTACCTTTCAAATCTCTGAGTTCGAAGACTTACGTATTCCTGAACCTATGCAGATAGGCAGTACTCATCTCACTGAAAGGGAGAGACAGTACAGGAGAAGGGAGGGTTTATGTATGTATTGTGGAGTCAGGGGTCATTTACGCCTAAATTGTCCCAATCGTTCGGGAAACGCTCGCACCTAAGTTCCTCTAGAGGACAGGCCTTGGGTGTTTCTACTTTGTCCTCTATTCACAACTACAAGGAGCTCAGGCTTGTGTTACCCGTTTCTTTAAAGTGGGAGAAGGGAGTAGTTAAGACTATGGCACTAATCGATTCTGGAGCTGCTGAGAGCTTTATAGATCAGGGTTTTGCTGCCAAGCATACTATTCCATCCCAGTTAAAAGAGACACCTCTGGCTGTCGAGGCCATCGATGGTAGACCATTACTTGAGCCTGTTATTTTCCATGAGACCATACCGATTAACTTGACTGTTGGCATCCTGCATAAAGAGGATATATCCTTAATGCTCATCTCTTCTCCGTCTATTCCCATAGTCCTGGGGTACTCCTGGCTGAGGAGACACAACCCTATTATTAATTGGGAATCAGGGGAGATAGTTTCGTGGGGAGAGAATTGTCAAGAAAAATGCTTGCGGAAGGTCTTACCTCTTGGATTAACTAATACATCGAATACCTCTGACAATCCTACAGAGACACAAATTCCGCCTCAGTATCTAGATTTAAAGGCAGTATTTGACAAAAAGAAAGCCGATACCTTACCCCCACACAGGTCCTTTGATTGCAAAATTAACCTACTCCCTGGTACCATGCCTCCCAGAGGTCATGTATACCCATTATCTATAAAGGAGAACTCAGTCCTAGAGGAATATATTCACGAGAATTTAGACAAGGGATTCATCAGGAGGTCCTCCTCCCCTGCCGGGGCTGGATTTTTTTTTGTTAAAAAGAAAGATGGTTCTTTGAGACCTTGTATTGATTATCGAGGCTTGAATAAGATAACCATTAAAAATGCCTACCCGATTCCCTTGATCACCGAACTCTTCGATCGTTTGAAGGGCTCTACAATTTTCACCAAGTTAGACCTCAGAGGGGCATATAACTTGGTGAGAATCCAGCAGGGACATGAGTGGATGACGGCATTCAATACTCGATATGGTCACTATGAATATACTGTTATGCCTTTTGGGTTATGCAATGCGCCAGCGGTATTCCAAGATCTGATAAACGAGGTTCTTAGGGAATTTCAGCAAGAGTGCGTCATTGTATACCTAGATGATATACTCATTCATTCTAGTGAGATTGAGATTCATCACAAGCAAGTCAGGAGGGTTTTGCACAAGCTTCTCCAGCATGGCTTGTACTGCAAGTTGGAGAAATGTAGCTTTGATCAAACCCAGGTAACCTTTCTCGGCTATGTGATCTCTGGGGAGGGATTTAAGATGGATCCGGATAAGCTCCAATCCATTCTAGAGTGGCCTTTACCCACAGGTCTTAAAGCCATACAGAGATTTATTGGCTTTTCCAATTATTATAGGCGCTTTATTAAGGGCTATTCTTCCATTATTGCACCTATCACGAACATGACCAAACAGGGGGCTGATACTAAGAATTGGACTACTGAAGCTCTCCTTGCGTTCAAGACTCTCAAGGAGCTTTTCGCTTCCGCTCCAATTTTGGTTCACCCTGACACTTCTCTGCCTTTTTTGCTCGAGGTAGACGCATCAGAGACTGGTTTAGGTGCTGTTCTATCTCAAAGGTTGGGTGTTGATAAACCATTACATCCATGTGGATTTTTCTCTAAAAAATTGACCGGTACTGAAAGCAGGTATGACATTGGTGACAGAGAATTACTAGCGGTCATCAAGGCTTTGAAAGAATGGAGACATTTATTGGAAGGTACATTACATCCTGTTACCATTCTGACAGACCACAAAAACTTGTCCTATATCGGAGAGGCCAAGCGCCTGTCCTCCAGGCAGGCTCGTTGGTCGTTGTTTCTTACCCATTTCAATTACGTTCTGACTTACAGACCTGGTTCAAAGAATTCTAAAGCCGATGCGCTATCTCGCCAATATGAACCCTCTGCTTCAGTTGAACCACTTTTGTCTTCCATTGTACCCAAATGCAATATTATTGCTAATACCAGTCTCAAAATTCATTCTCCGCTACTTGACCAGATCTTGAAGTCACAACATCTAGCTCCCGGAAACACTCCTGAGGGAAGAAACTTTGTTCCTCCTGAACTTCAACTGGAGCTCTTACAATGTTTTCATGAAAGTAAAATAGCTGGTCATCCTGGTATTCGCAAGACATACTCTCTGATATCCAAGGATTTCTGGTGGCCTTCACTTCGAAAAGATATTGAGGAGTTCGTCGCAGCTTGTGAGACTTGTGCCAAGACTAAACTACCTCATGCATCCCCATGTGGCCTGTTACACCCCTTGGACATTCCTGAGAAACCTTGGTCCTGTTTGTCCATAGACTTTATCGTTGATTTGCCTGCTTCCAAAAGACAGACTGTTATTCTCACGGTGGTGGATAGATTTACTAAGATGGCCCATTTCGTGCCATTACCTAAACTTCCGACTTCTCCTGAATTGGCGGAGATTTTTGCGAGAGAAGTTTTTCGCCTACATGGGATTCCTTCAGAGATTGTTTCTGATAGAGGTTCTCAATTTGTCTCACGTTTCTGGAGATCCTTTTGTTCTCAAATGGGCATCAAATTGAACTTCTCCTCTGCCTATCACCCTCAGTCTAACGGAGCTGCTGAACGTACTAATCAAAAGATCGAACAGTATCTGCGTTGCTTTGTTTCCGAACACCAGGACGATTGGGTCGGTCTGATTCCTTGGGCGGAGTTCGCACACAATAACCTTGTTTGCGATTCAACTCGCTCTAGCCCTTTCTTCATGAACTATGGCTTTCATCCTTTGATTTTTCCTTCGGTTTCCTCTTCTCAGGGGATACCGTCGGTTGATGATCATGTCGCCAACCTGAAGAAATTATGGGATCAGACTCGGCAAATTCTATTACATAGTTCCTCGCTGTTCAAGAAACACGCTGACAAACATAGAAGAGCGGCTCCTGTTTTTGTTCCTGGGGATAGGGTATGGTTGAGTACTAAGAATATTCGCCTAAAAGTTCCATCCATGAAATTTGCTCCTCGCTACATAGGCCCTTACAGGGTTCTCACTCGTATCAATCCGGTTGCGTATCGCCTTGCTCTGCCACCTGCCTTGCGCATTCCTAACTCTTTTCATGTCTCCTTGTTGAAACCCCTCATTTGCAACAAATTCTCCTCTAAGGTCCCCTCGCCTCGTCCTGTTCAGGTGGAGGGTCGGGAGGAGTACGAGGTCAGCTCCATCATTGACTCCAGAATTTCAAGGGGAAAATTGCAATATCTGGTCGACTGGAGGGGATATGGTCCTGAGGAGAGGAGTTGGGTACCTCAGGAGGACGTCCATGCTTCTCGCCTTCGCAGAGCATTTCACCTCCGCTTCCCATCTCGCCCCGGTTCATTCCGCCCGGTGGGCGTATCTGAGAGGGGGGGTACTGTCAGGGTACCTGAGGCCTCTACCTCTAAGGGAGGTAGAGACTTGGTGGTGTATCCGTCCAGGCGAGCGGTTTCCTCCGTTCCTCGCGGTTCATCCAGTCACTTAAACACCGGCCGCGAGGAATCCACGTCCTTTTCTAGCAGGACGCTCAATACGTGACGTCATGACGCTATCACGAGCGATCTGTCACTCAAGTGTCCGATATCCAATCGGTACTTGTCAGAGGCGTGATTTCCATCCAGAGCCAGGGTATTTAAGCTTACTCCTTACTTCAGCTCATTGCCCTGTCGTGGTTCTAGCTTGTCTAGTCACTCAGTGCTCTGGTATTCTAGTTTGCTCTATTGGTTTTGACTCGGCTCGTTGTACTACCCTGCTTCTCTGTTATCCCTTGACCCGGCTTGTCTCTCGCTTATCTGTCTTCTCCTTCCCTCGACCTCGGCTTGTCTCTGACTATTCTTTACTCTCGGTACGTTAGTCCGGCCATTCTAAGGCCCGGTATACGTACCTTTCCACTCTTTGTACGCTGCGTGTTGGATCCCTGTCCCGATCCTGACACCGTATTAGAGAGAGACGTAGTCAAAGACGGCTGGATACACGGGTGTTACCTGCTCTACCCAGTACTGCATTACTAGCATTACCCGCTCCTAGGCAACCATCCCCCGAACCCATGCAATTGGGTGCTACGGGGTTAACTGAGGCTGAAAGAGCGTACCGTAGAAGGGAGGGGTTATGCCTTTATTGTGGAAAGAGGGGGCACCACTGTAATGCCTGCCCTAAGGTACAGGGAAACTACAGCACCTAAGGCCTAGAGAGGGGTCGGCCTCGGGTGTTATGACTTTGTCCCCTCGTGTGTCCATCTCCAGACCGTTTATTACGGTTTCTCTTTTGGTCAATAAAACCACAATAACAACTAAAGCCTTGATCGATTCAGGAGCGGCAGACAACCTTATGGATGAGAACTTTGCCAAAACCGCAACCTTGACTTTGATCCAAAAGGCCACACCCTTGGCCGTTGAGGCCATAGATGGTAGACCGCTTGAGAAACCTCTGGTAACCCATGAAACCCAAGAAATAGTTATGTCTGTGTGTGCTTTGCACAAGGAAAGGTTAACCTTCCAAATAATTAACTCCCCTACTGCCTCCATCGTTCTGGGTTTTCCCTGGTTAGTTAAACACAACCCTGTGGGGGTTGTGTTTAAACACAACCCTGTGGATTGGGGTTGTTTAGATATACTCTCCTGGGGGGAATCTTGTCAACGAGACTGTATGGCTCATGTACGTCCTGTTTGTTCACTCAATGTGCCTACGGCTAAACCACTTTCTGTTTCTGTCCCTTCTGTATATGCAGACCTTGCATTGGTTTTTGAAAAAAGGGAGGCAGATAAGCTACCTCCACATCGGGAGTATGACTGTGCCATAAACCTGTTACCGGGTACTATGCCTCCTAGGGGTAAAGTCTACCCTCTTTCTGAGAAAGAAAACCAGATCATGGAGGAGTACAAACCTTAATTAAAGGTTTTATTAGAAGGTCCTCCTCTCCTGCTGGTGCTGGTTTCTTTTTTGTGGCAAAGAAAGAGGGCGACTTGAGGCCATGTATAGACTACAGGGGTCTGAACAACATAACGATTAAAAACGCCTACCCTATCCCCCTCATCACTGAGTTGTTTGATCGTGTAAAAGGGTCTAAGTTCTTCACTAAATTAGACCTCAGGGGGGCCTATAACCTTGTCCGTATAAAGGAGAATGACAAGTGGAAGACAGCGTTTAAAACGCGCAGTGGGCATTACGAATATCTGGTCATGCTTTTGGACTGTGTAATGCTCCTGCTGTGTTTCAGGACCTCATAAATGATGTCCTTAGGGATCTATTACATGTCTGTGCCGTGGTGTACCTTGACGACATACTTGTGTATTCTCCTGATTTGAAGTCACACCATAACCATGTTAGGATGGTGCTCAAGAAGTTATTACAGAACGGACTCTACTGTAAGTTAGAAAAATGTTTGTTCGATCAGACCTCTGTGCAATTCCTTGGATACATAATTACTGAACAGGGATTCAGTATGGATCCTGCTAAATTGTAAGCCATACTGTCCTGGCCACTTCCCCAAGGACTTAAGGCTATCCAGCGTTTTATAGGATTTGCCAACTATTATAGGAAATTTATAAAGAACTTTTCACCACTTATCTCTCCTATAACGAAGCTGACTAAAAAAGGTCTACACCCTAGGGTTTGGACTTCCGAAGCCCTTAAGGCCTTCGAAACACTCAAAAAGGCATTTGCCTCTGCTCCAGTGCTGCACCACCCTAATCCTTCTCTTCCCTTTGTTATGGAAGTAGACGCTTCTGAATCGGGTGTGGGAGCTGTACTGTCACAGAGGTTGTCGTATGACAAACCCCTCCATCCCTGTTGTTTCTTTTCAAAACGGTTGTCTGATCCAGAAAAGAATTACGATGTTGGTAACAGGGAACTATTAGCTATTGTGGTAACTTTTAAGGAATGGAGGTACTTATTAGAGGGTTCTAAACACAAAATCATGGTTATAACAGATCATAAGAACCTCTCCTATATAGCTGACGCTAGAAGGTTATCTGCCCGGCAGGCTAGATGGTCTCTATTTCTTTCACGTTTCCAATACGTTATTACCTATAGACCTGGTTGCCGTAATGCCAAAGCTGATGCTATCTCTCGACAGCATGAACCGTTAGAATTTGTTAACCCGACTCCTGTACCTATTGTTCCTGCGTCTCAGATAATAGCTGCTACCCGTTTGGTTGTTTCATCTCCTTTCCTTAATAGTGTTAAGACTTACCAAACAAAAGCACCCCCTGAGACGCCGGCTGGTAAACTATACGTTAAAACTAATGACAGAAAAAAGTTGTTAACTTTATTTCACACCGCCAAAACTGCTGGTCATCCGGGGGTTACCAAAACCTATAAGGGCCTACTTCAACAGTTCTGGTGGCCTTCACTTAAGCAAGACGTAGTGGATTTTGTACAGGCTTGTCGGGTCTGTACGCAGTGTAAATCCCCTAATGTGAGACCCCAGGGTCTACTTATGCCTCTATCTATACCCAAGAAACCATGGACCCACTTATCCATGGATTTCATTGTGGACCTTCCTCTTTCTGATGGTCAGACAGTGATATTGACTGTGACGGATAGGTTCTCTAAAATGGCGCACTTTATTCCGCTTAGGAAGCTTCCTTCTGCGGTTCAATTGGCTCAGGTGTTTGCCAAAGAAGTGTTCCGCTTGCATGGGGTACCTCAGGATATCGTGTCTGACAGGGGCCCCCAATTTGTCTCTCGGTTTTGGAGGGGCTTTTGTGCTGAGATGGGGGTCTCCTTGTCGTTCACTTCCTCCTATCACCCGCAATCTAATGGTGCAGCCGAACGTGCTAATCAGTCTGTGGAATTGTATTTGCGCTGCTTCACTAATGCGCACCAGGACGACTGGTCTCGCCTCCTTCCGTGGGCTGAATTTGCCAGGAATACGGTGTCTCATTCGTCTACTGGCTTAAGTCCTTTTGAGGTTGCTTATGGGTTTCGACCTACTGTCCCTCCCGGTGCGTTCTCCGACAAGGGAATGCCCGCCTTGGACCAGCACCTCGCTTCTTTGCGGAAGATGTGGGATCAGGTCCATATGGCACTGTCTCGTTCGGCTGCTGCTCAGAAGAGGTTTGCTGATCGCCATAGAGGTGCGGCCCCTTCTTATGCTCCGGGTGATAGGGTGTGGTTGTCCTCCAGGAATCTCCGTCTCAGGGTTCCCTCGATGAAGTTTGCTCCCCGGTTTCTTTGCCCCTACAAGGTGTTGCGTAGGGTTAACCCCGTTTCCTACTCCCTGGACTTGCCTCCTTCCATGCGTATTCCGAACACGTTTCACACATCCCTTTTGAAGCCCTTACTGTGTAACCGGTTCTCTCATCCCCTCGGGCGGCCCGTTTCCCCTCGCGCTGTCTCTAGTGACGTATACGAGGTGGCTGCCCTCCTCGACTCTCGTGTTTCTAGGGGTGGGTTGCAATATCTGGTGGATTGGAAGGGGTACGTTCCCGAGGAGCGGTCTTGGATTTCGGTCTCTGATTTGCACGCTCCCTCTCTGGTCCGCTCCTTTCATGCCCGGTTTCCTCTGAAGCCTTCTGCTTCCCGCCCTCAGGGCGGTCTTCGAGGGGGGGGTAATGTCAGGATCCCGCGGGCGGCTGCGAGGGGAGGCTCGCTCACTTTCTGTGTATGCGTCTGTGTGTGTGTTAGCG
This sequence comes from Pelobates fuscus, assembly GCF_036172605.1. Classification (NCBI taxonomy): domain Eukaryota; kingdom Metazoa; phylum Chordata; class Amphibia; order Anura; family Pelobatidae; genus Pelobates; species Pelobates fuscus. The sequence goes on along the minus strand of NC_086325.1, from coordinate 112,384,436 downwards.
TGTTGGGTTCCCCGAATCGTGACAAATGTAGTTTGTGTGTGTGTAGTGCAACGTGTGTTCAGTAAATGTAGTGTGTTTGTAGTGAGTGTAAAGTGTGTATAGTGAATGTAGTGTGTGTTTAGTAAATGTGTGTTTGTAGTGAGTGCAGAGTGTATTTAGTGAATGTAGTGCAAATTGTGTTTAGTGAATGCAGTGTGAGTAGTGCAGAGTGTGTTTAGTGACTGTAGTGTGAGTAGTGCAGAGTGTGTGTGTGTGTAGTGCAGAGTTTGTTTAGTAAATGTAGTGTGCATTTAGTGAATGTAGTATGAGTAGTGCAGATTGTGTTTGGTGAATGTAGTGTGTGTAATGCAGAGTGTGTTTAGTGAATGTAGTGTGTGTGTGTGCAGTGCAGAGTGTGTTTAGTGAATGTAGGGCAGAATGTGTGCTTGTAAGGATGCAGTGTGTGTGTAAAATAGGGGGGAGGGGAGTCATTTAAAAAAAAATGTATTTGTGTGTATTTAAATGTTATTCCCCCCCCCCTTCTTACCATGCCAGGGAGGGGGGAGATTGCATGGTGGAGGTAGCCAGCCGCAGTACATTGTAGAGGGGGGCCCAGCAGCACACACTGTCTTCCTTTTCAGCTCCTCTCTGACGAACTCTCGCGAGATCGGCCTGCGAGCCGTGCGGCCGCAGGAAAGTTACAGAGAGGAGCTGGAAAGGCGGACCAAGTGCACAGATATATAGCGAAAATCACTATATATATATATATATATATATATATATATATATGTATGTGCACATAAGGAATGTGGGGCTCGGACTGCCAGAGTAGTCCGGGCCCCCCAGGACCGCCAGGCCCATGACAACCATTATGGTTGTCATGCTGATGGCGGCCCTGGCCTAAACCAATGTACAAGTAGGCCTGTAATAAAAAGAGGGCCCACAAAGGTGAAATGTGTATATATATAGGTGGGTGGGGACAAACAGCTTGAACGGCAAAGGTGAGTAGGGGCTAGGATTTTAAATAGGGGCCATAACTCCTCCCACAAGTTTAGGCCTAATGGCCTTTTAACTTGTGCTCGGACTTTCTAATAGGTAATGGAATGTATAAGAAGATGCAAAGTTGGTGAAGATGTGCCTAAAAATAGGACCATCTATTCGCAATCTGGAAGTGCAGGGGGAACTGTAATCTTGTTAATACCCTTGAGGATTTTCTTAATAGGGTAGGATGTTAAAAAAGGTGCGTGATTAGGAAAGTTTGTGAGGACGTGGTGTTGTACCCCGGAAAGGTAAAATTTAATGGTATTATGTGATAATTTGAGATGTAGGTGACAGGAGGCAAAAGCCACCATGGTTTTAGTGGTGAAACTCTGCAGTGAATTTGTTAAAAATAGTCAGTGCCCTAGCGTAAGTGATAGTGGTGTTGGGTGAGAGTACGTGGTGCTCGAGTGCCTGTGCATGGTGTAATAGCTCATTTAATCCAGTATTAGCTTGCGGAAAGGAAGAATCCTGGATGGTAGTTGGTGGGCAGTAAGGAGTTCCTGGAAGAAGACCTGAAATTGAGAGTGTGAAAGAGCATCAGCAGCTGTGTTATGGATACCAGGAATGTATACGCAGACTAGATGGAACTGAGAGGTTGCTGCAAGCCAAGTCAGCTTGCGAATCAGCCTCATGATAGTTAAATAGGATGACCGCCCCTTGTTAACCCCTTAAGGACACATGACGTGTGTGACACGTCATGATTCCCTTTTATTCCAGAAGTTTGGTCCTTAAGGGGTTAAAGGGACACTATAGTCACCTGAACAACTTTAGCTTAATGAAGCAGTTTTGGTGTATAGAACATGCTCCTGCAGTCTCACTGCTCAATCCTCTGCCATTTAGGAGTTAAATCCCTTTGTTTATGAACCCTAGTCACACCTCCCTGCATGTGACTTGCACAGCCTTCCATAAACACTTCCTGTAAAGAGAGCCCTATTTAAGCTTTCTTTATTGCAAGTTCTGTTTAATTAAGATTTTCTTATCCCCTGCTATGTTAATAGCTTGCTAGACCCTGCAAGAGCCTCCTGTATGTGATTAAAGTTCAATTTAGAGATTGAGATACAATTATTTAAGGTAAATTACATCTGTTTGAAAGTGAAACCAGTTTTTTTTTTCATGCAGGCTCTGTCAATCATTGCCAGGGGAGGTGTGGCTAGGGCTGCATAAACAGAAAGTGATTTAACTCCTAAATGGCAGTGAATTGAGCAGTGAAATTGCAGGGGAATGATCTATACACTAAATCTGCTTTATTTAGCTAAAGTAATTTAGGTGACTATAGTGTTCCTTTAATGATTTTGCAAGCTGCAGAATTGTCTGAGTAGCATTTAACTGCCTTGCCGGTCCAGAGATGACCCCATGTATGGGCGGCCGCCACGATGAGGTAAATCTCGAACAATGAGGATGTTTCTCTAAAGGCTGGCAATGCATCCGTCTCAGTGGGCCAGTTATTCCTAAACCAGTGGTTGCCGAAAATAGCTGCAAACCCTGTGTGTGCTGCTGCATCTGTGTAGATTGTGGGTGAGAGTTCAGATAGTGGAGGTATGAACAAAGAGACCCCGTTCCCTTCCTCTAAGAATTTACTCCACATGTGTAAATCTGCCCTGGCAGGACCATCCAATATGATTGGGCAGGAGTCGGGCACCCTATGGAGTCAACATAGTAGCCTAGAGACGAAAGATCTGCCCTGCAGAATGATACACATTGAGAAGTTAAGGGACCCCAATAAGGAGTACCTTCCTGGTGCTTGTATCACGCCGCTCAATGCGGGTCAATTTTTCAGGTAGTAGGCTGGCTTGGAAATATGTGGTGTCTAAAACTATGCCCAAGAAAACAAGCTTAGTAGAGGGTCCAGGCGTTTTACTTGGTGACAGTGGTACCCTTAGTGTAGTGAAAAGGGCCGTGGTGCTGTGAATACTGCTTGGTGATGGTGAGCCTGGTTCTATCAACAAAAAATCATCCAGATAGTGGATAACAGACGGACGCCTGACTATGTTTAGGAGTAGCCATCAGAGGGTCTCTGCAAAAATGTCAAAGAGCTTGGGACCGCTCCTAGACCTGAAAGTAAGCCGGGTAGAGAAATAATACCTGTCCCTCCATTTAACACCGTGCAAGTGCCATAGTGAGAGGTGAATGGGTAGCAGCTTAAAGGTGTTGGTAATATCGGTCTTGCTCAACCATGCCTTACGTGATCATAGGCGTGCGCAGCCTATTGCATTAGGGTGTGCACCCTAAAGCACAAGCACACGCCACGCGTGTGTGCGTGTGTGTGCGTGTGTGTGCGTGTATAAAACAAGATAGCACTCTCAGGACTTGTTCAATCAAAAAAATAAAACGTAACTTTTAATCAGCTTGTAAAAATCGACGTTTCAGTCTGTTAACCGCAGACTTTCATCAAGACTAACACATAAAGTGCAAAAACATACATATATACCAAAATACATATTAGCAATCAACTTACCCACCACCGAGATAATTGCATCTCCCTGTCAGCCCGGTCTGGGTCTCTCGCGGATTCCGCCGACGTCAATGCGTGCGTCAAAATGACATCATCATGCAGCGCCGGCGTCATTACCGCGCCACGTGACCACCCGTCCGGCAGCATCATGGGGAGATTGTTGCTATGGAGAGAAGCTCCATAGCAACCTCTAAAAACAAATCACACAGAGACTGTAGGGCGGCTGCAAATACACTTATATACATAGAAAATTGCTAACAATCCCAAATGCAGAATAATACCTGTTAAATAAAGAACTAAGTATATGGGAAATCAATGACTAATGCATTCATCAAAACATGCTATATTAGTTATACCTCTTAAAGGGCAACACATATATATTTAAAAAAAATAAGTGTGATAGAATTTCAGAAAGGTAGTCCGAGTAGTTCTGGATGACTGTGGCGAAACCGACCTCGCCACGTGTCCTTGGAGGGGGCTGCTTGGCCGCCTCTTGCCTTTGGACTATGGACCCGCCTTTATGTGAATGTGTTAACCCAGATAGCTATGCCATGGAGCCCATTCGTGTAGTTAAAGACTTCGGCTCCATGGCAATTGAACTGTGTGAATAGGATCTGCGCGCTATTCGGTAGTTTTGTGCGCTCAGATCCCAGCTATCTGGGGATATGTGAAATGTCTGTGTGTTATGTGTAAAAGGTGACTTTATGTATTTTAAAGTGTTTTACTGTCTTTGTGTCCCCATGTGCTCAATGGAGTCTGTCTCTGTCCTGGGAGGTAATTGCATTACTTCTCCATTGTCTCCAGGAGAGAGGGCTCTGTAAAACCGGTCTGAGCCGGAAAGCCATGCTGGCAGGGGTTTTAAAAGATACTTTACTAACTTTTGAACCCCTGGTCTGATTCATGCCATTTTTAATATGTTGTTCCCCTGAATGGATTGATTGTGGATATGTATTTTTATGTGAATGTGATGTATGGTTTTAGAGTTATGAAAGTTGGGTAGAAAGTATGTTTTAACTGTATGTATAATTGAGTTTCCTCTCAGGATAAGGGGAGGGAATATGTGGGATGTAACTGATGTGTGAGTGGTTGTTTTATACCTCCCTGTGGGCGGACCTGTATTTGTAACAACTGCAATAAAAACCAGGCTGGGTGTGCCAGCACCTCAGATTCTGCTTGACCCTCAAACTGATGTGTCGTCTCGTTTTTGGGGGAATTGGATTGTATGCTGACTGCCAGGAGTGTAAGCGGATTGTATGCTTTTCCTGTTCGGCTGATTCCAGGGCTCGTGTGTTTCCAGTTCGGGAGTTGGTGAATTCGTACAGTTTGCAGTTCGGTAGATCGGTGCTTGCAGTAGCTGCTGGTCTATGGAAAAGGGGATTATCGCCTAAACGTTTTTTATCCTCTTGTAAGTGAAATGGTCCGTTACAATGACAATGCCGCCCCCCTTGTCGGCTGGTCTAATTACAATCTCTTTGTCGGAAGCCAAATAATTAATAATAGCCCAATCATTCTTTGTACAATTTGATTGATGTTAATGATTCCCCTTTAAATGGTCAGTGGACTCTTTATGCACTGAGCGTAAAAAGGATTTAATGGAGGTCTGGTTGGGCATAGGATCAAATGTACTTTTCATTTTGAACTTATGCATAGGGTTGACAATATCCACAGTTTTAGTCTTGAAAAAGTCCTTTAGTCTCAAAGACCGACCAAATTTGTATAATTCCACTTCCCAATCCAAGGAATTTGGTCCAGAAGTAGGGACAAATGACAATCCTCTGCTTAGTATTTTGATTTCATCCGTTGTCAGGGGTCTAGAAGATAAATTAAAAAGTGGGACTATCTCTGTTGACGGGGTGGCCTCCCTCTTGCCCCAGAAAATGCGCCCCTTTTGACCACGTCTTGTAATGTATATCCGCCTGGTGCTCCGTGTCTGCTCTGATACCGTGTCCGTATAGATGGTTCCTCTACTGATGCCGTCTCTAAAAAAGGTTGTACAGTGCCTACAAATAGTATGTAATCTGGTACTATGTTGGACTCGGTGATGGGACATCAATATTTTTGTGCTTATGAGGTGATATACTTTGGAGACCGGATGATATGAAGTTGGGTCAATCATGCCCACCCAGTGGGATAGGCACATACCCTTGACGCCTCATAGATGATGGCAATAAGTTAAATCATCCTCGCTTGGCTTAATATGTTCTTTTTTGTATATTTGCTTATTGTTCAGGCTGCTCTATGCTATATATAGGGGGCGGTATAATTCAGAGATATCAGTCATGCTCTCAGTAGGCTCTAGAGGATAATCCCTTTTCCTTTTGTTTAATTTATAACCATCATAATAATTCTCTTAGATAGCTTATTTGCCTCCTCTCACTTATTTTTTAAATATATATATGTGTTGCCCTTTAAGAGGTATAACTAATATAGCATTTTTTGATTATTGCATTATTCATTGATTTCCCATATACTTAGTTCTTTATTTAACAGGTATTATTCTGCATTTGGGATTGTTAGCAATTTTCTATGTATATAAGTGTATTTGCAGCCACCCTACAGTCTCTGTGTGATTTGTTTTTAGAGGTTGCTATGGAGTTTCTCTCCATAGCAACAATCTCCCCATGATGCTGCCGGACGGGTGGTCACGTGACACGGTAATGACGCTGGCGCTGCGTGATGACGTCATTTTGACGCACGCATTAACGTCGGCGGAACCCGCGAGAGACCCGGACCGGGCTGACAGGGAGATGCAATTATCTCGGTGGTGGGTAAGTTGATTGCTAATATGTATTTTGGTATATATGTATGTTTTTGCACTGTATGTATTAGTCCTGATGAAAGTCTGTGGTTAACAGACTGAAACGTCGATTTTTACAAGCTGATTAAAAGTTAAGTTTTATTGTTTTGATTGAACAAGTCCTGAGAGTGCTATCTTGTTTTCCTTTTTTGTATTTTGCTGGACAAGCACCGGGCAAGTATACATTTGGATTTGGAGTGCAGGATTATTTTTCTTGTTTTTTTTTATATATATATATATTTATATAACCTTTTAAAAACTAATATAATCTGTCAACATTGAAGTTGCTGTTTAGTAGATAGGAGAGTGCGCTGGATCTTGTGTATTGTTTATTGTATAATATGGCCCCCAGCAGCACCCCATTTAAGCATGTTCAGGTGAGTGCAACCACCCCCCCATGTTCCATATATATATATTTGGGAGTCTAGTCAACTCCTTGGTTTTGCACCCCTCCCTGTCACAGGTGCCTCATCTCAGGTCCCTATTTAGTCTAGTACTGCAGAGAGCCTCAGATGGAATTTGTTCCCCAAGTAAGTGGGTTAATCTCATAAGAGCAGACATTAGACTGTGAGAGTAGGACCTGCCAAAGATGGGGTACATTGACGTTGTGGCAGGCTTATGCAATGTATGATCATATAATGTAACTAAATCCCCATTATTTTTTGCCTAGCTAAGGTGTTTTTTAAAAAAACCTTTTAAAGACTAATATAATCTGTCAACATTGAAGTTGCTGTTTAGTAGATAGGAGAGTGCGCTGGATCTTGTGTATTGTTTATTGTATAATATGGCCCCCAGCAGCACCCCATTTAAGCATGTTCAGGTGAGTGCAACCACCCCCCCATGTTCTATATATATATATATATATATATATATATATATATATATATATATATATATATATATATATATATGTGTGTGTATATATATATATATATGTGTGTGTGTTTAGCCAAAAATCTGTTTGCTGATGAGCACCGGACAAGTATATCAAGGAAGGTGGAGTGCATTACTATTTTTGTTTTGCATTTCATTTTATATATGTATGTGTATATATATATATATATATATATATATATATATATATACACACATACACATACATACATACACTGCTGAGGGTGTTTGTGTGTGTGTGTTTGTGATGGTACTGGTAGTGTGCTGTGTGTGTGTGTTTGTTAGGGTCCTGTTAGTGTGCTGTGTGTGGGTGTTGTGTGCTGTGTGAGGGTGCTCTGTGTGTGAGGGTGCTGTTTGTGTGCTGTGTGTGGGTGTTGTGTGTTTGCGAGGGTACTGTTTGTGTGCGGTGTGTGGGTGTTGTGTGTTTGCGAGGGTACTGTTAGTGTGCTGTGTGTGAGGGTGCTGTGTGTGAGGGTGCTGTGTGTGAGGGTGCTGTGTGTGAGGGTGCTGTGTGTGAGGGTGCTGTGTGTGAGGGTGCTGTGTGTGAGGGTGCTGTGTGTGAGGGTGCTGTGTGTGTGTGGGTGTGTGGGTGCTGTGTGTGTGTGTGGGTGCTGTGTGTGTGTGTGGGTGCTGTGTGTGTGTGTGGGTGCTGTGTGTGTGTGTGGGTGCTGTGTGTGTGTGTGGGTGCTGTGTGTGTGTGTGTGTGTGGGTGCAGTGTGTGTGTGTGTGTGTGTGGGTGCTGTGTGTTTGGGTGATTTGTGGGGGTGGAGATGGGGGCAGATTAGTTAATAAATATCCCCCCTCCCTTCTCACCTTATGTAGGGAGGGGGTATCCTTGTTGCTGCTACCTTCCCTGGTGGTCCAGTGGAGAGTTAACTCTAGCCTGCGGGGATAGAGTTCACTCTCGCGAGATCTGAGCGTTGCCCGGGCAACGCTCAGATCTTGCGAGAGGAACCCGGCGGAGCTGCTGACTAGAGCTCCCCGGGCCCTCTGTTGCCTCCCTACATGCTGCAGTGGGCCGGTGGGGAGGGAGGCTCTACATGAGCCGACAGGGGATCTCCCCTGCCGGTCTCACTCCAGAGGCGTGCCGCGGGGATTAGGGTGTGCCCAGGCACACCCGGCACACCCCGTGCACACGCCTATGGCCGTGATGGTAGCTTGTATAGCGTCGTCAATTTTTTGCGTATTGCGGTGAAAACTCCTCAGCGGGTATGAGAGAGTTGATGCTGGGGATGGAAGAAGAATGAGGTGCAGAGAGGTCTATTATCAAACGTTTTTTATTTGAGTATTTGTGAAAAGCTACCCCGATGGGGTTGGTACGCCAGGATGAAAATGATGAAGATATGAAAGGGCCAATCATGAAACCAGCCTTGATTTCTGTGGATAGTAGGTGATCCACCATAAGCGGGTCGTTGGATGCTGTTAGGTTAGGTTAGGGCATTCAAGTGTGCCTGTGGGATGGCAATGAGGCCCGTGTGAAACCCCTGTGAGAAACCCATCACCAAATAATCTACCAGATGCCTGACTGGGTGTGAACACAGGTAGTAAGCCATAATGTCGAAGTTAACCTCAGTAAGTCACTTCTTGGGTGACAGTCGGGGCGGGCACATGGTCTTAGTATGAGCCCTGAAGCAAATGGAGCAGATGTGCAACAGCTTGCATGCACTGAAACTGCATGCCCCAGCATTGAAGTTATTGCACACCTGCGCCTTGCCCAGGAATGAAATGGGTCTGGTCAGCTTGTCCCTCTGCCTGCCTTCTTGTCTAGTGTGTGGGATGAAGGAGTGGTGAGAAGTGGAAATGGAAGGGTCTGCCTCACAAGGGCACAAGTCGGTGGAGTGAGATGTGGAACTACAGGAGGCTCAGGACGGGGGCCTCAAACCGGCAAAGTGATGGCAAAAAAGTTCCGTGTCCACCTGGCACCAGTCCTTATGTTAAAGTGTGCCAGATGAGTTGCTGCTTTGGCTGACACTGACTTGTGGTAGCTGTAGAATGAGGACCCCCCGTACTTGATGCCTAAGTCAACTACCTTGTGCATATACAAATCAAGCTCTTCCCTCCTATGTGGATACGATAAATATCAAAAGCAATAACAAACTGGGGGATGAAAAGTTTTTTGTTAAGGCATGGGTCTCTGGCTTTTAAGACCACTGAAATGTCCCCATATTTGTATGCTCTGTTTTCTAGGATGTCTGGTGAGGCTATGAATAATGACACTAGGTTTACATACTTCCCATCCAGAATTCCCTTTTTTTATGGAAGCTGGAACAGAGTGAGCAGGTGAGACATATGGGGTAGTTATAGTGGCTGGTGGAGGAGGGGGAGGGGGAGGGGGAAGGAGGGGTATGCCAGACTGAACAGTAGAGATAACCAGGGGAGGACCTGAAGAGCCTGGTAGGTCACCTGAGATGGCTATGGCTGATCCACTTACAGCAGTCTGTTATTCATAGTTTGAAGGTTGGCCAAAATAGCAGTCAGGGTCTCCTGAGTGGAATCTGAGGTGTTTGCTGACGGCTCTTGTGAGCTACAGCCGGGCCTGGTATCGTTGGCCTGTACCATCAAGAGCCTGTACAGCTCTGCCTTTCTAGTGGTGGCTGGAAAGCAGCTCTGCTGCTATTTTTGTAATAGTCCAAGATCTCAGGGACCTGGGGGTAGAAGGAGTGAGGGATTCCTCTCGAGACCCAGACTGGCGTACTGGGTACTTCGTCCAACGGTAGATCGTTGATGGGGATGGATTCTTGTGACATTCTGAAAAAGTTATAATGATTTGAATAAGTAGGGTGGTGTGAAGAGGGAATGAGATCTTCAGAGAACTGACCAGCTAACTAGTGCTGAGGCGAAGAACTTAACTAAAACAAAGTGATAGGTGAGGCCCTGTTAATGCCAAGTGGCGGTGATAGGCTCTACCTATGATTTTGGCCGAGGGAATTTGTGGCTAGTGATGTACTGAACTGTTAGCACTATATTATGCACTTTCTCTCTGCTATAATGATATCTTGTTGTATTTTCTATGCATGAATAAAAACTTTTTATGTGCAAAACTGTGATGTGCCTTGGGATCATTTCTTATTTTTTATTACATGTAAATATCTGGTAGGAAAGGAGTTTATGCCGAGGGGGGAGGTGAGAGGAAGTGGTACATAGGCGCATAGTCAGTTTGTTGGCAAGGACGGTTGGTTTCACTGTATGACACTATGTGTTAAGTTATATATGTTAAGTTATGGTTATTTATGTTTAACACTTTGGTTACAGAAAGGAGAGATTATTAAACAAATTATGGATGTGTTATACAGTATTTATGATATGTTATAATAAATGCTGTGGCCTGTTTCATCCATACTTCGTTGTCTGTCATTATTTGGTGTGTTGAATGGGATTGGTTTATGTTTATGCTGCATCGTGATTCCCCACTATGTACATACAAGACACCGGCTGATTGGGCACAAAGACAGCCTTAAAAACCTTTCTGCAGTGTCAAATTCAATGATGCTCCTTAATAGTGAGTCCATACCATTTGGGCCCGCTTAAAGGTCTGTGAGTAATCTGGGGTAAGATTATCTAGTATCTAAATTTATTAACATTCCTCTCATGTCATGAAGACATGAGAGCCAGTTGAGAGTCCCAGCACTTCCAATACCTTCTGGCAAAAGTGCTAGGACTCTCAACTGGCTTTTGTTTGCAAGCCAGGCCTGTTGCCATGCTTTGCTTATCTCCCTTTTCTCCACTAAAAAAGAAAAATCTTGCAATTCCTTTCACATATTCTCAAGGTCCATATTACTTGGTATGTGGTCTTTGTGCAAGACTTCCTGACTGGGATCTATTATATTCTGATACTGTCTTCCAACCTGTATTATCAGTGCCCATAGTAAGGTTCAGCAACATGACATAGCCAGAGGGGAGCAGAAAATATTCTGCGGTGGCCCTCTTGAGATATGTGATGTCTGCAGTGGGCTGTTTGACTGGGTCTGCACAACCTCTAGCCCAAGTTGTCATATGATTCATGTCTGGGGGTTTAAAAACTGCCTGATTCCCCACAAGCATATTGTGCTTTCACTCCTGCCTCAGTCTTTACCCTTTCATTTCTAATTCTCAGATCATATTTCCTTACTCCTCATCTTTACTAAAAGCAATATCCTTCAAATTTTGATACATCCCCTTCAATGCCTTGACTTTAGAGTGAGTATGGGTGATTGGTCATTCTGAGCTCCTGTAGACAACAGGACACTTTTTTTATATTAACCCAGAAGTGTGATATAGTGGGGCAGTCCCAGAATATATGTTTCAATGTACCTGTTGAATTCTGGCATCTCCAACAAGCTGGTGATGTGGCCCTGTATATTTTGGCTAACCTGGAGGGAACCCAGTACCAACTCATTACAATATGCCTCTCAATGGGATAAGTCACTGGAGGCTGCATTAGTGGCCTGTATGGCCTTTAGCCACATTGGGATGGGGAATGACACATCTAGGTCTGTCTCCCATTGGAGCATATATGGAAGTTTGCAAGTGGCATCTGCATTAAGTAAAGCATCGTAACACAGTGACAGTAGTTTGGTAGGTGGCTTTTTACCGGTATAGCATTGGCAAAATGGTGTTGTTTGGGAATCTTCACCAAATTGGATCTGGATTTTTGTGAGGGTATGCTTCACCCTGAGTGAAGTAATTATTTTCCTTGAGGGCAGGGAGAATTATATTTGCATGGACTGAAGGGGTTTTACGTAAAACAGGATGTAGGTGCAGCGCCTAAATAGTCCTTATATGGGAGTATATAACTGTAACGGACCGTTTCGCCCACAAGAGGATAAAAAACGTTTAGGCGATAATCCCCTTCCAGATAGACAAGCAGCTACTGCAAGCACCAATCTCCCGAACTGCAAACCGTACGAATCTTCCAACTCACGAATTGGAAACACACGAACCCTGGAATAGCTGAACAGGAAAAGCATACAATCCGCTTACACTCCTGGCAGTCAGCATACAATCCAATTCCCCCAATAACGAGACGACACTTCGTTTTGAGGGTCACGCAGAATCTGAGGTGCTGGCACACCCAGACTGGTTTTTATTACAGTTGTTGCAAATACAGGTCCGCCCACAGGGAGGTATAAAACAACCAATCACATCACAGTTACATCCCACATATTCCCTCCCCTTATCCTGAGAGGAAACTCAATTACACATACAGTTAAAACATACTTTCTACCCAACTTTCATAACTCTAAAACCATACATCACATTCACATAAAAATACATATCCACAATCAATCCATTCAGGGGAACAACATATTAAAAAATAGCATGAATCAGACCGGGGTTCAAAAGTTAGAAAAGTATCTTTTAAAACCCTCTGCCAGCATGGCTTTCCGGCTCAGACCGGTTTTACAGAGCCCTCTCTCCTGGAGACAATGGAGAAGTAATCCAATTACCTCCCAGCACACAGACAAGACTCCATTATGCACATGGGGACACAAAGACAGTAAAACACTTTAAAATACATAAAGTCACCTTTTACACATAACACACAGACATTTCACATATCCCCAGATAGCTGGGATCAGAGCGCACAAAACTACCGAATAGCGCTCAGATCCTATTCACACAGTTCAATTGCCATGGAGCTAAAGTCTTTCCCATAGTCTTTCATTATATGAATAGGCTCCATGGCATAGCTATCACCGCTCACACAGGGCAAGTACCGAATGACCCCACTGTATTTAAAGGGCCAGAATGAGTGACATGCACTCTGTTAGGGCTGAATAAGTTTTTTAACCCCTTAAGGACCAAACTTCTGGAATAAAAGGGAATCATGACATGTCACACATGTCATGTGTCCTTAAGGGGTTAAAGGGCCCAATCTCCCAGGGCCATAGTCCAAAGGCAGCAGGCGGGCAACCAGGCTTCTCCAGTTCATAGTGGCGAGGTTGGTTTCGCCACAATAACAACAAGAAAAAACAGAAGGAATGTGTGAACAGGAGTATATAAAAATATAATAAACATAAATATGAGAAAAAAATGTGCACTCAAACTTTTTAGGAGCTTCAGTACAGCTCCGACTTTTGCGCCTGGGCAGAATAACCCCCGCCTAAGGATAAAGAGCAGTGCTGATTATTCGTATATTCGTGGTTGTACAATGTATCCTCATAAAACCATAATATAGTGTAGTATGTTTGGGCTATGGAGCAGGGGTAGGTATGAATATAAAGTGTGCACTCACATGTAATGGAGCTGTGAATATGGCTCCAAATTAGAGTATGAAGTGGTATGATCCCCACTCAAGGATACACACAGTGCACCCTGTACACACACTACACCCTTACACACAAACTGTATAATCTATATACACAATATACCCTTTGTTCCTAAACACAACACCACCTATACACACATTCTATACCCCCGCCACACACACTACACCCCATCTGCACACACAAGCATGTTGTACCTCTATACATAAACACTACAGCCCTATACCCACACTACAGCCCATATACACACTACAGTTTCTAACACAATGCAACCTCTATGCACATATACACTCCACACAGCCATTCTGGGTGCTGGGCAGGACTCTCACAATATATGTGTAAGAGCCACACAGTCAGGGGTAAAGGATTGTGAGGAGTGTGAAGGGAAGCAGCAAAATGAATATTTTGAATGTGCAGCCAAAAGATCCTTCCACATGGAAGGGGGTCATTGATCTTATGTTGTCAGTCCACCCCTTGCATGTGATGTTTTGTAGAACAACATGTAAATCTGTTTTCATAATTCAAGTATAACACAACCAGGGAATATATATCTTTAATAAAATAAAGTACCATAGCGGGCATATACTACACAGCATGTAACAAGATGTATGGAAGTCACTGAATGGAGGACTTTTACCTTGCATAGTTCCTTGTTTACATGGTGTTGATAGCTTTGTCAATGCTGCTGTCTTCTGTTATGCCACTAGCTCTGCCCATTCATACTTTGAGCCAGTGATTTAAAAGCCACAATGCATGTTTATATTCTCAAGCATCTGATTTAAAAACTCAAATGGCAGCTGACTTGGTGGGCTGTGAAATTTCTGCAGATATATAAAATCTTATATGAAATCTTACATGGCATATTTCACAAATGCATGTTGACATGCCTTGTAGTTGTTCTCAAATTTGCTTCTGTAGACAACCACTGTACCTCATGGTACGTATGGTACGTTCGTTCGCAATCTCCCGAAAACCTTCAAGGTTCTGTGATTTATGGCTCTCAGTCATTCGTGTTCCCAAACATCAGTCGAGATTTGAAGAAGGTTACAACAGGAATGCTTTATTATGGCCATATGGCCCACTTTTATACACAGACCTCCAGCAGGGGGTCTCCAGCCAAAACATTGGAACAACACGCCCAGGTGTCTCTGTGTCTGGGACATAAGTGTTTGCTTAAACTAATTATCTCCCAGGCACTAGAGGTACAATGCATAAAATATAAAACACTCCAAAACATACATAATAATAATAGGAATATATCCAAGCGCCAAAGCTAGCCAAATAGCGCTGAGATCCATTTGGTGGAACAAAATCGCCATCCGGGTAAACTTTGGACCAATCGCACACGTGGCGTCTGCCCAAATTAGTTCCATAAGAAAAGTGGTTGCGGTCGGTCAGCATTCGGGGGTTCCTACACAAAAATAAACTTATGGCATCCCTGGCTCAGAGGTAGTGTTTGTTCCCCTTGTTTGTGCGAACCTTTTCACAGAACAGCGCTCTCCTGGCTTGTTGTGAACAGCAGCAGGCGGAGGCACAAAGTTAGAGATTCGCGAGTTACACTATCCGTCTTGGAGTTCCAGACACTCGACGACCAAGTACCATTGCCTGCATTTGGGAGACAAGATGGCCACCGCTTTAAAGAGCACAAGTCTTTCAGTTATACAGAGAGAGCACTTAAGTTTGTGGTTGCTTTGAAGATAATGAGCCTGGGGTGGTCTGCGTTTGGTAGATTGAAATACCAAACCAAAGGGAAAACAACTTGGGCTTAGGGAAAATAAAAGGGTTCCAGGGTAAGTTTTTACAACCACCAATCATTGTTACAATCATTACAAATACAGCACAGTTTAATATTATATTACAGACCTACATGTCAGTGTACTTTGTTTATGTTAACCTCCCTATCCAGGTAAAAAGAAATTGTAGTTCACTGTCAAAAGATTATTATTTTTTTAAAGCATAAAAACTGCACCAAGTGTACTTATAGACAAGTCACCACAAAAAAAGGTTTAATGCTAAATTTCCAGGCTCCTCAAAAAATTATCTGGGCTCACAATAACTGAATATGTGGAATAATTAATGGTATATGGCAAAGCTGTGTATTGTAAATATATGTTGTTAAAATATTTATTATATGACCTCATGATATATCTTAACAATATCCTAAAAGTTTATTAAGTTTAAAATCCCCTCCTCCTAATATATTTTTATTTTATTGTTGTCATTTAATCTTCATAGAAAATTATTTGCACAGCAGAGCGCCAATGGTATCCACTTCCAGAAATGGTTAAATGCATCAAAAGCTGTGAGGTATGTTTTTCTATTTATCGTTGTGATTTACAATAAATAACTTATGTATGGGCAAAGTACTTACAGATGTTATAAAGATAATAACTACACTCATCACTGGTTTGGATTTAGAGCAGTTTTTAAATATCAGAAATCAGTGTTTTTTATAACTGGATTTAAAGCACTATATACAGTTGTGCTCAAAAGTTTGCATACCTTTAAAGAATTGGTAATATATGTACCATTTTTAAAGAAAATATGAGTGAGCAGGCAAAATCCATTTATTTTATTTCTTATGGGATTCATATTCAACTGTAGGTTATAACAGAATGGTACAATCCTAAAACAAAACATGGCAACCAAGAAAAAAATAAAATGACCCCTGTTCAAAAGTCTGCATACACTTTAACATCTATGACAGCGTGCAGTCTTATGTAATAGTTGTCTATGAGGCTCATAATTCTTGCCGGTGGTATAGCTGCCCATTCGTCTTGGACCCTCCAGGTCATTCAGAGTCTTTGGTCATCTTTTGCATGAACCTCACATTTGAGATCTCCCTAGAGTGGCTCGATGATATTAAGGTCAGGATACTGTGATGGCCACTCCAGAACCTTAACCTTTTTCTGCTGTAACCACTGGAGGGTCAACTTGGCCTTGGGCTTAGGTTCATTGTCATGCTGAGAAGTAAAAGAGCATCCCATGCATTTGTGCAGAAGAATGCAAATTGCCTGCCAGTATATTCTGATGCATTCATCATGCCATCAATTTTCACAAGATTCCCCGTGCCTTTAAAGCGTGCACACCCGTAAAACATCAGTGAGCCACCACCAGGCTTCTCAGTGGGGATGGTATTCTTTTCACTATAGGCCTTGTTGGCCCCTCTCCAAACATAGTGCTTATGTTTGTGACCATAAAGCTCTGTTTTGGTCTCGTCACTCCAAATTACAGTGTGCCAGGAGCTGTGAGGCATGTCAAGGTATTGTCGGGCATATTGTAACTGGACTTTTTAGTGGCATTAGCACAGTAAAAGAGTCTTTCTGGCAACTCAGCCATGCAGCTCATTTTTGTTCAAGTATCTTCATATTGTGCTCCTTGAAACAACCACACCATCTTTTTCTAGAGCAGCCTGTATTTCTGCTGAGGTTACCTGTGAGTTTTTCTTTGTATCCCAAACAATTCTTCTGGCAGTTGTGCCTGCAATCTTTCTTAATCTACCTGACCTTGGCTTGGTATCTAAAGTTCCTAGAATTTTCCACTTCTTAATAAGTCATTGAACAGTACTGATGGTGTCAGGTCCCCATGCTGCTCGCAGCGATCTTGCTTACCTCATCACAGCAGGCGGTGTCATCTGGTCCCTGTCTCCAGATTGCAGTGTGTCTGACACTGCACGCTCCAGAGCAGCTTCCTTATATGTGCGTTGCACCTGGTCATGTGACCCGGCACACAGTGATGACCTCAGAGACCACAAGGCAGGGAAGAAACTCCTCCCACGTGTTGTGGTTAACACTAATTGGAGATTAGCCACTCAGACACATCCTATGTGTATATAAGTAGTGATGTCCCGGACTGTTCGCCGGCGAATAGTTCAAGGCGATGCTTGTTCGCTTTAAAAAAAAAAAAAAAAACAACGTGTTTTTAATTGTAATATAATAGCAGTCAGTTTCCTTCACTAGTGTGCGTTTCAGGGCCTGTCCAGTGCCACCACTCACTCACTGGTGTCACAATAGCTTTCATTTAAAAAAAACCTAAACTTTTTGGACTGTAATATAATAGCAGTCAGTTTCCTTCACGAGTGTGCGTTTCAGGGCCTGCCAGGGCACAGTGTCACACCAGTGCCACTCATGTCTGTTGTCACAGTAGCTTGCACGCATAGTACCACTAATTGAAAAAAAAATTACAGGCAGAGGCAGGCCACCCCACAGGAGCCGTCGTGGTTCTGTGATTCCCTTTGGCCCTAGAATAATGTTAATGTTTTCAGAGGCCACGTACCCTGAACTTGAAAACACAGGACACCCAATCTTCTACAGCTTCCGCTCAGAACCTCAACGCACCATATTCCTCCAGCTTAGCTTCAGGCAACTCTCAAGTTACAACTCGCCCGCCTGCCGCCACCACCAACACTAGCACCACAGCCACTTCACTTGGTATGTCAGAGGAGTTATTTACACAGCAGTGAGAAGAAATGAGTGATGCGCAACCATTATTGCCAGAGGATGTAGATAACAGGGATATGTCTCAGTCAGGCAGCATTACACACATACGGTGTGATGATGATGATGATGTTGTACCCACTGCTGCTTCCTTTGCTGAGTTGTCAGATTCAAGTGAAGCGGTTGATGATGACGATGCGTCTGTGGATGTCACGTGGGTGCCCGCTAGAAGAGAAGAAGAACAGGGGGGAAGTTCAGATGGGGAGACAGAGAGGAGGAGGAGACGAGTTGGAAGCAGGGGGAGGTCATCGCAAGGAGCTAGTGGCACAGTCAGACAGCATGCATCGGCACCCGAGGTCAGCCAGACAGCACGCCAATCAACGCATGCTGTTGCCACCACCAGAATGCCGTCATTGCAGAGCTCAGCAGTGTGGCATTTTTTTTGTGTGTCTGCCTCTGACAACAGCGATGCCATTTGCAACCTGTGCCAAAAGAAACTGAGTCATGGGAAGTCCAACAGCCACCTAGGTACAACTGCTTTGCGAAGGCACATGATCGCACATCAAAAACGCCTATGGGATCAACACATGAGTACAAGCAGCACACAAACTCAAAGCCGCCATCCTCCTCCTGGTCCAGCATCTTCAGCCACGTTAACCACTGCTGTCCTCCTTGCCCCCTCTCAACCATCCGCCCCTCCGTCTCTCGCCTTGAGCAGTTTCTGCTCATCTGCCCACAGTCATGTGTCTGTCAAGGACATGTTTGAGCGTAAGAAGCCAATGTCACAAAGTCACCCCCTTGACCGGCGTCTGACAGCTGGCTTGACTGAACTCTTAGCCCGCCAGCTTTTACCATACAAGCTGGTTGAGTCTGAGGCGTTCCAAAAATTTGTAGCTATTGGGACACCGCAGTGGAAGGTGAAAGGGTTAAGGCTGTAATGGACTCAACTCCCCTCGTTTCTCGATCCCTCGGTCACCAAAATCAACGTTTATGGAGAATCATTGTCAGCAATAAGACACGGACAAAATGCTTTGACAAGACTCTCAATCTGTATTACGGTGAATGTAGCATTTATACAATTCTGTTACATGAGTCATGAGATATGCCATACAGTACAGAATATAAGATTGATTATGTGACAGAACCATCCGTCTGTCTATTGTGGTGGATTCGTCTATTTCCTGCACGTCCGTGTAAATGGCTGTTTCCAATAGCACAGCCATACGAATGACTGTTTTCAACGAATAAAGCTACCGAACGGATGGCCACCCAGGATGGAAGTGTGCTGCTGGTTAACCTCTTGATCCGAATTAGACCGTTGTGGTTAACCGCAGACACTTCTCAATTAAACCGACTTCAGGGTGGCCGCCGTTCATATGTCGACCACGAGGCAGCGGCCATTTTAAAACGCACGAAAGCCCAGCGGTGTTCGGCTCTGATTTCATGGAACTAAAAATGGACATTCTTTCTGCCGAACACCGCTGAAACAACGGGTCGCCTGGCTGTCTCGATGAACGCGTACGAACACCGGCTGTTCGGGAGTTTTACCATCGACGAAAAGACTTAACCCAGATAGCCTTCCCATGGAGTCAATCGCATACCGAAAGACTGTAAGAACTTTGACTCCATGGCGATTGAACTATGCGTATGGGATCTGAGCGCTATTCGCCAATAATATGCCCTCAGATCCCGGCTATCTGGGGATATGTGATGTGGATGTGAAATGTACAGTTATTATAAAGTTGTGTATTTTTATGTACTTTCTAGTTTTGGATTTAAAATGGCGATGGTCTTTGTCCTGGAGATAATTGTATTACTTCCCAATTATCTCCAGGGCAGAGGGGCGGGATCCATATTGCATTGTGGGAAAAGCCTGTGACTGTATGTCTGGAATGTCCTCCTGTACTACTGTAATTCCAGTCTTCCATTTGGTCCCCTAGGGGAGTGTCCACCAAGTGGGAGACCCGCATAAATATGGGCAGGTAGCCCACAGAAAAAGCCAGATCCTGTTTGACCCTCAATGCAGAGCTTCTGTCTCGTTATTGGGGGGATTTATTATTTACGCTTAGAGACTGCTTATTGGAAACATATGCCGCTTGGTGGATGTCGTGGTTCGGCTATTAGCGGCGGTTCGTGGAGTTCTGTTCGGGAGATTACCGCTTCCCCTGGTTATGGTTCGTGGATTACAATTTATACGAACGGAGAATTGATATGGTGAGAGGGGAAGGTGAACTAAACGGCGCTTTTACTTACAGACACTGAGGGTGTCTTAACAATTGGTGGCAAGCGACGGGATGAATCCCACAGCACAGAAGGTCAGCTACACAGCCCAATTGAAGGAAAGAAATGCAGTATGAAGAGTTAAGACGTGCTTAAGGACATACTAGAACGCCGAGGACGATCAGCAAGCAATTTGAAGAAACGTGAAATTATTGCTTTGCTAGTGGAAATGGATGCAACACAGGGAATGGAGAGAGCTAATGTGCCCAGCAGTTTGGATTTAACACCTGAGGAGATACAATTTAACCGGGCAGTACAAATAAGGCTGGCACACTTTGGCCCCAACCCTTCAGCAGACATTGTGGAACGGGTGCAAGCCGCAGTAGCAGCACACCAGGCGCTCCAGGGAAGAGGAGCTGCAGCAGCAGAGGTACCCAATAACAATTTCGGAAGGAAAAAGGTACCCTTTGCTGCATTTAAAACTTTTATTGAAAACAAAGGAGAAATTGATGGGTTCCTGACCGACTTTGAAAGGCAGTGTGCCCTACACCAGGTACCCACAGATGAATGGGTCACCATCCTCTCTGGGAAATTATCCGGCTGGGCTAGTGAAGCATTTCGGGCCATCCCAGAAGAGATCACCAGCTACCGGGCCGTGAAGGATGCGCTCCTAGCCAGGTATGCAGTGACCCCGGAAGCTTACAGACGACGCTTCAGGGAAGCCAACAAGCAGGTTGGTAGAATGGGCCTGCAGCGTTCACCGTACCGCAGCCCACTGGATGGCAGGATGCCAAGCAGTAACTGGGGAAGAGGTGCTGCAGGTGTTTTTACTGGAACACTTCTTCGATAGATTGCCTACCGTGGTCCGGGAGTGGGTCAGAGATAGAAAACCCTCTACCCTACCCGAGGCGGCCCGTCTGGCAGACGAATATACCGACGCTCGCAAATTGGACAGTACAGTCACCAAGGTCCCTGCCAGAATGGAGTACCGACCAGCAGCAACTCCAACTCCGACAGCCTACCAACCCCCAGTGCATCGCACCCCAGCGGTACCACCAACAAATAATTACGTGCAGCCATCCAAATTCAATGCCTGGGATAATTTACAACCCATTAGGTGCTTTGGGTGCAAACAGTGGGGGCACAAGCGTCCAGAGTGCCCACTGAACAGCGCCAATCAAGTACAGTCCTGGAGGAGACCAGCCAACGGGAATCAGCGATCACCGCAGCCTGCTGCTCACTGTGTAGAGCAGGAGGAATTCTGGGGCATCCTGCACGAAGATGACCCGGTGCAGGCAGCCCATCAGGATAATCGCCAGCAACACCGGCAGACTGTGAAGCTGAATGGCCGAGTGGTAAATGGACTTAGAGACACAGGAGCCACTATGACACTGCTCCAAAAGAACTTAGTCTCAGAGCACCAGCACACAGGAGACACTGTGGCAGTGAGGGTAGCAGGGGAGCCTTATTCCGCTTACCTGTTGCCTGTGTTCACTTGTATTGGGGAGTGGACGCTAGACACGTGGATGTAGGAGTTATGAAAGACTTGCCCGCTGATGTTCTTCTTGGGAATGATTTGGCCCCTTTGGTTTCGGCCTATGCCTTGATGGGCCCCATGGACGTTAACCCAGTGACTACCCGTGCTCAGACCCGTGCTTCTGGAACCAGCCCACCTGCTGATGAGACCCAGGTAAGACCCTTTTCCCTGACTGGTACCTTAGATCAGGCGACTCAACGAGCGGACCACCACTGACGCCTACCCGATGCCCCGGGTAGACGAGTTACTAGATCGTATTGCCAGGGGGCACTACCTGACCACCATAGACCTGTGTAAGGGCTACTGGCAGATCCCCCTGGCCGAGGATGCTATCCCCAAGTCGGCATTCGTCACCCCATTTGGCCTGTACCAATTTAAGGTCATGCCTTTTGGGATGAAGAATGCCCCAGCTACCTTCCAACGGATGGTGGATAGACTCCTGGATGGCTTCCAAGAATTTGCCTGTGCATACTTGGATGACATTGCGATCTACAGTGGATCCTGGGAGGAACACATATAGGGATGGTACTGGATAAGATTTGGGCTGCTGGCCTGACATTGAAGCCAGAGAAGTGCCATCTAGGTATGGCAAAAGTATCTTTTGTCCCTTACTGGCAGCATGGCAATCTGGTTTAAGCAGGTTTTACAGAGGCCTCTATCCTGGAGACAAAGGGGAAAGTAATCCAATTATCCAGGGCTAGAGGCAGACTCCATTAACCACATGGTTACAGAAAGACATAAAATTCTTTACAAACACATAAAATCACCTTTTACACATAACACACAGACATTTCACATATCCCCAGATAGCTGGGATCTGAACGCACAAAACTACCGAATAGCGCTCAGATCCTATTCACACAGTTCAATTGCCATGGAGCTAAAGTCTTTCCCATAGTCTTTCATTATATGAATAGGCTCCATGGCATAGCTATCTGGGGGTATCACCGCTCACACAGGGCAAGTACCGAATGGCCCCACTGTGTTTAAAGGGCCAGAATGAGTGGCATGCACTCTGTTAGGGCCGAATACTCTTTTTAAAGGGCCCAATCTCCCAGGGCCATAGTCCAAATGCAGGAGGCGGGCAGCCAGGCTTCTCCAATGCAATGTGGCGAGATTGCTCTCGTCACAGACCGTATTACCAGGGGACGCTATCTGACCACCATAGACCTGTGTAAGGGCTACTGGCAGATTCCCCTGGCCGAGGATGCTATCCCCAAGTCGGCATTTGTCACCCCGTTTGGCCTGTACCAATTTAAGGTCATGCCATTCGGGCTGAAAAATGCCCCGGCTACCTTCCAGCGTATGGTGGATAGACTCCTCGATGGCTTCCAGGAGTTTGCTTGTGCATACCTGGATGACATTGCGATCTACAGTCCTGGGAGGAACACCTGGTCCATGTAGGGGTAGTACTGGATAAGATTCGGGCCACTGGCCTGACATTGAAGCCAGAGAAGTGCCATCTAGGCATGGCTGAAGTGCAGTACCTGGGTCACAGAGTGGGGTGTGGGAGCCAGAGAGCGGAGCCAGCCAAGGTAGAGGCAGTGGCTAACTGGTCCACACCTATCACTAAGACCCAAGTGTTAGCCTTCTTGGGGACGCAGGGTACTACCAATGTTTTGTCCCTGACTACAGCACTATTGCCAAGCCCCTGACTGACCTGACTAAGAAGAACCTCCCTAAGCAGGTCCTGTAGTCTCCAGCTTGTGAAGCCACTTTTCAGGCACTGAAGCAAGCTCTGTGAATGCCCCTGTCTTGGCTGCCCCAGTCCCTAACAAACGCTTTCTTGTTCATACAGATGCTTTCATGTATGGACTGGGGGCTGTGCTGAGCCAAGTCAGGGAGGATGGAGGAGAGCACCCTGTCGCATACCTCAGCAGAAAATTGCTACCTCGGGAAGTGAGTTATGCGGCAGTGGAGAAAGAATGTTTAGCCCTGGTCTGGGCATTGAAGAAGTGGAGCCCCTATTTATATGGACCACAATCCCCTTGTCTGGCTTAACTGGGTCTCAGGAAACAATGGTAGACTGCTGCGGTGGAGTTTAGCCCTCCAACCTTATAACTTCACCATCAGCTACCGACCCGGTAAGCAGAACGGGAATGCTGATGGATTGTCCCGGAAAACTGACATCCCTACAACCTCCTAGTCCGGTCATCCCCAAGTTGACCCGCCAAAGGGTCAAGCCGGGTCTACCGGAGTGTCCTACAAGGAGGGAGCCGCGTGACAGATCCATCTGTATCATCTGAGACTGCTGGTTCGTCTGTTTGCCCCTTTTTCGTGTTTCAAAATATACCGATTAAAACTACCGAACGGACGGCCACCCAGGAGAGAAGTGTGCTGCTGGTTAACCTCTTGGCCCCAATTAGAACGTTGTGGTTAACCGCAGACACCTCTCTTTATTCTAACCGTATGCAGGGTGGTCGTCATTCGTATGCCGACCACGAGGCGGCGGCCATTTTAAACACGCGAAAGACCAGCGGTGTTCGGCAAAGATTCTATGGAACTATAAACGTTATCTACCGAACACCGCTGAAACTACCGATCGCCCTTCGTTTTCGTCTAGGCATACGAACACCGGTCCGTTCGGGAGTTTGAATCATCCGCATGGACTTAACCCAGATAGCCATCCCATGGAGTCAATCGTATACCGAAAGACATATGAAAGACTTTGACTCCATTGCGATTGAACTGTGCGCATTGGATCTGAGGGCTATTCCGTAGAAATATGCACTCAGATCCAGGCTGGGGATACATTGCATGAATCCCATGTATTCGGTATTTGTGTAGTTATATATTTTTATGTGTTTTTACAGTCATGTATAAAATGGCGATTTACCTCTATCACTTGAGACAATTATATTTCTTCCCAATTATCTCCAGGATAGAGAGGAGGGATTTACTCATGTAAAGGGGAGTGTTTACACCTGAGCCACTGCAATTGGCTACTGTCCAATATATGTCCCAGTCTCCCATCTGGTCCCCTAGGGGAGTGTCCACCAGGTGGGAGACCTGCATAAATACCGGGCAGGTAGCCCTCATTAAAACAGTTCTTGTTTTACCCTCAACTACGGAGCTTGGTCTCGTGATTGGGGGGGGATTTACTATACATGGATAGAGACTGACTGCTGGGAATGTAAGCCGCTTGGATGCTATATCGGTTCATCTGTTAGCAGCAGTTCATGGGAATACAGTTCAGGAGTTTGGAGTATTATTAAGTATGCTGTTCGGGAGATAGGCACATTCCCCTGGTTCCAGTTCGGGAGTTCTAAAACAGCCGTGCCTGCATTTCTGAAAAGGGGAAGCTCTACTAAGCGGCAGTTTCACTCCTTTATGCCAGGATTGTCTTAACAGAAACATTTAAATACATAAAGGGAATCAACACTGTAAAGGAGGAGACCGTATTTGAAAGAATAAAAATGACCACAACAGGGGGGCGGAGCCGAGCAAGCGAGCTGGATGGTCGCACTTCACATGGGCTCCAGCTACGCATGCCGAAATATAATGTTAAACCGAGACACAGCGGCACGACTGGCAAATAAGCAAGCCCGCTGGTTTGAAAAAACGCTGGTGCACCCAATGACCCCATTATCTGCACCCAGCAAGCCCAGGAGGTGACATGGCCGGCTTGGGCCTACTGGAGGAGGTGAGGGGGAAGGACGGCCACCTTCCTGTCTGTCTCTAGGGCCCTCAAGCATACAGACACCGCTCCCCCCCCCCCACAGACCGGTGGGGGATATCCCGGTCCCCGCCAGAAGGGAGATCCCGCATGCTGCACCAAGCGTCAGCCCCCGCAGGCCCCACAAGTAACGTGGCGGCGCAGGCCTCCAAAATGGCGGCACTGAGAGACCCAGAACTCGAGACCCACGACGAAGAGACCTAAACCCAGACTCGTACTGGCAACCCCATCGCTACACTATTCGACCGCTTCTGGGCCAAGTGGACGAAACAACTGCAAGCAGCAATGGCCTATCCCACACTGCCTCCACGGATCAAAGTCTATGGCGGGAGGAGACTGGGGCCTCTACCTCAGGGCACGAAGAAGACACCAACGGCGACTCCTCACGATATGGGCCCTCCCGGGCTGGGAGCTACCAGGTGGAGAGCTGCCAATCGGAAACCCACGCAAAGATGCACAGCCCACCGCTATATCCCGGCAGGGATGACATTGGGCCACATAGGATCCCAGGTCAGTGGCAAGAAGGTGCCGGCTCCCGCACATTCCCGGGGTTGAGGAGACCACCCACCACCGCAACGCCATACGACCCCATGCATATACCGGCATCTTGACAAGAGGCACCATATGAGAGGACAAGCACACACATGCAGGGCGCAGGGCTCACTACACAAAGGGAACAAAACCGCTGTTCCGACCTGCCCTACTAACCATGCTCATCTTCCAGGCATGTTCCCCAGCAAAAGACAAGCAGCAAATACACCTAAACAGGACTGTATCGTACCTCAGACAGGAATTGGCTGACCGGGACACTCACCGCCACAGAGGGGAAATCAGCCCCAGATTCCAGTCTGTGACTGATTATACTCCAGTGCTACTGATGCCGCTATGCTTTACCCTTAGCGCGAACCACACCTAACATATAGGGGCGAGAATTGCCCACATACATTAGGGTTAGCTACTGAAGCATATGATTGCCTTAAAAGTAGTATTGACCTCCCGTCTAACCAATGGTAATGCAGTACAACATCACATATAGACAACCTCTTGGCACCACACTTGTTTATTCTCTACATTGACCACACACTCTTGATAATACTTCATTTAACCCGAGTTTGACTATTATCAAAAATTGTGTCAAGATTGGTTAACCCCTGTTTAATCTTAACCCCTAATATCATAAAATTGTGCATGCTTAACTCGATATCCCAAATGACCTAGTGATACTCACTTCGAGGATGGCAGTTGGGGATATGTTATTATTTAATATACACGATTTGCTAGCACTGCCGTTGGTTCAATAGCATGTATCGATAGGCTTGTTAGCATGTTTGCCTTACCTTTATTACTGATGCATCACCGAGCAGAAACTGTTTATATAAAACTGTGTTTATTAATCAAATGTTTGAGCTAATCAAGAATATTGTTGCAATTGAACCCTTTCTAACCAAAAAAAGTGCCTGACTATCGATTACCACAACTTGTACAGAAAATGTTTACTACCCTAATTTGATGTTGCTGTTGTGGCGCACCAAAGCTTATTGTTAATTTTGTGCACAACAAAAATAAAGAATTAAAAAAAACAAAAAAAAAACCGACCACAACAAGAGGATATAGTCTTAAATTAGAGGGGCAAAAATATTATCAGAAAGTATTACTTTACTGTAGTGGATGCATGGAATAGCCTTCCAGCTGAAGTGGTAGAGATTAACAAAGTAAAGGAGTTTGAGCATGCGTGGGATAGGCATGAGGCTTAACTTTAAGATAAGTGTAACAGAATCTTACCTTTTGCCTGGGAATAATTATTGCGACTGGCCCTTTAAAAACTAACCAGGTACATATACAGCAACAGAGACCATGGATATAATGGAATATGCTTACCTGGTTCATGTGGATTATTCTTCATCACAGTTCGGGACTTTTACCAGCATTCGTTTATTTATGCAACCCATACGGTAGGGACTCAGCCTTCATGAATACAAATACAAACTACCGAACACCGGACCACCCTGCTACCCAATTATGTGGTATTTTACCTCCCTGATCAGCACATAAAATCCCTATGAGAAACGCACAAACTCTGTTTCAGTTCCTGGGTGGCCGCCATTTCGGGACTTTTACACGTGTTCGCGGCCATCTTAGCTCCCGAACAGCAGTGATTTGCCGTCGAGTGTCTGGAACTAAAATCGGACACTCGAGTAGGCGAACACCGCTGATACCTCCATAACACCGTAAATTTGTTCTGAAACTACCGACCGTCCTACTGTTCAGTAGAAAGACTATACAACATACAGGGATTCTAGCGACCATCAAGATATCCACGGATGGCAAGCTTTTCGTGACTTTTCACCACACGAACGAGGACCGACCGCAAGGCCAAAACTTATGGAACTATTTTCGGCTAGTGTGCCTGTGCGGTCGGTCAAAACTTTAAAGCTCCATAACTCCCGAACCCCTTAACCAAATGGGATGATTTTTAAATATGTTGCTCCCCCAGATTTGGGCTATCTGGGGATACTGGATTTATGAATGTACCCCAAGTGTAGCAGAGTGCAGTATTATAATCCACAATCTCCGCTGGTATACAGGTAAATCCACAGTCAGCGCTGAAAAGTAAGGCAGTATCCCAATCCTCCCAATAACCGGACGAAACACAGTCTGGGAGTCAACTGAGGTCTTTATTCACAACTTCCAGTATCTATGCAAGTCCCCATGCAAGTGGTTTCCTTACTGACAACGCAGGGGTAATACAGTAAGGGACTACATGGGGGACTTAACATTTGGTACATTTCTCCCATCAGGCACCGCTGCACGAGAGAGATACTCCCACTGAAATATACTGTTAAGTGGATTATCCCTCCGTGCAGCAGAACCGACATTTCACTTTAAAATCCATAACTCCAACAATATTCACATTAATTGCACGAACAGACGTTCGGTAGATAGCTGGGGTTGGAGTGCACATTTAGTGTGAATACCTCTCAGATCCCAGCTAAACTAACCGAACGCCGCACAAAATACATTCACTTAGTTAATTTGTTTAAATGTACCGAACACCGATGGGGAACCACAATAGGAGAAGACCGGAGCTCCCGAACGTCCTGGAAGTACAGCGGTGTCCATGTCATCGAGTAGCCGTTTTTAGTTCCACGCGCTCGACGACCAAACACCGCTGGGGGAGACAAAGGATCCAAGATGAAACATGGGGGATGGTTGCACTCACCTGAAAATGCTTAAATGGGGTGCTGCTGGGGGCCATATTATACAATACACAAGATCCAGCGTACTCTCCTATCTACTAAACAGCAACTTCAATGTTGACAGATTGTATTAGTTTTTAAAAGTTTTTTTTAAAAACACCTAATCTAGGCAAAAAAATTATAATGGGGATTTAGTTACATTATATGATCATACATTGCATAAGCCTGCCACAACGTCAATGTACCCCATCTTTGGCAGGTCCTACTCTCACAGTCTAATGTCTGCTCTTATGAGATTAACCCACTTACTTGGGAAAAAATTCCATCTGAGGCTCTCTGCAGTACAAGGCTAAATAGGGACCTGAGATGAGGCACCTGTAACAGGGAGGGGTGCAAAACCAAGGAGTTGGCTAGACCCCCAAATATATATATATATGAAACATGGGGGATGGTTGCACTCACCTGAACATGCTTAAATGGGGTGCTGCTGGGGGCCATATTATACAATACACAAGATCCAGTGCACTCTCCTATCTACTAAACAGCAACTTCAATGTTGACAGATTGTATTAGTTTTTAAAAGTTTTTTTAAAAACACCTAATCTAGGCAAAAAAATAATAATGGGGATTTAGTTACATTATATGATCATACATTGCATAAGCCTGCCACAACGTCAATGTACCCCATATTTGGCAGGTCCTACTCTCACAGTCTAATGTCTGCTCTTATGAGATTAACCCACTTACTTGGGAAAAAATTCCATCTGAGGCTCTCAACATTGAAGTTGCTGTTTAGTAGATAGGAGAGTGCGCTGGATCTTGTGTATTGTATAATATGGCCCCCAGCAGCACCCCATTTAAGCATGTTCAGGTGAGTGCAACCATCCCCCATGTTTCATATATATATATATATATTTGGGAGTCTAGCCAACTGCTTGGTTTTGCCCCCCTCCCTGTTACAGGTGCCTCATCTCAGGTCCCTATTTAGCCTTGTACTGCAGAGAGCCTCAGATGGAATTTTTTCCAAGTAAGTGGGTTAATCTCATAAGAGCAGACATTAGACTGTGAGAGTAGGACCTGCCAAATATGGGGTACATTGACGTTGTGGCAGGCTTATGCAATGTATGATCATATAATGTAACTAAATCCCCATTATTATTTTTTTGCCTAGATTAGGTGTTTTTAAAAAAACTTTTAAAAACGAATACAATCTGTCAACATTGAAGTTGCTGTTTAGTAGATAGGAGAGTGCGCTGGATCTTGTGTAAAGGATCCAAGATGGCCGACCGCCGCGTGGTCGGTAGTCGAACGACGGCCACCTAAGAACACTCTTAATTACCGATTGCAAGAATGATGCAATCGGGTAATTGGTGCCACACGACTCTCAGTGTGTGGGCTTGGGTTCGGTACCTAAT
Source organism: Pelobates fuscus (assembly GCF_036172605.1). Lineage (NCBI taxonomy): Eukaryota > Metazoa > Chordata > Amphibia > Anura > Pelobatidae > Pelobates > Pelobates fuscus. Next base: position 112,354,547 of record NC_086325.1, on the reverse strand, counting down.
TCGTTTCACGAACAGCCGGTAAAGTTGCTGTTCGTGAAACGACCATGTAAATGCCAGCGGCTTTCGGCTGCTAGCATGGGAATACTATAGGAATACAGGCAAACATACATTTCAAGGCAGAATACAAATTACAGTCTAACACAATATGTCAGCAGTGTGTAGGACAACCTTTAGAGACCCATAGTCTGAAGTGGCTAGGTTTGCCACAATGCTCCCCCAGAACCAAGCCGGCATACACAGTCTGATCCCAACGGATCGGCTTCGGGATGTCCGGGGGAGTACCCACAGATCACTTTTCAAGTTCAGTTTGTCTGGATAACCCGTCGGCGTTACCGTTCTGCTTCCCTGGTTGGTAATGAATGGTGAAGTCGAAAGGCTGCAGCGCCAAACTCCAGCGCAGCAGCCTGGCATTGTCCCCAGCCACATGGTTCAGCCACACCAACGGGTTGTGATCTGTGAGTAAGGAGAAAGGTTGTCCATACAAATACGGCTGTAAATTTTTGAGGGCCCACACCACAGCCAGGCATTCTTTCTCAATGGCGGCGTAGCTTACTTCTCGTGGCAATAACTTTCGGCTCAGGTAAGCTACGGGATGTTCTCCACCATCTGCTCCAACTTGGCTCAGCACTGCTCCCAATCCAAACATTGAAGCATCTGTGTGGACAAGAAATCTTTTAGTTGGATCAGGAGCAGCAAGTACAGGGGCATTGGTTAGAACAGTCTTTAGTTGTTGGAATGCCTGATCACACTCTGGGGCCCAGACAACCTGGCGAGGAAGGTTCTTGCGGGTCAAGTCAGTCAAGGGTTTAGCCAGGGCACTATAATTGGGCATGAATTTTCTATAGTACCCTGCGGTACCTAGAAACGCTAGCACTTGGGTTTTTGTCCTAGGGGTGGGCCATTTGGCTATGGCTTCAACTTTGGCTGGTTGTGGTTTCTGTTGCCCGCTCTTCACCCGGTGGCCCAAGTACTGCACTTCTGCCATCCCTATATGACACTTGCTAGGTTTCAGTGTTAACCCTGCCTCTCCGATACGATCCAGAATGGCTCCTATGTGTTGTAGGTGCTCTGCCCAGGTCTGGCTAAATATGGCGATGTCGTCCAAGTATGCACATACATATTCCTGGAACCCGTCCAATAGCCGATCTACCATCCGCTGAAAGGTTGCCGGGGCATTTTTCATCCCGAATGGCATGACCCGAAACAGGCCAAACGGGATGACAAACGCCGACTTGGAGATGGCATCTTCGGCTAGTGGAATTTGCCAGTATCCCTTACACAAATCTATGGTAGTGAGATACTGGCCACGTGCCATCTTATCCAGCAGCTCGTCTATCCGGGGCATCGGATAGGCATCAGACACCATTTTGTCATTTAGCCTCCAGTAGTCGACACAGAAACGTGTCGTGCCGTACTTCTTAGGTACTAGCACTACCAGCGATGCCCAGGGGCTATCGGAAGCCCTAGCTGCAACATCTCTTCAATCTCATTCTTCATATGTGCCCTGACTGCTTCAGGGACACGATATGGAGTCTGCCGCATAGGTAGCTGTCCCGGGGTTTTGACTCGGTGGGTGGCTAGCGGAGTGTACCCAGGCAAATTGGAGAAGGTAGCCCCTTTAGCTACAATCAGCTCTTGTACCTGGGCATGCTCCTGGGGGCTTAGCCGCTCTCCCAGCTCTCCAAGAGCCCTTGGAGGGCTCTGTCTGTTCTTCCTGTTCTAATAGGTCAGGTAGGGGCAGTTTCTCCTGATCCTCCGAGGCGGAGGCGCATATTGCCGCCACGTCCTCTATCCTCTCATGGTAGGGTTTGAGCATATTCACATGGAGCATGCGTCTCTTCCCTACCCCTGAGCAGGGGCCAATCACATAGGTGGTGTCACATCTCTGTTCCACCACCTGGTATGGGCCTTGCCAGATGGCCTGCAGCTTGTCTGTGCGGACTGGTTTTAAGATCAAAACCTTTTGTCCCACCTGAAAGCTGCGGTCTCTGGCTCCCCTATCGTACCAGCGGTGCTGACGTTGTAGGGCCGCCTGGAGGTTGGTGCGCACAGCCTGAGTTAGCGCCTCCAGACGGTCCCTGAATTCCAGTACGTAAGATACAATAGGGGTTTCATCTGGGCTACTCTCTCCCTCCCAATGCTCTCGAATTAAGTCTAGCGGCCCTCGCACCCTTCTCCCAAACAGCAATTCAAAAGGGGAGAACTCTGTTGACTTTTGGGGTACTTCTCTATATGCGAAGAGCAGATAGGGTAGAAAGCGCTCCCAGTCTTTATGAGCCTCTCCAAACGTACGGAGCATCTGCTTCAGCATACCATTAAACCTATTGCATAGACCATTGGACTGGGGGTGGTACGCAGAATTTACTATTGGCTTAATGCCACATATTTTCCACAGTTGTTGGGTGACCTCGGCGGTGAACTGGGTGCCCCTCAGAAATCAGATATCAGATATGATTTCTTGGGGAAACCCCACCCTGGAAAATATTTTCATTAAGGCCTCTGCCACAGTTTCGGCATGAATATTGGTGAGGGCTATAGCCTCGGGGTACCGGGTGGCATAGTCCGCTACAGTTAAAATATATTGTGACGAGACCAATCTTGCCACATTGCATTGGAGGAGCCTGGTTGCCCGCCTGCTGCCTTTGGACTATCGCCCTGGGAGATTGGGCCCTTTTAAAAAACGTATTCGGCCCTAACAGAGTGCATGTCACTCATTCTGGCCCTTTAAACACAGTGGGGCCATTCGGTACTTGCCCTGTGTGAGCGGTGATACCCCCAGATAGCTATGCCATGGAGCCTATTCATATAATGAAAGACTATGGGAAAGACTTTGGCTCCATGGCAATTAAACTGTATTTGTGTGGTCTGCGTGCCATTCACCTAATAATGTGCACTCAGACCTGAGCTATCTGGGGATATGTAACATGTCTGTGTTTAATGTATAAAAAGTAACTTTATGTATTTTAAAGTGTTTTACTGTCTTTGTGTAACCATGTGCTCAATGGAGTCTGCCTCTATCCCTGGATAATTGGATTACTTCCCCCAATTGTCTCCATGATAGAGGCCTCTGTAAAACCTGTGTGAGTCAGATTTTGCCATGCTGCCAGCCAGGGCCCAAAATATACTTTTACTAACTTTTGAACCCCTGGACTGATTCATGCCATTTTTTAATATGTTGTTCCCCTGAATGGATTGATTGTGGATGTGTATTTTTATGTGAATGTGATGTATGGTTTTAGAGTTATGAAAGTTGGGTAGAAAGTATGTTTAAACTGTATGTGTAATTGAGTTTCCTCTCAGGATAAGGGGAGGGAATATGTGGGATGTAACTGTGATGTGATTGGTTGTTTTGTCCCTCCCTGTGGGCGGACCTGTATTTGCAACAACTGTAATAAAAACCAGGCTGGGTGTACCAGCACCTGAGACCACTGCTTGACCCTCAACACGGAGCCTTGTCTCATTCTTGGGGGGATTCACTGTATGCTGTTGGAGATTGATTGCTAGGAGTGTAAGCTGATGTCTGCTTTTCCTGTTCGTCTGCTAGCAGCTATTCGTGAGGTTCCAGTTTGGAGTGCTATTTTGTATCCAGTTCGGGAGTTTGGTGTTCTGCAGTAGCTGTGCCTGTCTCTCAGAAAGGGGCATATCGCCTAAACGGATTTTAACCCCTTGTCTTCTGAAACGGTCCGTTACATATATCTTTTCCCAGAGGGACTGGGCTTGGGTAAGGGCCCCACTATGTCTACGGCCACTCTACTGAAGGGTTCTTCGATAATGGGAAGAGGGCATAACTTGGCTTTGTGGCGGTCACCTCGCTTGCCCACTCGCTGGCATATGTCACAGGAGGTGCAGTACTGCCTCACATCCTTAGAGATCCCTGGCCAGAAAAAAAGCATGGGTCAACCTGTATCGGGTACGGGTCATCCCTAGATGCCCAGACAAGGGGATGTCGTGAGCAATCCTAAGCAGCTCTTGTCTATACTTCTGGGGAACTACTAACTGTTTAGTCGTCACTGTGACCGACCCTCCCACTCCTCTTTCAGCAATGCGGTAAAGTAGCCCTTTTTCCCATGTGTACCGCTCCCCCTCTAACCCAGCCTGGTCTGTGTGTTTCTGTAGCGTGGGGTCTAACTTCACCTCTGCCTCAAATTTAGTTGGGGTATCCCAGGACATACGTGTCGTGTGGGGGTCATGGTCTCTTACCTGAGCCTCAGAGTGTGTTGGTGGAGCCGTGGTGCGAGCCTGTTGCCGTGTGGTCACTGGATGGGCTTCCTGGTGTGGAGCCTGTGGTATAAAAGCAGAGGTCATCTGGCCCAAGTCCTTCCCCAGCACAACATCCGCCGGTAAGTTTTGCATGAGGCCCACTTCTACAGTCCCCTCTCCCACACCCCAATCCAAATGTACTTTGGCAGTGGGTTGTCGGTACACTGCTCCCCCTGCTACTCGTACTGCCACTGATCCGCCATCGTGTGCTAAATCTTGCACCAAATGGGGTGATACCAACGTTAGAGTGGCTCCTGAATCTCGGTGTCAGGGCTCCGCGGGCAGCAGTGAGGGGAGGCTGCAATCCTCTCGCAGCACTCACCCTCGGTCCGTCGCCGCCCGCAGTGCCCTCTCCCCTTACCAGTCAGCGAGCGGCGTCCTCTCCTCTTGACACGCCGCTCGCGTCCTCCTCTCCTCCTCCCAGCGGCAGCATGTCTAACGCTGCACGCTGGGAGCCGGCACTGTTATCAGAACGCCGGGTCACTCACGTGACCCGGCGTTAAAGCTACAGCGCAACAATCACAGTGGGGGGTATAGATATCCCCCACGTGTGATTGTTAATTGTGATTGGAAGTTATCCAATCAGAATTAAGATAAGGTTATAAATACTTACCTTTTCTGTCTCTCAGTGCCCTGTTGTGGTATTTGCTTTATAGTATTGATACTGAACTTGTGTTTCTGGTTACGTACTCTCTGGCTTGTTAAACTGACTTTGTGACTTTCTCCTACCCTTTGACCTTGGCTTGTTTCTCGTTATTCTGTCTTCTGGTTCCCCTTACTCGGCTTGTCTCCTGACTATTCTGTGTGTGCTTAGCCCGGCCACTCTAAGGTCCGGTACGGCACCTTTTCTGTGTGTGTGTGCGTTAGCATGTTTGGTTCCCCGAATCGTGACATTACAACTGGGCCAAAATGGAACCTGCTGACATTCCACAGCTACTTGTTAATTAGGAGGCTAGAATGGATGGTTTAGACTACCGTATGGACCAGTTTGCCCAGGCCTTACAAACCATACTGGCTCATACTGCACACTTGTAACCTGCCGTTCAGGAGGTTGCTGCTGCTGTGTCCGAACCAATTCCCACTCCAGTACCTGTCCCTGCTCACGTAGTTCATATGACGCCGCCACAGTGCTACAGTGGTGACCCTGCTTTGTGTTGTGGTTTCCTCAACCAAATTGATATCCATTTGGTGATGAATCCACGTTCCTATTCCACTGACAGATCCAAAATTGCCTTTTTGATAAACCACCTGTCCTGGAGAGCTTTAGCATGGGCAAACCCCATGTGGGAGAATATGTCTCCTATGTCCTTTGCAGATTTTTTGACAGCATTCAAACGCACGTTTGATCAACCCGGTAGGGTTGCCTCTGCTGGCAAAGCTCTGCTTAGGGTTCGACAGGGTAACAGATCTGTAGTGGATTATACTATCGAATTCCACACTCTAGCAGCTGAAGTGGTTTGGAATAACGACGCCCTCGTAACAGCCTTTCAGGAGGATTTGGCCGCTTACATACTGGATGAAATAGCATCCAGGGAACTGCCTGTTCTTCTGGATGATGTTATAGACTATGTAATATTTATTGATAACCGTATTAGAGAGAGGCGTAGTCAAAGACGGCTGGATACACGGGTGTTGCCTGCTCTACCCAGCACTGCATTACTAGCATTACCCGCTCCTAGGCAACTATCCCCCGAACCCATGCAAATGGGTGCTACGGGGTTAACTGAGGCTGAAAGAACGTATCGTAGAAGGGGTTATGTCTTTATTGTGGAAAGAGGGGGCACCACTGTAATACCTGCCCTAAATTACAGGGAAACTACAGCACCTAAGGCCTAGAGAGGAGTCGGCCTCGGGTGTTATGACTTTGTCCCCTCATGTGTCCATCTCCAGACCGTTTATTACGGTTTCTCTTTTGGTCAATAAAACCACTGTAACAACTAAAGCCTTGATCGATTCAGGTGCGGCAGACAACCCTATGGATGAGAACTTTGCCAAAACCACAGCCCTGACTTTGATCCGAAAGGCCACACCCTTGGCCGTTGAGGCCATAGATGGTAGACCACTTGAGAAACCTCTGGTGACCCATGAAACCCAAGATATAGTTATGTCTGTGGGTGCTTTACACAAGGAAAGGTTAACCTTCCAAATAATTGACTCCCCTACTGCTTCCATCATTCTGGGTTTTCCCTGGTTAGTCAAACACAACCCAGTACTTGATTGGGGTTGTCTAGATATACTCTCCTGGGGGGAATCCTGTCAACGAGACTGTATGGCTCATGTACGTCCTGTTTGTTTACTCAACCTGCCCACGGCTAATCCACTTTCTGTTTCTGTCTCTTCTGTGTATGCATACCTTGCATTGGTTTTCGAAAAAAGGGAGGCAGATAAGCTACCTCCACATCGTGACTATGACTGTGCCATAAACCTGTTACCGGGTACTATACCTCCTAGGGGTAAGGTCTACCCTCTTTCTGAGAAAGAAAACCAGGTCATGGAGGAGTACATACGGGAAGCCTTAAGTAAAGGTTTTATTAGAAGGTCCTCCTCTCCTGCTGGTGCTGGTTTCTTTTTTGTGGCAAAAATGGAGGGCGATTTGAGGCCGTGTATAGACTACAGGGCTCTAAACAATATAACGGTTAAAAATGCCTATCCGATCCCTCTCATCACTGAGTTGTTTGATCGTGTTAAAGGTTCTAGATATTTTACTAAACTTGACCTCAGGGGGGCTTATAATCTTGTTCGTATAAAGGAGAATGATGAATGGAAAACGGCGTTCAATACACGTAGTGGGCATTACGAATACCTTGTCATTCCTTTTGGATTGTGTAATGCTCCTGCCGTATTTCAGGATCTCATAAACGATGTCCTTAGAGATCTACTGCATGTCTGTGCCGTAGTCTACCTTGATGACATACTTGTATATTCTCCGGATTTGGAGACACATCATACTCATGTTAGGATGGTGCTTAAGAGGTTGTTGCAGAACGGTCTTTATTGTAAATTAGAAAAATGCTTATTCGACCAAACTTCTGTACAATTCCTGGGGTATGTCATTTCTGAACAAGGATTCAGCATGGATCCTTCTAAATTGGAAGCTATACTGTCCTGGCCCCTTCCCCAAGGACTTAAGGCAATACAGTGATTTATAGGGTTTGCCAATTACTATAGGAAATGTGTTAATAACTTTTCATCCATCATTTCCCCTATCACTAAACTGACTAAAAAAGGTTTACACCCCAGGGTTTGGAATCCTAATGCTATTGTGGCCTTCGAGACTCTTAAAAAGGCATTTGCCACTGCCCCTGTGTTACACCATCCTGATCCTTCCCTTTGTACTGGAAGTAGACGCTTCTGAATCAGGTATAGGAGCAGTGTTGTCACAAAGACAATCGTATGACGAACCTCTCCTTCCCTGTTGTTACTTTTCTAAACGCTTGTCTGAAAAGAACTACGACGTCGGGAACAGGGAATTATTAGCTATAGTGACTTCTTTTAAAGAATGGAGGTACTTGTTAGACACAAAATTCTGGTTATAACCGATCATAAAAATCTATCGCAGACGCTAATCTATCGCATAAAATCTATCGCATATCGCAGACGCTAAAAGGCTATCCTCTCGTCAGGCTAGATGTCTTTATTTCTCTCACGTTTTCAGTACATCATCACTTACAGGCCTGGATATCGCAATGTCAAGGCTGATGCTATCTCCCGCCAGTACGAACCTGTAGATTCAATTGCCTCAACTCCTGAGCCCACTGTACCTACATCTAATATAATAGCTGCTACCCGTTTGGTTATTTTGCCTCTTTTTATTGATGGTATCAAGACATACCAGTCCCAAGCACCCTCTGAGACTCCTGTTGGTAAGCTATACGTAAAAGTGAAAGACAGAAAGAAGTTATTAGCTTTATTTCACACGGCCAAAACTGCTGGTCATCCAGGGGTTACCAAGACTTACAACGGTCTCCTCCAACAGTTTTGGTGGCCTATACTTAAAAAAGATGTGGCAGATTATGTGCAGGCTTGCGGTGTCTGCACACAGTGTAAGTCCCCTAAAGTTAAACCCCTGGGACTCCTTATGCCCCTATCTGTACCCAAGAAACCATGGACACACTTATCCATGGACTTTATTGTGGATCTTCCTTCATCTGATGGACAGACAGTAATTATTACTGTAACTGATAGGTTCTCCAAAATGGCGCACTTCATTCCGCTTAAGAAGCTACCTTCTGCGGTTCAGTTGGCTCAGGTGTTTGCCAAAGAAGTGTTCCGCTTGCATGGTATACCACAAGATATCGTATCTGACAGGGGCCCTCAGTTTGTCTCTCGGTTTTGGAGGGGCTTTTGTGCGGAGATGGGGGTCTCCTTATCGTTTACTTCCTCCTATCATCCGCAATCTAATGGAGCTGCCGAACGGGCAAATCAGTCTGTGGAGTTGTGTTTACGCTGTTTCACGAATGCACACCAGGACAACTGGTCCCATCTCCTTCCCTGGGCTGAATTTGCCAGGAACACTGTGTCTCATTCTTCTACTGGCGTAAGTCATTTTATGGTGGCTTATGGGTTCCAACCCTCTGTCCTTCCCGTTGTGTTCGACAAGGGAATGCCCACTTTTGACGAGCACCTCGCCTCCTTAAAGGAAGATGTGGGATCAGTTCCATGCTGCTCTTTGTCGTGCGGTTGCTGCTCAAAAGAGATTTGCTGATCGTCGTAGGTGTGCAGCTCCTTCTTATGCTCCAGGTGATAGGGTTTGGTTGTCCTCTAGGAATCTCCGCCTTAGGGTTCCCTCGATGAAGTTCGCGCCAAAGTTCCTTGGTCCCTATAAGGTATTGCGTAGGGTGAATCCTGTGTCCTACTCCCTGGCCTTGCCTCCTTCCATGCGTATACCTAACACCTTTCACACCTCCCTTGCTCTGTAATCGGTTCTCTGGGTCTCTCAGGCGTTCCGATGCCCTCCGCGCGGTCTCTAGTGACGTGTACGAGGTGGCTGCTCTCCTTGATTCTCGTTTTACTCGAGGTCGGTTGCAGTATCTAGTAATTTTGGTTTGGAGTCAGGCGGGGTTCTGGTGTAAATAGCCCTAGCCGGACACCGGTGTCTTGTCTAGACTAGCGTTCTAGGGTGTATATTTTGTTCGCTATGTCGGAAGGACCGGGAGACTAAGCGGCACCTGTGTAAATTCGGTTCGCTAGATCTCAACCTATCTTGGCTAAGTGGGAAGGCGTGTAAATTTGGAACCCACTAGACTATTGATAGAGTAGATAGACTAAGAGGGTACTGTTGTAAATTCCGCCCTCTAGTTCGCTATATGTGGTGCTTGGGCATTGTGGCTAACCAAAACGTATGTAGATAGTTTTAGGTAGTCCATCAAGGTACTGGCCAATAGATTAGTTGGGAATTGTATATGTGTTAAAGATTGTTGGAGTAGCTTGTATATCTTGCTACATAGCGTGAGCTCCGCTTTCTAGCGAGAGTGTGAATAGTGTGTAATTGTATTATAGCGCACGGTACCATAACCATTTGTAATTACTGACACTGTAAATAAGTACTAATAATTGTCGTCTATGTTGCATGTTTAACACCATAACCACTACTAATTGTAATGGGACTTTAAATTGTACTTTAACCTATGCTAACCGTACTGTAACTACTGTTTGTAAAGACGATGTTACTGGGGTATGTTATAGACGGGCAATTCAAATATAGGAAATTATAGCGTGGGTGACCGTATAGTTTCGCCAAAGGGCACAGTATTAGTTACTTAGTGACTGGTGTAACAGCTGTGTGTGTACGGGAATTCCCTGGGTGTTTTGTTGTGTGCGTTTCACTTAGTAACTGTACCACGTGGTGCTGTTGCCGAGGGAACGGGTGTGACCGTTGGTAGAGTGTTTGTATAGTTTCTGTTGGAAACGACGCTCCATTGTTAAGTATGGGCGCGTCGGATTCGACGATTTTGGATCCCTTAGGATGTATGATAAAGAATTTTAAAAAGGGATATAAAGCATGTGATTTTGGGGTAAAGATGTCTCCAGCACGCCTGATTACTTTATGTAGTAGGGAATGGCCTACTTTGGTTGCCGCATGGCCACCACGTGGCAGTTTGGATCCTAATCTGGTACAGCGTGTACACGTGGCTGTATCAGGTAGGCCTGAACTTTACGGCCAGTTTCCCTATATTGATTGTTGGAGGCAGGCCGTAAATGACTCGCCAAAATGGATCCGAGTATGCCACGAGGAACAATGTCGCCTCATGGTGGCCAGGACTCGCTTGTCAACTAAGGCCGTAATTACGCCCATTTTGGACACGCCCCCTGAGTCTGAGATCCCTATGCCGCCCCCTTACTCCTCCTCCACAGGAAGAGGAAGAGGAGGTGCTGCTGGAAACGCTCCTCCCCTTGCCCCGTTGTCCCCACCTACTTCCTCCTCTAGCTCAGAGCCCAGCCCCTTTGTTTCAAAACCTCCCCTTCCGATACCTGCTTCCGTTAACCCCACATATCCTGATTTGGCACCATATCTAGCTTCCGGTCAGGCTCCCCCTAGCCCGGCCCGGAATATTCTACTCACCAACCTTCCCCATAGTAAAGCTTCCCCATCCCCTTGTCTTACTACCCCTCGACCGGAACCCCTAACTGATGCATCTCTACGAAGCCCCATATTAACCCGACAACTGACCGGTACTCTCCAACCCCGACATTATCAAATGCCACTTTGATTGACTCCTGGCCCGACACACATTAATGATGACGGCCAGATACAATATGCTGATCCAGTCTACGTCTATGTCCCTTTCACGACCACCGATCTCTTTAATTGGAAGACCCATAACTCCTCTTACACCGAAAAGCCTCAAGCCATGACGGATCTGTTTACTTCAATAGTCCAGACACATAATCCCACTTGGGCTGATTGCCAGCAATTATTAATGACATTGTTTAATAACGAGGAAAGGACTAGGATAAATCAAGCGGCAATTAAAGCGCTGGAAGAAGAGGCCCGTACACAAAATCAGGCCAACCCAGCAGCATGGGCCACAGCACATTATCCAAATGCCGATCCAAATTGGAATGTCAATGGCGCAGACTTGGTTCATTTAAAAGCTTATAGGGACGCTATTATTGCTGGCATGAAAGCTGGAGGAAAGAAGGCGATTAACATGTCTAAGACGGCTGAGGTATTGCAGAAATGTGATGAATCGCCCAGTGTCTTTTATGACCGATTATTGGAGGCATACCGCTTGTATACCCCCTTTAATCCGGAGGCCCCTGAGAATTCCCGGATGGTTAACTCTGCCTTTGTCAGCCAAGCCTACGGGGATATAAAGCGCAAGCTACAAAATTTAGAAGGGTTCGTAGGGATGTCCATAACCCAACTAATGGAGGTAGCGAATAAGGTGTATATGAACAGGGAAACAGAGACGAAGAAAGAGGAAGAACGCAAGATGCGTAGAAAGGCAGATATGCTAGCGGTAGCGATCGCAGGTGTAGATAGAAGGGAGAAAGAGGTGTATAGGGGAGCAGATAAAGGCGATAGTAAGTGGAATAGGGAACCCCTGAGTAGGAATCAGTGCGCGTACTGTAGGGAAGAAGGGCATTGGAGAAGTGAGTGTCCACAAAGGGAACAGTATGAGAGAGACAGACCTAGGGCAGGATATGGTAATTATAGAGGTAGAGCGAGAGGTAGAGGAGGTCCTGGAGGGAGTAATGGTAGCAATAGAGGAAGTGTTAGAGAAGACAGGTATTATCCAGCAGCGCAGAGATCCCGCGATAGAGAAGATAGGGACTTTGTAGGATTGTCTGGCACGGTCATGGAGGACTATTGATACCGACCGGGCTCTATCCCCCTTGGCCGAGCAGAGCCTATGGTCGATGTATCAATAGGGGGAAAAAGAAGTGCGTTCATGATCGATACTGGTGCTGAACATTCGGTGGTGACTGACCTAGTTGCTCCTCCATCTGGAAGAACTATCACCGTAATAGGAGCAACTGGAAGGAGTGCTGCTAAACCGGTTCTTAAAAGTCGACTCTGTACATTGGGAGGCCACGTAGTAAAACATCAATTCCTTTATATGCCTGAATGTCCAGTCCAACTGCTAGGACGTGATTTGTTGTCAAAACTACAAGCACAGATAACGTTTTTACCAAATGGAACAACATCTTTAAAGTTCAAAGGACCTTCAGGTATAATGACAATATACAAAGAAAATGATTCGCAAAAAATTGCAAAACAACCCTTGTGGCTATCAAACGGGGAAAGTAATATAAAATATAAATACCCCAATATAGGAGGTGCAAAAGACTCCTCAATGTCTTTGGTATCGAAAATATAAAACACTAAAAAGCACAACCTAAAAAATACAAAGGGAGACCAATAGTGCAGACTGAAAATTAAAAACACAAAAATATAAAAAACTAAAATACACTCACAAACAAACGTAAAAAGCAGGCAGGGTATAAACGGTCTTCTTCGAATGCTTCTTCCCTTCTCAGTGTGGAAACGGATGCTTAAAATGAAGCACAAAGACAGACCATAGTGTAAAAATGTATAATATTGAAGATAAAGCTTTATTGGACACACTTACAAAATAATAGTAGTAAAAAAGGCCCTTCAACTCAAACTCGATGTCTTCCACCAGAAGAACGATATCGTCATCCAAAATTTCAGAGACACCAAAAATGAAGAGGTCCACAGTTAAAATTTGATACAGATAAAACAAAGCTTGCCACCCTACGCGTTTCGTCTGTTAAGACTTCATCAGGGGCTTGTGGCATCAATATACACATCATACACACATTTAAAACGCTTAAATACCCTGCCTTAGAAAACAATCAGCCAGTCCTGAAGATTTCTTCAAACGGAACCAGCTGTAAAGAATCTCCTCTATCTGATTTCCTTGTTTTCGCGCTTGAAAGAGGCACGTGCGCTCCAAGCCTCTCCTTCGAAAAACCGGAAGTCCCAATTCGTCTCTGCGTGGAACGCAAGTGCGTTCCACCTCGTCGGGAAATAGGAAGTGGAGTTCTTAGTTGGTGCGCACATGTAGATTCGTCCCTGCTTGGAACGCAAATGCGTTCCACTCCGTAAGAAGCAGGAAATGAAGTTCTTAATGGTTGCGCAAATGTAACCCAGTCTCTCCACAGTCGGAAAACAGAAAAAGAGATGGAACGCATATGCGTTCCAGATGCCATGATGTTCAATTCTATAAATATGGGGCGCAAATTCGCTCCAGAGGAGAAAAAAATGTATCATAAAACCAATAAGAAAAACATACAATAAAAATAAAACGTATCAAAAACCTTAAAAGTAGAGATAATATCCATGAAAATTAGGAATATAAAATACAAGAAAAAGATATTATTTTACAAAAAACATGCCATATCAAAGTCTACATTCATACCTTCTGGTTGCATTGTTTTCAAGGTATGAATCCAAAAGCCTTCTCTTTGTCTTAGTTTTAAAACTAAATCACCACCTCTCCCATCTAAAGACACCTTTTCAATCCCAATACATGAAAAATTATTTGGGTTAAAATTCTGACATCTTCACTGTAATAGATGTCAGAATTTTAACCCAAATAATTTTTCATGTATTGGGATTGAAAAGGTGTCTTTAGATGGGAGAGGTGGTGATTTAGTTTTAAAACTAAGACAAAGAGAAGGCTTTTGGATTCATACCTTGAAAACAATGCAACCAGAAGGTATGAATGTAGACTTTGATATGGCATGTTTTTTGTAAAATAATATCTTTTTCTTGTATTTTATATTCCTAATTTTCATGGATATTATCTCTACTTTTAAGGTTTTTGATACGTTTTATTTTTATTGTATGTTTTTCTTATTGGTTTTATGATACATTTTTTTCTCCTCTGGAGCGAATTTGCGCCCCATATTTATAGAATTGAACATCATGGCATCTGGAACGCATATGCGTTCCATCTCTTTTTCTGTTTTCCGACTGTGGAGAGACTGGGTTACATTTGCGCAACCATTAAGAACTTCATTTCCTGCTTCTTACGGAGTGGAACGCATTTGCGTTCCAAGCAGGGACGAATCTACATGTGCGCACCAACTAAGAACTCCACTTCCTATTTCCCGACGAGGTGGAACGCACTTGCGTTCCACGCAGAGACGAATTGGGACTTCCGGTTTTTCGAAGGAGAGGCTTGGACGTGCCTCTTTCGAGCGCGAAAACAAGGAAATCAGATAGAGGAGATTCTTTACAGCTGGTTCCGTTTGAAGAAATCTTCAGGACTGGCTGATTGTTTTCTAAGGCAGGGTATTTAAGCGTTTTAAATGTGTGTATGATGTGTATATTGATGCCACAAGCCCCTGATGAAGTCTTAACAGACGAAACGCGTAGGGTGGCAAGCTTTGTTTTATCTGTATCAAATTTTAACTGTGGACCTCTTCATTTTTGGTGTCTCTGAAATTTTGGATGACGATATCGTTCTTCTGGTGGAAGACATCGAGTTTGAGTTGAAGGGCCTTTTTTACTACTATTATTTTGTAAGTGTGTCCAATAAAGCTTTATCTTCAATATTATACATTTTTACACTATGGTCTGTCTTTGTGCTTCATTTTAAGCATCCGTTTCCACACTGAGAAGGGAAGAAGCATTCGAAGAAGACCGTTTATACCCTGCCTGCTTTTTACGTTTGTTTGTGAGTGTATTTTAGTTTTTTATATTTTTGTGTTTTTAATTTTCAGTCTGCACTATTGGTCTCCCTTTGTATTTTTTAGGTTGTGCTTTTTAGTGTTTTATATTTAGGTATAATGACAATATCTGTACCAAAGGAAGAAGAGTGGCGACTTTATACAGTGTTGACCAGCCAAAACCCTAAGAGTGATGAATCCTTGTTCAATATACCAGGAGTTTGGGCAGAGAACAACCCACCAGGACTTGCTCATAATATCCCACCAATTCGAATCGAACTGAAACTTGGGGTCTATCCAGTGAGCTTAAGGCAATATCATATCCCACAAAAGGCCAAGAAGAATATACAATCGTATTTGGATAAGTTCATACGGTATGGTATCCTAAAATTCTGTACTTCCCCCTGGAACACCCCATTGCTGCCTGTTCAAAAGATGGTACAGATGAGTATTGCCCTGTGCAGGACTTCAGAGCAGTCAATGATGCGGTCGTAAGTATACACCCAGTTGTGCCCAATCCATATAACCTGCTTGCTTTAATTCCGGGCGGAGCTACCTATTTCACTGTCTTAGATCTCAAAGATGCCTTCTTTTGCCTTCGAATTGCTGCGGAAAGCCAGTGTATCTTTGCATTCCAATGGGAAAATGCTGTAACGGGCGCAAAACGCCAGATGACTTGGACAAGACTGCCCCAAGGGTTTAAAAATTCACCTACCCTATTTGGATCAGCTTTAAGTCAAGACTTACTGGATTTCAAGTCCATCCCAGGAGAGTGTGTACTATTACAATATGTAGATGATTTGTTGATAGCCGCAGTTACAAGAGAAAAATGTCAGCAAGCAACACATGATCTACTACACATTCTCTGGAAGGCAGGATACAAGGTGTCCAGAAAGAAAGCTCAGTTGTGTCAGCCAACTGTCAAGTATCTGGGATTCCATATCTCTGAAGGTCAAAGAATAATGGGGCCAGAGAGAAAAGAAGCTGTATGCCAAATACCAGTACCCAAGAATAGAAGACAAGTGCGGGAATTCTTGGGGGCAGCAGGCTTCTGTAGGATATGGATTCCCAGTTATGCGATATTGGCAAAACCTCTTTATGCAGCTATAAAAGGTACAGAACATGATCCCTTCCTGTGGACACCTGAACAGCAAAAGGCATTTGAAGATGTGAAGAAGGCTTTGATGAGTGCCCCAGCATTAGGTCTACCTGATCATACACGTCCATTCTACTTATATGTACACGAGCAAAGAAGAATGGCTGTGGGAGTATTGACACAGTACTTGGGATCATGGCAAAGGCCTGTTGCATATATGTCAAAACAACTGGATGCAGTGGCCAGTGGTCTTCCACCTTGTCTAAGAGCCGTAGCTGCCGCCCTGCTGGTAGCTGAAGCCGATAAACTCACTCTGGGTCAAGAACTCTATGTGCGAGTCCCGCACGCAGTACAAACGTTGCTAGACTATAAAGGCAATCATTGGTTTAGTAACAGCCGCATGACTAAGTATCAAGCTATGTTGTGTGAAAACCCAAGAGTGCATTTAGAGACTATTAACACCTTAAATCCAGCTACCCTTTTGCCACAATCTACTGAAAGTCAACATGATTGCCTGGAGGTGATGGATGAAGTATTCTCAAGTAGACCAGATCTTCGTGACTTTCCCATCCAGAACCCTGATGTCCAGTACTATACGGACGGCAGTAGTTATGTGAAAGAAGGGATTCGCTATGCAGGATATGCAGTAACAACCATAGACAAGGTGATAGAAGCACGGCCATTGTCAAAAGGAACATCGGCACAGAAGGCAGAACTAATTGCACTAACACGAGCGTTACAATTGGCTGAAGGTTTAAGAGTGAACATCTACACGGACTCCAAGTATGCGTTTTTAACCACTCATGCCCACGGAGCTTTGTATAAAGAAAGAGGACTATTGAATTCAGAGGGTAAAGAAATTAAGTACGCAGCTGAAATATTACAACTACTGGAAGCCGTGTGGGAACCAAAAGAAGTTGGTATTATACATTGTCGGGCGCATCTGAAAGGAGATGGTGATGTAACCAAAGGATGGCAGATAATGCAGCTAAGCGTGCCGCTGAATCGGGAAGACAGGAATATGTGGAACATATAGCTGCACTTATACCGACTCCACTGTCTCAATGGACTCCAGTTTATACAGCTCAAGAAGAAGAGTGGTTAAAGACTGAAGCTGGGAAGTACTTGGAGAAGAAATGGTATCAGTTAGAAGATGGAAGAATAGTTATTCCAGCATCACTAGCTTTAGAAATTGTCCAGAACTATCACAACGGGACACATTCTGGAAGAGATAGTATGGAAGAATCTCTCAGAAAACATTTCTACATACCAAGATTGTCCAACTTGACTCAAGCCATTGTACGAAGATGTGTAATATGTGCAAAGAACAACGCAAGGCAAGGACCAGTGAAACCACCGGGAGTCCAGTATATGGGGGGACTCCCTATGTCCGATCTTCAAATAGACTATACAGTAATGCCTAAATCCGGTGGACATCGCTACCTACTAGTAGTTGTGTGTACCTATTCAGGCTGGGTAGAAGCATGTCCTACTCGTACAGAGAAAGCAGGAGAAGTTGTACGATTCCTGTTACGAGAAATAATACCCCGATATGGACTACCATGCTCTATAGGATCGGATAATGGTCCAGCCTTTGTTCATCAGTGCCTACAACAACTGACTCATATGCTTAGTATTAAGTGGAAGCTTCATACGGCATATAGACCTCAGAGCTCTGGTAAAGTAGAAAGAATGAATAGAACTATTAAGAACCAGTTGGCAAAGATGTGTCAAGAGACTCAGCTTAAGTGGAATGTTATTTTGCCTATAGCTCTGTTACGTATTCGTAGTACACCTACCAGAAGGATGGGTCTCTCACCTTTTGAAATCATGTATGGGCGTCCACCTCCCGTACTTGGTAACTTAAGGGGGGATTTGAGTCAGTTGGGAGAAGGAATTATCCGGCAGCAGGTTGTAGAGTTGGGTAAAACTATGGAGGAGGTACAGAAATGGGTACAAGATATATTACCTGTGAATATTTATCCCCCTGTTCATAGCTATCATCCAGGAGATCAAGTGTGGATTAAAGAGTGGACCAGTATACCGTTAGGGCCTAAGTGGAGGGGTCCTTATGTTGTTCTTTTGTCTACCCCTACAGCAATAAAGGTGGCTGAAGTGACTCCGTGGATTCATCACTCCAGGGTTAAACCAGCAGCAGTAGATTCTTGGCAAGCTACACCAGATCCAGAGAATCCCTGCAAGATCCGGTTAAAGCGCACGACTCAGTCGGAGTGACGAGGAGATATTGGGATTACAATTGTATTTAAAGAGATCAGTAAGTAAGTGTTTTTTGAAGGCCATAATAAAGCCCACGTGTCATAGCCAGGGTGTCTCAAATGGACCTCTGTGAAGAGAAGAGCAGAACTCCATTCCTTGCAGCCCTTACACCTGGAAGCTGAGGTGCCATCGCACGGACGAAGACTGAGGATGAAGACGTCGAAAGAAGTGTTTTTGATAATGTGTATTTTTGTGTTTTTAAATATTCAGGAAGGTAGAGGTACCGACACACCTAGCTTTGAGGTTTGCATTAAGACTACTATAACAGGTAATCATATTTCCCAGACCCTAATTTGGCATTCACAATATGAGTGTAAAGGATATGTGTCTAGGTGTAGATACTTAGGTATAGAATATAGTTTATGCCATTTAGGAGTAGGAGACCCTAAGTGCTTCAATCCAGAGTATCAACCCCGTACGATTTGGTTGACCCTCCGGAATGAAGATCCACAGGGGACCCTAATAAATAAAACAGTATTAGAAACCGTACATTCTTCGGGTGTTCTGCTATTTGATGCATGTATAGCGATATCAAGTGGTAGAAAGCCGTGGAATGTATGTGGGGATCTTAAATGGGAGAGAACGTATGGGTCTAACGATAAGTATATTTGTCCCAGTAGTAAAAATAAGTACGTAAGTCCAAAATGCCCAGATAGGGATTATAATTATTGCCCATATTGGTCTTGTGTGGGGTGGGCAACTTGGGGACAGACAGTAGATAAGGATATGATTGTTACTAAGTTGCCTACCAAACCGTATTGTAAGTCTATGGAGTGTAACCCAGTCCATATACTTATTAATAATCCTGAACAATTTTTAGATAGGTTTGGTAACTTATTTGGGTTCCAGATATATGGGACGGGTTTAGATCCTGGGACAATATTATTTATAGGGATAGAGACCGATACCGTAGCATCCCAAACTCATCAGGTTTTCCATTCTTTTTATGAAGAGATGAGTGTAGATAATAAGATCCCCCATAATGCTAAAAACCTGTTTATAGATTTAGCTGAAAGTATTGCTGGTAGTCTTAATGTGACCAACTGCTATGTGTGTGGAGGTTCTAACATGGGAGACCAATGGCCTTGGGAAGCAAAGGAGGTAATGTCCGGTTCTGAGACAGTTGAACAAATAATATCTTCTCAAGCCGATTATCAAATGAGTGTTAGAGGTAAATCTGAGTGGCGATTAAAGACCTCCATCATAGGTTATGTTTGCATAGCAAGAAAAGGAATAATGTTTAACACATCTGTAGGAGAACTAACTTGTCTAGGGCAAAAAGCTTATGATGATAATACAAAGAATACAACCTGGTGGTCGGCTTCAAATGTCTCAGAACCACCTAACCCGTTTGCAAATGATGCCAATTTAAAGGACGTGTGGTTTGATCTATCTATCACATCTAGTTGGAAAGCCCCAGCAAATTTGTACTGGATCTGTGGTAAGAAGGCCTATTCGGTGTTACCACAGGACTGGGAAGGGGCATGTGTGCTAGGTATGCTCAAACCATCCTTCTTCTTGTTGCCTATTGAAACAGGAGAGTCTTCGGGAGTTAAAGTATATGATGTGAATCATAGGAAGAAAAGGGAACCCCTAGAGATAGGTACCTGGGAAGATAATGAATGGCCTCCCCAGCGTATCATAGATTATTATGGGCCAGCCACATGGGCAGAAGATGGCACTTTCGAATATAGAACCCCAATATATATGCTCAACCGCATTATAAGGTTACAGGCAGTGGTTGAGATAATTACCAATGAGACATCACAAGCGCTCAATCTCCTAGCGAAGCATAATACTAGGATGAGGACAGCCGTTTACCAAAATAGATTAGCTCTGGATTATCTATTGGCAGTAGAGGGAGGTGTATGTGGGAAGTTTAACCTAAGCAATTGCTGTCTTCAAATAGATGATGAAGGGCAAGCAATAGCTGAGCTTACTAGCCATATGGTTAAACTAGCTCATGTGCCTACTCAGGTATGAAAAGGGTATAATCCAAGTAGTTGGTTTGGTAATTGGTATGAGCAGTTTGGAGGACTTAAGGCATTGGTAGGTGGAGTCATGCTAATTTTAATGCTGTGTCTTCTCCTACCATGTCTTGTTCCTTTGGTAGTTAGGTCTGTGCAGGGCATTATAGAAAATATAGCAGAGAGAAAGGCTGCTGCACAGATAATGGCCATATATAGATATGAGGCTCTAAATCAGGGAGAACTAGTGCAGGAAGAAGAATGTTGAGGGATTCACGTCATTAGTCGCAAAGTCTGGTCTGGTTCATGGCAACCTGAGGTATATGCAAACTAAGGTGAAGTGATGCCTCCGTAATTATGAAAATATCAGAGGCATCAAAGGGGGGAATGTGGTGGAATCTCGGTAAAAATAAATTTAGTAGGCCAAGATTACCACGTGGCATGTGTACGTGCATATACTGGTGTATCGGTCGGTTGGTTGCACGTGGCAAAGATACAATCAGTAGTGTACGGAGCATGTGCGAGAATACCGGATGTAGTATTCCCCTCCTCCATTGTGCTGGGCAAGCCATGCGGTCAAACCGGAAGTTAGTTCTTATTCGATTGATTGGGTAAGATAATGTGTGGGTGGAGCTACTTATGGGAGGAGTTACATGCTTACATAAGGAGCCTACACTATTGTCCGGGGCTCAGAACTTATTGTATTTTGGTGACATTAGTCCCTCTGAGTCCCGATCGGTGAACCGAATAAAGAATCTCTTCCTTCCTGAAGAAACCTGTGTCCATCTCTCTGTGCTTGGCTTCCGTCAGTTTCTCCGGTATCAATATCACTCTAGTGGCAAGGCGGCAGGGCCGGACTGGCCCACCGGGACACCGGGAAATATCCCAGTGGGCCGGCACACTAGGGGGCAGGTGCGCGGCCGCCTAGTGTGCACCAGCCCGGGACGTAATTACAGGGTGACCGGCAGGAGGGGATGTGATCATGTGCTCCCCTCCTGCCAGTCACAGAATGTAGCGTGGCCGAGCAGGCAGACCGGGTAGGGGAGCTTCTGTTCCCCTACCCGGTCTGACAGGAACCTGCAAGGGAGAACGCTCCTCCCGTGAGCAGGCAGGTTGGAGCGTTGCCGTGCGTTACCATGGCAACGCTCCGACCTGCCTGCTGTTCTCGTGGGAGGAGAGCGAAGTCAGCCTGCAGCCAGAGGAGCTGTAGGCTGAACAGCACGCGCCACCACTGGACCACCAGGGATTGAAGAGTAGCCGTTCCCCCTCTCCCCTGGGCCCTGACCAAAGGTAAGGGGGTAGGGGAGTAATATAAAGTTTTTTTTATAATTATATCAATGCAAAACCCCCCATACACATACTACACTCCTCCCCCCCCACCAACAGCACCCCTCCACACACACAGAACCCCCACACACAGAACCCCTCCAACACACACAGAACCCCCCCACACCCACAGAACCCCACACACACACAGAGATAACCCTCCACACACACAGAGATAACCCTTCACACACACAGAACCCCTTCACACCTTCACACAAACAGATCCCCTTCACACACACACAACCCCCCACGCACACATCACCCCTTCACGCACACAGAACCCCTTCACGCACACAGCACCCCTCCACGCACAAACGGCACTCTCTTCACGCACAAACGGCACTCGCTCCACGCACAAATTTCTTTCATGTTTGAGTGATAGTTTTCAGTTTTCAGTTTTTTTCCCGCTTCCATATCTGCGCACTATTCTGGAGCGATGCATTACGGGGCTGGTATGGAATTTTTTTCCAGGGCTGCTTTTCATTCCCAGTCCGACCCTGCAAGGCAGCCAAATTATTGGTGACCAGACTCAGGGCAAAACTCACGGAGGATAGAATCCCCTATCTTCTAAGTGAAAATGAATCCAAAGAGCTGAACCCACAAGAGATCAGTGTTGAATTTGCATAATTTTACTCCAAACTGTATAATTTAAACAAAGACACCCATATGCACACCCCTGTCAACCATGAAATAAACTCCTGGGGTGGGGCCTGACCGCGGAACTGTGAAGACGCTTATCTCAGCAGCTCCCGCTAAACTTGGCACCTAAAGCTGAATTTCACTGCCACACCGGCACACAATCGTGATTATAAGGCCACCATTCAAGAGTGGATATCGGAGTGAGGAGAACGATACCTCTCAAGCGAAGAACCGAGCTAAACTCACGGTGAGGCCTACAAGCATGGCAGGCGCAGGGGAGACGGCCGCTCCCCAGCTGCAACACCACGCTGGGTATCTTCCCCCCCTCTGGACCGGCGGGGGTCATCCCGGTCCACCAGCTAATGGTAAGCACTCACCTCTGGGACACTTATAAGAGCAACTCCGACCAAGCGACCCCACGAGGCCAAGCCAAGATGGCTGCCGGCAGTGCCGCGAATCCACCGGCACAGACAGCCGAAGAATGGACAGTGGCCTTCCAGGCTAAATTTGAGGCGGTATGCCAGAAATTTTGGGAGAGATTGGGAGAGAGGAACCCATCACCTGCCCTGAAATTAGCTACATTGGCAAAGCGACAACACACACCCTCTCACACGCGGCTGAAGCACCCGATTATGGCAAATACACCACGGGAGCAATTAACCGGCAACATGACAAAGCGGAGGGAGAGACAGAGGGGCATTAACCGCCCGAAGCAGACAAGCAGAGCCAAAGCAATGGCGTCAACGCCACCTAAGAGGACAGCACCCCGAGACACTGCCTCCCTGCACATGCAGGGCAAACGGAGGATCATCCGCCGTAAACGGATACCTCCACGACCCTCTAATTACCCAAGGCGAGGGAAGGACCGAATGACACAGCATAGCGCTACTACAGCTAAGCCAGTGAAAAAGGGGAACAGCTACCGAGCCAGGGTGCACAGATCAGCCACAACCCTCTGCCTATCTACTCCATGCGCCAAACAAAAGCAGCAGCCCAAAGGATTTCTCGGTGAGATGCTGATGCTGACACTTACCTCTCAGGACACTGCCCCAGTCCCTGCCTCGAAGGAATATTGCACACAATGCCAACGGATTGGCATTGCAGGCATAGGTTGAACCCAGACAGCAAAGCAGACTTTCGCACACTGTAATACTACAGTGTCGGGGACGGCTCCTGTATCACTACTTGTTAAGTTTACACTGTTAACTGTTTAGAACAATTGCCTTTTAACCTACGTCTTAAACCTGCTTTGAGACATTTACTTTGATTTGTTTCAATTGTAAAAGTTTGCAATGTGATGTGGTATGTGTTCTAAGCTCTCTGCCTATTCTAACTAAGCTATCTGGGCATACAAATATGCCTGGCGTTCTGCTGCCCCCTGGTGGATAACCTTAATTGAGCTTACAGTAATCTAATATTGATAATGAACCTAATCTAAGTTTGACCGTCAAAATACAGCTAACTATTTTGTATTTCACATGTATACCTAACACCATTGACGTTTTAGCCCTGTTGAACGACAGTTATCTTGCTACATTTTATTTACCTTCACGCTAACGACACAACTGTTTTAACCAAGCTTGTTATAATTATAAAAATGTGCAGTCTCTCATGCCACTGTTATACCAATGTATATCTTACAAGACGCTGTTTTGGCGTTTGTTGATTCCTTGTACTCACCTGCACAGCAAAAATAAAGAATAAAAAAAAAAAAAAAAAGAAATAAACTCCTACGTGAACAATCTCCACTTTCCCCAGGTTGATTCACAACGCATATACACTTTACTTAGCCCTATCTCTCTAACTGAGTGTAACATATTCATCCTCACCTTGTGCCACTCAGCAGCTATGCACCACTATACCTGTGCAACATGTTGGTGGAAACCGGGCGCTGTGGATCGACGCCATTTTATAGCCCCCCATCCGCCCATGACAATGACTAAGTCAACGTGCGTAATCCTTATTATTTCCCTGACCTTCAGACTCACCACAAACATGTCAAACTAGTGCTGCAAACCTTGCTTGAGAATAAACTTTATTGCAAACTTGAAAAATGCATCTTTGACAGACTGAGGTAAAGTTTTTAGGTTATAATATTTCCGCCCCTGGGTTCCAAATGGATCCTCATAAACTAGAGGCTGTTCTACATTGACCATTGCCTAATGGGTTAAAGCCATTCACAGGTTTATTGGTTTTGCTAATTATTACAGGAGATTTATAAAAGGGTTCTCTTCTGTGATAGAACTTTTGAACTTCTTAAAAAATTGTTTGCTTCAGCTGACATTTTAGTACATCCTGACACTAGCAAAACCTTCATACTGGAGGTTGATGCCTCCAAAATTGGTGTAGGGGCTGTTCTTTCTCAGAGGGAGAGTCAGGATACCCCTTTGCATCATTGTGGGTACTGCTCTAGAAAGTTGTTTCCTCATAAACCTCCTTGTGGATTATTACATCCGCTTCCTGTACCTAGTGTTCCATGGTCTCATTTATCCATGGATTTCATTGTGGAACTTTCTAGTTCTAATGGCTATACCACAATCCTTATGGTGGTTGACCGCTTTTCCAAGATGGCTCATTTTGTTCCTCTCAAAAAATTGCCTTCCTCTCAAGACCTGGTTCTTATCTTTATACGGGACATTATCAGACTGCATGGTATTCCTCAAAATATTGTGTCTGACAGAGGTTCCCAGTTTGTATCTCATTTTTGGAGGGCTTTCAATAAACAGTTGGGTATTGACATTTCCTTCCTCCTACCATCCCCAAACCAATGGCTTGGCTTAGAAGGCTAACCAATCGTTGGAATTATATTTATGTTGTTTTGTGAATAGCACACAAGATAACTTGTCTGAATTATTGCCCTGGGCCGATTTGCCGGGAACAATGCTACCCATGACTCTTCTGGACATAGTCCATTCTTTGTCAATAACAGTCGTCATCCTACTGTCCTACCAGCATTTGCTTCTGACACAGCTATCCCTGCTGTGGATGATCACCTTGCTTCTATTTGTGAGACTTGAACCAAAGTTCACTCCGCTCATCGGGTCTGTGGCTGCTCGTTTTAAGTTTCTTGCTGATAAACAGCGGGGTGCCAACCCTGTTTACCAGGTCGGCGTAGTTATCATCACGCAACATCAAACCAAAAGTTTCTAGCATGAAATTTGCCCACAGATTCCTTGGTCCATTTCATATCATTCGGAGAATTAACCTTGTTTCATATTCTCTGGCACTTCCTGCCTCCTTACGTATTCCTAATACATTTCATGTTCCGTTAATCAAACCGCTTATTTGCAATAGGTTTACTGTCCCAAGTGTGGCCCCTCCTCCATTGTTTCTGGACAGGAGGAGTATGAAGTCTCCTCCATAATTGATCCCAGGTTTTCTCATGGTTCTTTACAGAATTTGGTTGATTGGAGGGGGTAAGGACCTGCCAAGCATTCTTGGATTCCGGCTTCCGTCATTCATGCTGGCCGCAAGATTTGTTCTTTATACACCAAGTTTCCTCTCAAGCCTAGTCCTGCCCGCTCGGTGGGCAGTCCTCAGGTGGGGGGTAATCTAACATATTCCTCCTCACCATGTGCTGCTCAGCAGCTATGTGCCAGTATACCTGACACTTGCAACATGTTGGTGGACGCCGGCCACTGCAGATCCATGCCATTTTATAGCCCCACGTCCGTCCACGGCCATGACGATGTCAACATGCATGTGACATCACGCAAAAGACGCATATGCACCTTCTTGGGTCAAAGGACGGTTATGGCCAATCGGATCCATAGGCGCTTATTTAAACACATTTTTACTTCATCTCATTGAAACTCTGTCGTGATTTCCCTTAGTAGGTTATCCAAGAGTGTGTTGAGCATTTATTTCTGAGCATTTATTTCTGGTTACTGACTTTGTTTTGACTTCCCTGTATTCTGGTATCCTTGACTTTTGGCTTTCCCTCATCGTTGTGTCTCCTTTTGTGTCCCTGACCTCGGCAAGTATTCTGACTATTTTCTGGTACGTTAAGTCCAGCCATTCTAAGGCTCTGTAAGACGTTACCTTTAGTCCTAGGTGTGATATAATTGCTAGCTGGATCCACTAGTAATCCTGACACTGAGTTACTAGACACATTAAAAAGCTGCCACCTGGGAAATCATCCAGGGCTGACCTCGGAAACTGGCTCCTTCTCCACAGAGATTTTATTAGCCACCATAGTCACTCTCCCCAAGCCTTGTAAGCTGCCCACTTCCTGCAAAAACTTCAGACCTATTTCCCTCCTCAACACAGATGCTAAAATGTATGCCAAAATACTTGCCAATAGATTAAACCCCATCCTCTACTCACTCATCACAGATGACTAAACAGGCTTTGTCGCAGGAAGGCAGGGAGAAGACAACACAAGAAAACAGTCATTGGTGCTTGAGTAGTTTTGGGGACCGCCTTGCCTGGCTTTCTGAAACAGGTGTTAACCTCCTATGGGTTCCACTCTTAAGTTATTAAACATACATTTGCATTATATGCTTTACCTACAGCACGGGTACTACAAAGTGGTTTTCTCTCCCCAACCTTCCCTTTCACTCCTCCCCACTCCTATATGTACTGGCCTTGGAGCCTTTAACACAAAATATGCAGGAAAACCAGGGTATACAAGGCATGATAGTATGTGCTAGAGATATTAAAATTAGCGCTTTCGCGGATGGTATTTTACTATTTCTTACCGATCTGACAGACTCTCTTCCTCCCTTACTCACTCTGATTAAAGAATATAGCCTGGTATTTTATTATTCCCTAAATGACACCAAAACCCAAGCTTTAAGCATATGCTTAATCAGACCTATGATTTTAAATGAAGAACTGACAATATTAAATATTTAGGACTCAACCTTTATTGAAAACCCTGCAGACCTTTATGCAGCAAACTATTTTAGGGTTAGGAACGACTGTCACAGATTATTGCACAGTTGGACACCACTGTTCCTGACCTGGACTGAATGAATTGTCACAATTAAGATGTCACTACTCCCTAGACTCCAATATAATTTCTGCACCTTGCCGCTACAACTACTACGTACATTTTTTAAAATCTGTAAATAGCACCTAATGAAGTTTGTGTGGGCAAGAGGATGACCTTGAGTGTCCAGCCGCCAAACTGGAAGGCATGGCATTTCCTAAAATCCAAACATACTATATTTCCACAATTCTGACCTCCGTGCTACTGCTTTTTTTTAAGCAGAAGCCCCTGTGGCGGACCGCCAGTATATCGCCACCACGGATTCCCTTTCCCAATGTGAAATAGCTCTATCCAATAGTGAAGGTAAATATCGCTAGTATAGCTTTTCCCCCATACATTAGTCGAGATCCAAAAAACACTCAGATGGGTTCAGTGGCTGTCCGGCCATGAGTTAGAAGCCCAAAATAGTTCCAGATAAATCGTGGAATTGTCAGGTCTCAGTGTAGCGGATTGGTACCGGGCTGTCCCACGACATGTATGAGAATAAGTGTATTTGGTCATATGGCTGGTTTAATGTGTATGTACATGTATAGAAAGCATGGTATCCGGGTATAATGACAGTTAAATGTATGTAAAGAATTGTATTCCTCTAGTTGTTCGGTAGAATCATTCAAATAAAACAAGGGAATGAAACTACCGAACAACCAGACCACCCAGGAATGAGTGTGCCTCCAATTACCGTTTGCAACAATGTTGCAAACAGGTAATTGGCAATCAGTGCAGTGTGGTCTTTGTCCTCTGGGTGGCCGCCATTCGGGAAACAAACACGTGGCGGCGGCCATCTTAAACTACCGAACAGCGGTGTTTTGCCGTCGAGTGTCTGGAACTAAAATCGGACACTTGACTAGGCAAACACCGCTGAGACCTCCATACTTCCAGAAATTCGTATGGAAACTACCGAATGACCCGCCGTTCGGTAGAAAGAGCCCCATAAACAAGGGAATTCATTCAAACCCTCTCCAGGCTCTATAACACAGGCAATTCGCCTGTTTTCATTCCCTTGTTTGTGACCGACCGCAGGGCCAAAATGCATGGAACTGTTTTCGGATACTTTACCCATGCGGTCGGTCAAATCTTTGGAACCCCATATCTCACGAACCATTCATCCGAATGGGCTAATTTTTAAGTATGTTGGTCCCCCAGAATAGAGCTATCTGGGGATGTTGGATTTGGGGATGTACCCCAAGTATTTAGGGTACATCCAAAACTCGGGGAAAACTGTGTACACAATAAGGGGATTATGATGCTAGAGGAGGGGAGGAGATCTGTGGGAGGTTACTACTTAGAGATTGGATAATGTCTTAAGTGTTAGAACCTCCTCCCTTGCATGGGAGAGGGCTTTATAAGGAACTGTGGAATAAAGCTTGTCAGACTACTCCTGAAACTGTGTGTCGTCCAGTTATTGGGATTGCGATGGGGATACTGCTGTATTACTTTACCTGCTGGAAACCTTGCCTATGGACTTAACATCACCTTGTTCCTGAGCCTCACTGGAATCTCTAGTGGAGAATAGCTGTGCAAGATCGGCTCTCCGCTACATTGGTTGGCAGCGCTGGGATCCAAACTCACAGAGGAACTAGCGTAAATGGAGTACGGATGGAGATTGATTTTTCTGCGCTAAAACGCTCCACGCTAAAGGACCTCCTAGAGGCAAGGGGTATACAAGCCAGCAATAAGAAGAAAGCAGTACTTGTTACAGAACTCATGGCAGAGTACAGAATGGAGGGCGATTCAGTTCCGGCACAGAGGGAGCCGGGAGGAACACCACAAGGATCGGAATTCCAGAGGCAGGTTCAGTTCAGGCTATCCTTTTATGGGGAAAACCCCCCAACAGAAATTGTTACCAGGACAATGGCCGAGGTACAAGAATTCATCCTAAGGACACAGGCACCAGAACAAAGCTCTGCAATTAATGTGCCACAGGAAGGTAAGCCTAAAATACCATACCAGGCTTTTAAAACATATGTGGAGGCAGAGGAAGATATAGACGCTTTCCTGCAAGACTTTGAAAGACTGTGTGCACTGCATAAAATTAACGCAGAGGACTGGGTACCTATTTTGGCCGGAAGGTTAACCGGGAGGGCAGCAGAGGCATATCGGACTGTACCTAATGACGAAATAAGGAATTACAGTAAAGTGAAAGAAATTATACTCGCCAGGTATGCTATAACACCCGAGGCATACCGGCGGAGGTTCCGGGATCTAAAGAAAACAGAGAAGGACTCGCACGCAGAGTGGGCATGCCGATTACAGGGGGCAGCGCTCGGGTGGGTGCAAGCTAGCAAGGCACGTTCTATGGAGGATGTAATACAAATGTTGCTGATGGAGCAGTTCTATGAGGGAGTAACCAATGAGGTCCAGGAATGGGTAAGGGACAGAAACCCTACTTCCCTTACCGAGGCGGCTAGGAAAGCGGATGACTACCTGGATGCACGCAGGTCACAAAAACCTGCAGCTCCAAAAGCAACCTTTAAAACATTCGGGGGAAACAACTACACCCCAGCTCCACCGAGACCGCTACCACCACCTCCACCACCCGCTGCACAGCCCCGGTTCCGACAACCCACCGCTGGCCCCTGTCATCACTGCCAGAAGTGGGGACATTATAAAAGGGAATGCCCACAGCTACGGGACCGTTCCACCTGGATTCGTCCAGGCCCACCTCCACCCAGGGCGGCCGCAGCCCACCACTACCAGGACCTAGTCACCACCCCATATGGTTCCGCAGTCCCCATTACTACTGTGGAACAATGGGAGGTACTGCACGAGGCAGATCCGGTCCAGGCCAATGTGGATAATCTACGGCACCATCGACAGACGGTATATCTGAATGGTACAGCAGTCCGGGGATTACGAGATTCGGGAGCCACCATCACTTTGGTACAGAGCCACCTGATTTCAGATCAGGCAAAACTGAACAAAACTGTTGCCGTCCGGGTAGCTGGGGGAGCAGTGTACCGGCTACCTACAGCAAGGGTACATTTACATTGGGGAGCGGGGGCAGGGGAAGTGGAGGTGGGGTTGATGCCACATTTACCGGCGGAGGTTTTATTGGGGAACGATCTGGGGAGGCTCACTTCTGCTTTTGAGCCCCAGTCACCCACCACAGGAGAGGTCAACCCTGTAGTCACCCGACAACAGGCCCGCACCCAGGACCACAACACACTGCCAGAGGTCCAGGTAAGCAACCCTACCCCCCCTCTAGAATGTGTCCCCTGGGCTCCACCTAATGAATTTGTAGCTGAAGTCGCAACAGACCCCACGCTTCAGGTGTATAGGGACAAGGTTGGCACGGGTTCCCCCGGGGCAGAGGGAGAGAAGTTTATCTGGGATAAACAACTTTTATACAGGGAAACAACCAAACAGATTACGGGGTTAGACCCGATAGCGAGGAGACAATTAGTGGTACCACAGCGGTACCGGGCTGAATTACTCCGGATAGCGCATGATATTCCGCTATCCGGACATCTAGGGGTTAGTCGCACCAGGTACAGACTAACCCAGAGTTTCTTCTGGCCAGGGATTAGCCAGGAAGTACGCAGATATTGCACGACTTGCGATACCTGCCAGAGAGTGGGAAAAAGGGGGGATCGCAGGAAGGCTAAACTTCACCCCTTACCCATAATAGAGGAACCTTTTAGCCGAATAGCGGTGGATCTGATAGGCCCCCTCAATAAAGTTAGCCCGTCAGGAAAACGGTATATTTTAACGGTCGTAGATTATGCCACCAGGTATCCAGAAGCAGTGGCTCTGACCAACATCCACGCTGAGACGGTCGCGGATGCCCTCATGCGGATATTCTCCCGGATGGGATTACCCAGGGAGATTATTTCGGATCAGGGTACCCAGTTTACCGCAGAATTCACCCAACACCTCTGGAGGATCTGTGGCATTAAGCCTATTATCAGCACCCCTTACCACCCCCAGACGAACGGGCTCTGCGAACGATTCAATGGTACCTTGAAGCAGATGCTCCGAACCTTCGCAGAGACCCACAAGGACTGGGAACGATTCCTGCCGCACCTCATATTTGCATACCGGGAGGTGCCGCAGGAATCCACAGGGTTCTCCCCGTTTGAATTATTGTTTGGAAGGAGGGTCCGAGGCCCATTGGATCTTATTAGAGAGCATTGGGAGGGAGACCGGAGCACAGATGGCACTCCCATCCTACCATATGTGTTGGCCTTTCGGGACCGCCTAGAAGCGTTGACCAAGACGGTACGGGAAAACCTTCAGGAGGCCCAGACCCGCCAGCGTACATGGTATGATCGGGGAGCCAGGGACCGTAGCTTTCAGGTCGGGCAGAAGGTACTAATTTTAAAACCTGTCCGACATGATAAGTTACAGGCCGCCTGGCAGGGCCCATATAAGGTGGTGGAGCAAAGATGCGATACCACCTATATTATCGGCCCCTGCACAGGGACTGGGGGGCGACGCATGCTCCATGTGAACATGCTGAAGCCCTACCACGAGCGTACTGAGGAGGTAACCGCCATCTGTGCCCCTAACACGGAAGAGTTTGACAGCTTACCCCTCCCCGATTTGCTGGGGGATGGGCAGCTGTCCGGAGATTTAGGGGAGGTTACGCTGGGAGATCGGCTGAGCCCACAGGAGCGGATCGAGGTACAGCAACTATTGGAAGAGAAACGCGACACGTTCTCTAATGTACCTGGATACACGCCTCTGGCAACTCACCGGGTCGAGACCCCAGGGCAACTACCCATGCGCCAGACGCCATACCGCATTCCAGAAGCGGTACGGGCAAACATGCGTAAGGAGATCGACGAAATGCTCCAACTGGGGGTGATTGAACCCTCAGACAGTCCTTGGGCATCTCCTGTAGTCCTCGTACCAAAGCGAGACGGTACGACCCGCTTCTGCGTGGACTATAGGAGATTGAACGAGAAGACTGTATCTGACGCCTATCCGATGCCCCGGATAGACGAGTTACTGGACAGAATGGCCAGGGGCCAATACCTCACCACTATTGACTTGTGTAAAGGGTATTGGCAAATCCCCCTGGCCCCAGACGCCATCCCGAAGTCGGCCTTTGTCACCCCATTTGGCTTGTACCAGTTTAAGGTCATGCCATTTGGGATGAAAAACGCCCCAGCCACCTTCCAAAGGATGGTGGATCGACTCCTAGATGGATTCCAGGACTATACATGTGCCTACCTGGACGATATTGCTATTTTTAGCAATACGTGGCAGGAACACTTAGCTCACATCGGAGCTGTACTAGATAGGATAAGGGAAGCAGGTCTGACCTTGAAGCCGGCCAAGTGTAGTATCGGCATGGCTGAGGTACAATACCTGGGACATAGAGTAGGGTGCGGTAAACAAAAACCCGAACCCGCCAAAGTAGAGGCTGTAGCCCAGTGGCCCACCCCTAGGACTAAGACCCAGGTTTTAGCGTTTCTAGGGACAGCAGGGTATTACCGGAAGTTTGTTCCCAATTATAGCGCCCTGGCCAAACCCCTCACTGACCTGACCCGTAATAACCTTCCCCGCCAAGTAAACTGGACCCCGGAGTGTGAGCAGGCATTCCAACAATTGAAAAATGCACTGATAAATGCCCCTGTCTTGGCAGCTCCCAATCCAACTAAACGTTTTCTTGTTCACACAGACGCTTCTATGTTTGGATTGGGGGCAGTACTGAGTCAAGTCGGGGCCGATGGCGGGGAACATCCAGTGGCTTACATCAGTCGCAAACTGTTACCTCGAGAAGTAAGCTACGCCGCCATCGAAAAGGAATGCCTGGCTGTGGTGTGGGCCCTAAAGAAGCTACAACCCTATTTATATGGACAGCCCTTTTCCTTGCTCACGGATCACAACCCGTTAGTCTGGCTGAACCGGGTGGCTGGAGACAACGCCAGGCTGCTGCGCTGGAGTTTGGCGCTACAGCCTTTTGACTTTAATATCCAGTACCGGCCGGGTAAGCAGAATGGAAATGCTGACGGGTTGTCAAGACAAACTGACTTAGAGAAATGATCCGTGAGCCCCCGGACATCCCCAAGCCGATCCGTGTTGGATCAGACTGTGTATGCCGGCTTGTGGGCAAGGGGGAGCAGTGTAGCGGATTGGTACCGGGCTGTCCCACGACATGTATGAGAATAAGTGTATTTGGTCATATGGCTGGTTTAATGTGTATGTACATGTATAGAAAGCATGGTATCCGGGTATAATGACAGTTAAATGTATGTAAAGAATTGTATTCCTCTAGTTGTTCGGTAGAATCATTCAAATAAAACAAGGGAATGAAACTACCGAACAACCA
The DNA here is from genome assembly GCF_036172605.1 of Pelobates fuscus. Lineage (NCBI taxonomy): Eukaryota > Metazoa > Chordata > Amphibia > Anura > Pelobatidae > Pelobates > Pelobates fuscus. The sequence goes on along the minus strand of NC_086325.1, from coordinate 112,321,068 downwards.
GACCACCAACCAGGAATGAGTGTGCCTCCAATTACCGTTTGCAACAATGTTGCAAACAGGTAATTGGCAATCAGTGCAGTGTGGTCTTTGTCCTCTGGGTGGCCGCCATTCGGGAAACAAACACGTGGCGGCGGCCATCTTAAACTACCGAACAGCGGTGTTTTGCCGTCGAGTGTCTGGAACTAAAATCGGACACTTGACTAGGCAAACACCGCTGAGACCTCCATACTTCCAGAAATTCGTATGGAAACTACCGAATGACCCGCCGTTCGGTAGAAAGAGCCCCATAAACAAGGGAATTCATTCAAACCCTCTCCAGGCTCTATAACACAGGCAATTCGCCTGTTTTCATTCCCTTGTTTGTGACCGACCGCAGGGCCAAAATGCATGGAACTGTTTTCGGATACTTTACCCATGCGGTCGGTCAAATCTTTGGAACCCCATATCTCACGAACCATTCATCCGAATGGGCTAATTTTTAAGTATGTTGGTCCCCCAGAATAGAGCTATCTGGGGATGTTGGATTTGGGGATGTACCCCAAGTATTTAGGGTACATCCAAAACTCGGGGAAAACTGTGTACACAATAAGGGGATTATGATGCTAGAGGAGGGGAGGAGATCTGTGGGAGGTTACTACTTAGAGATTGGATAATGTCTTAAGTGTTAGAACCTCCTCCCTTGCATGGGAGAGGGCTTTATAAGGAACTGTGGAATAAAGCTTGTCAGACTACTCCTGAAACTGTGTGTCGTCCAGTTATTGGGATTGCGATGGGGATACTGCTGTATTACTTTACCTGCTGGAAACCTTGCCTATGGACTTAACATCACCTTGTTCCTGAGCCTCACTGGAATCTCTAGTGGAGAATAGCTGTGCAAGATCGGCTCTCCGCTACACTCAGTTTGAGGATATCCCTATGAAAACTACACAAAATATCCGAATGCTTTCAAGCGTCGAATGCTCCCCCTCGATGATAGTTCACATCTCCCGAACGCCATTCGCATAAGTGGTCGGTCTCTTGAACGGGCAGCAGTTCCATCTTCACCACTGTTCGCAGGAGTGCCTAGTCTAAATCAGTTCCAGGCACTTGACAGCCAGGTACCACTGCCTGTGTTCGGGAGACAAAATGGCCACCATCCATTCTGTCGACTACATGCATTCGGTTTCACAGATGCGCCCACCCAGGGTAGCATTTTATTCATAGTTTCCGTTGCGGTTTTGCACTGGATACTTGATATTCCATGTTCTAATTAGGTGTTTGGGTGGTCCTCTTTCAGGAACTGACTAGGTGATTTCGAATGACCAAATGAACAGGGAAAAACGAATATTACCAAAGCAATCTCAATCTCGCCATCTCGCTATCCCAATACGAAACTTACCTGGTTTCAAGGTTAGGCAGGCTCCCCTAATCCTATCTAGTATGTGCTATAAGTAAGCCTCCCATGTGTCACTGTAAATTGCTATGTCATCCAGGTATGCACACGCATAATCCTGGAGACCATCTAGGAATTGCCTTTGGAAGGCATAACCTGGAACGGCATAATCTGGAACTGGTATAAGCTGAACAGGTTGAAGAAGGCCGACTTGGGGATAGCCTCTTCTGCCAGGGGAATCTGCCTCTTTGTAATATAGTAGTAAGGTAGGGTCCCCTAGCGATGCGTTCTAGAAGTTAGTCTACCCAAGGCATGGGGTATGCGTCGGTATCTGTCTTATCATTCAGTCTCCTGTAATCCACACATGTCATGCCATCCCATTTTGGGACTTATACTACATGTGAGGCCCAGGGACTCTCGGAGGGCTCGATGATCCCTTAAGCGGATCATCTCCTTATTTCTTTCTGCATTCCTTCCCGGACTGCCTCGGGGATGCGGTATGGGTGCTGACATTTTTATTTATTTATTTATTATTGCCATTTATATAGCGCCAACAGATTCCGTAGCGCTTTACAATATTATGAGAGGGGGATTTACCTATAAATAGGACAATTACAAATAAACTTACAGGAACAATAGGTTGAAGAGGACCCTGCTCAAACGAGCTTACATTCTATAGGAGGTGGGGTGTAAAACACATTAGGACAGGAATTTACAATCAAATAAGGTGGGCTGCCCTTTAGGGGTCTGGGGGTCTGGCCCAGGGTGTTTACCCTGTGGGTAGCTAGGGTTGTGTATCTTGGGAGAATGTGGCCTGTTTGGCTTTCAGCAGGCCCATAGCTTGAGCCCGTTCCTAAGGCTCTAGCAGGTCCCCCAGCTGTACCAACGCTATGGCTCCTACTCTTGGGTCACCTCCTAACAGGTCAGGTAAGGGTAGGGCCTTGAGGTCTTCAGAGGCTGGGGCGCATACTGCGGCTACTTTTTCCACTCTGCTCTTGTATTCTTTGAGCATATTATTATTATTTTTTTTAATAAATCTTTATTAAGAGTTTTGTTTTTCAAACAAAAAAAATACAAAGAATCATTATATATATATCATGTCAATATAAGTAATAAAAAAGATATCAGTATCAATATCAAAAACAGCAGAATTATAATATATTGAAGAAACAATGATATTGGACATAGACAACACAAAACATTTACTAACAAAACAAACCCACACCCTATCAGAGCAGGATAGCATTCCTTTTATGTTATACCAACTTTATTGTCCATCAAACTTACAAAGATTTATGTTCCATTGCCACCATTTATAAATCTATACCATCGCTGCAGCGGAGTGCAATATTAGAATCCACGATCTCCGCTGGTATAACAGGTAAATCCACAGTCAGCGCTGAAAAGTAAGGCAATATCCCCAATCCTCCCAATAACCGGACGAAACACAGTCTGGGAGTCAACTAGCAGCTTTATTCAGAACTTCCAGTATTTATGCAAGTCCCCATGCAAGGGGTTTCCTTACTGACAAAGCAGGGGTGATACAGTAAGTGACTACATGGGGGACTTAACATTTGGTACATTTCTCCCATCAGGCACCGCTGCACGAGAGAGATACTCCCACTGAAATATACTGTTAAGTGGATTATCTCCTCGTGCAGCAGAACCGGCATTTTACCTTAAAATCCATAACTTGAACAATATTCGTTTGTTTGGCACGATCAACCATTCGGTAGATAGCTGGGGTCTGCGGGTACATTTCGTGGAAATACCGCTCAGATCCCAGCTAAACTAACCGAACGCCATACGAAATACACTTATCTATTTAGTTCGTATAAAAAGTACCGAACGTCAATGGGTCTCCTAATGGAAGAAGACCAGAGCTCCCGAACCGCCTGGAAGTACAGCGGTGTTCGTGCCGTCGAGTAGCCGTTTTTGGTTCCATGCACTCGACGACCAAACACCGCTGGGGGAGACAAAGGATTCAAGATGGCCGACCGCCGCATGGTCGGTAGCAGAACGACGGCCACCTAAGAATCCACTTAATTACCGATTGCAACAATGTTGCAACCGGGTAATTGGTGCCACACGCCTCTAAGTGTGTGGGCTTGCGTTCGGTACCTACTTCGTTTCACGAACAGCCGGTAAAGTTGCGGTTCGTGAAACGACCATTCAAATGCTAGCAGCTTTCGGCTGCTAGCATGGGAATACCATAGACAAACATGCAATCATACATTTACAGGCAGAATACACAATACATGTAATTACAATATATTAGCAGTTTGTAGGACAACCTTTAGGGAACTATTCCCGTAGTCTGAAGTGGCTAGGTTTGCCACAATGCTCCCCCAGAACCAAGCCGGCATACACAGTCTGATCCCAACAAATCGGCTTGGGGATGTCCGGAGGAGTACCCACAGATCACTTTTCAAGTTCAGTCTGTCTGGATAACCCGTCGGCGTTACCGTTTTGCTTCCCTGGCCGGTAATGAATAGTAAAGTCAAAGGGCTGCAGCGCCAAACTCCAGCGCAGCAGCCTGTCCCCAGCCACACGGTTCAGCCACACCAACGGGTTGTGATCTGTGAGTAAGGAAAAAGGTTGTCCATACAAATACGGCTGTAACTTTTTGAGGGCCCACACCACGGCCAGGCATTCTTTCTCAATGGCGGCATAGCTAACTTCACGGGGCAACAACTTTCGTCTCAAGTAAGCTACGGGATGTTCTCCGCCATCTGCTCCCACTTGGCTCAGCACTGCTCCCAATCCAAACATTGAAGCGTCTGTGTGGACAAGAAATCTTTTAGTTGGATCAGGAGTGGCAAGTACAGGAGCATTAGTTAAAGCAGTCTTTAGTTGTTGGAATGCCTGTTCACACTCTGGGGACAGACAACCTGTCGAGGAAGGTTCTTGCGGGTCAAGTCAGTCAGAGGTTTGTCCAGGGCACTGTAATTGGGCACGGATTTTCTATAATACCCCACAGTACCTAGAAAGGCTAGCACTTGGAATTTTGTCCTCGGGGTGGGCCATTTTGCTACGGCTTCAATTTTGTCTGGTTCGGGTTTCTGTTGTCCACATCCCACCCGGTGGCCCAAGTACTGCACTTCTGCCATCCCTATATGACACTTGCTGGGTTTTAGTGTTAACCCTGCCTCTCCAATATGATCTAGAATGGCCCCTATATGTTGTAGGTGCTCTTCCCAGGTCTGGCTACATATGGCAATGTCGTCTAAGTACACACATGCATAACCTTGGAAACTGTCCAGTAACCGATTTACCATCCGCTGAAAGGTTGCCGGGGCATTTTTCATCTCGAATGACATGACCCGAAATTGGTACAGGCATCTTCGACTTGGGGATGGCATCTTCGGCTAGTGGAATTTGCCAGTATCCCTTACACAAATCTATGGTAGTGAGATACTGGCCACGTGCTATCTTATCTAACAGCTCGTCTATCCGGGGCATCGGGTAGGCATCCAACACCGTTTTGTCATTTAGCCTCCGGTAGTCGACACAGAAACATGTCGTGCCGTCCTTCTTAGGTACCAGAACTACCGGCGATGCCCAGGGGCTATCGGAAGGCTCGATAACCCCTAGCTGCAATATTTCGTCCAGCTCAGTCTTCATATGTGTCCTGACTGATTCAGGGACACAATATGGAGCCTGTCGCATAGGTAGCTGTCCCGGGGTTTTGACTCGGTGGGTGGCTAGCGGAGTGTACCCAGGCAAATTGGAGAAGGTAGCCCCTTTAGCTACGATCAGCTCTTGTACCTGAGCTTAGCCGCTTAGCCGCTCCCCCAGCTGAACCCCCCGGGATGGCTATATCTGTTCTTCTGGCTCTAATAGGTCAGGTAGGGGCAGATTCTCCTGATCCTCCGAGGCTGAGGCGCATATCGCCGCCACGTCTTCTATCCTCTGATGGTAGGGTTTGAGCATGTTCACATGGAGCGTGCGTCTCTTCCCTACCCCTGAGCAGGGGCCAATCACATAGGTGGTGTCACATCTCTGTTCCACCACCTGGTATGGGCCTTGCCAGATGGCCTGCAGCTTGTCTGTGCGGACGGGTTTTAAAATCATAACCTTGTGTCCCACTTGAAAGCTGCGGTCTCTGGCTCCCTTATCGTACCATCGGCGCTGGCGTTGTTGAGCCGCCTGGAGGTTGGTGCGCACAGTCTGAGTCAGCGCCTCCAGACGGTCCCTGAACTCCAGTACGTAAGATACAATAGGGGTTCCATCGGGGCTACTCTCTCCCTCCCAATGCTCCCTAATTAGATCTAACGGCCCTCGTACCCTTCTTCCAAACATTAATTCAAAAGGGGAAAACCCTGTCGATTCTTGGGGTACCTCCCTATATGCGAAGAGCAGATGGGGTAAAAACCGCTCCCAGTCTTTATGTGCTTCTCCAAACGTACGGAGCATCTGCTTCAGCGTACCATTAAATCTTTCGAATAGCCCATTGGACTGGGGGTGGTAAGCAGAATTCACTATTGGCTTAATGCCACATATCTTCCACAGTTGTTGGGTGACCTCGGCGGTGAATTAGGTGCCCCTACGGGAAATTATTACTTGAGGAAACCCCACCCGGGAAAATATCTTCATTAAAGCCTCGGCCACCGTTTCGGCATGAATATCAGTGAGGGCTATGGCCTCGGGGTATCGGGTGGCATAGTCCACTACAGTTAAGATATATCTTTTCCCAGAGGGACTGGGTTTGGCTAAGGGTCCCACTATGTCTACGGCCACCCTACTGAAAGGTTCTGCAATAATAGGGAGGGGACATAATTTGGCTTTGTGGCGGTCACCTCGCTTGCCTACTCGCTGGCAGATGTCACAGGAGGTGCCGTACTGTCTCACATCTTTAGAAATCCCTGGCCAGAAAAATGCATGGGTTAACCTGTATCGCGTACGGGTCATCCCTAGATGCCCAGACAAGGGAATATTGTGAGTGTGGCGAAACCAACCTCGCCACTATGAACTGGAGAAGCCTGGTTGCCCGCCTGCTGCCTTTGGACTATGGCCCTGGGAGATTGGGCCCTTTAAAAAACTTATTTGGCCCTAACAGAGTGCATGTCACTCATTCCGGCCCTTTTAATACAGTGGGGTCATTCGGTACTTGCCCTGTGTGAGCGGTGATACCCCAGATAGCTATGCCATGGAGCCTATTCATATAATGAAAGACGATGGGAAAGACTTTAGCTCCATGGCAATTGAACTGTGTGAATAGGATCTGAGCGCTATTCGGTAGTTTTGTGCGCTCAGATCCCAGCTATCTGGGGATATGTGAAATGTCTGTGTGTTATGTGTAAAAGGTGACTTTATGTATTTTAAAGTGTTTTACTGTCTTTGTGTCCCCATGTGCATAATGGAGTCCTGTCTGTGTCCTGGGAGGTAATTGGATTACTTCTCCATTGTCTCCAGGAGAGAGGGCTCTGTAAAACCGGTCTGAGCCGGAAAGCCATGTTTTAAAAGATACTTTACTAACTTTTGAACCCCTGGTCTGATTCTTGCCATTTTTTAATATGTTGTTCCCCTGAATGGATTGATTGTGGGTATGTATTTTTATGTGAATGTGATGTATGGTTTTAGAGTTATGAAAGTTGGGTAGAAAGTGTCGTCTCAATATTGGGGGAATTGGATTGTATGCTGACTGCCAGGAGTGTAAGCGGATTGTATGCTTTTCCTGTTCAGCTATTCCAGGGTTCGTGTGTTTCCAGTTCGGGAGTTGGAAGATTCGTACAGGTACCCTGTTAGTCGAATTGGTAAAGGGGAGAAGTGTGGCAAAACCAACCTCGCCACTATGAACTGGAGAAGCCTGGTTGCGAGCCTTCTGCCTTTGGACTATGGCCCTGGGAGATTGGGCCCTTTAAAAAACGTATTCGGCCCTAACAGAGTGCATGTCACTCATTCTGGCCCTTTAAATACAGTGGGGTCATTCGGTACTTGACCTGTGTGACCGGTGATACCCCAGATAGCTATGCCATGGAGCCTAGTCATATAATGAAAGACTATGGGAAAGACTTTAGCTCCATGGCAATTGAACTGTGTGAATAGGATCTGAGCGCTATTCGGTAGTTTTGTGCGCTCAGATCCCAGCTATCTGGGGATATGTGAAATGTCTGTGTGTTATGTGTAAAAGGTGACTTTATGTATTTTAAAGTGTTTTACTGTCTTTGTGTCCCCATGTGCATAATGGAGTCCTGTCTGTGTCCTGGGAGGTAATTGGATTACTTCTCCATTGTCTCCAGGAGAGAGGGCTCTGTAAAACCGGTCTGAGCCGGAAAGCCATGCTGACAGGGGGTTTTAAAAGATACTTTACTAACTTTTGAACCCCTGGTCTTATTCTTGCCATTTTTTAATATGTTGTTCCCCTGCATGGATTGGTTGTGGATATGTATTTTTATGTGAATGTGATGTATGGTTTTAGAGTTATGAAAGTTGGGTAGAAAGTATGTTTTAACTGTATGTGTAATTGAGTTTCCTCTCAGGATAAGGGGAGGGAATATGTGGGATGTAACTGTGATGTGGTTGTTTTATACCTCCCTGTGGGCGGACCTGTATTTGCAACAACTGTAATAAAAACCAGGCTGGGTGTGCCAGGACCTCAGATTCTGCTTGACCCTCAAAACGAAGTGTCATCTCGTTATTGGGGGAATTGGATTGTATGCTGACTGCCAGGAGTGTAAGCGGATTGTATGCTTTTCCTGTTCAGCTATTCCAGGGTTCGTGTGTTTCCAGTTCGGGAGTTGGAAGATTCGTACAGTTTGCAGTTCGGGAGATTGGTGCTTGCAGTAGCTGCTTGTCAATTTGGAAAGGGATTATCGCCTAAACGGTTTTTATCCTCTTGTGGGTGAAACGGTCCGTTACATTGAGCAATCCTAAGTAGCTCTTGCCGATACTTCTGGGGAACCACTAACTATTTGGTTGTCACTGTGACTGACCCTCAAACTCCTCTTTCAGCAATGCGGTACAGTAGCCCTTTTTCCCATGTGTACCGCTCCCCCTCTAACCCAGCCTGGTCGGTGTGTACTCTGTCCCTGTATACCTGTAATGTGGGGTCTGACTTCACCTCTGCCTCAAATGTAGTTGGGGTATCCCAGGACATACGTGTCGTGTGGAGGTCATGGTCTCTTACCTGAGCCTCAGAGTGTGCTGGTGGAGCCGTGGTGTGAGCCTGTTGCCGTGTGGTCACTGGATGGGCTTCCTGGTGTGGAGCCTGGGGTACAAAAGCAGAGGTCATCTGGCCCAAGTCATTCCCCAGCACAACATCTGCCGGTAGGATTTGCATGAGGCCCACTTCTACAACCCCCTCTCCCACACCCCAATCCAAATGCACTTTAGCAGTGGGTAGTCGGTACACTGCTCCCCCTGCCACTCGTACTGCCACTGATCCGCCAGTGTGTGCGGAACCTGGAACTAGATGGGGTGCGATCAAGGTGAGCGTGGCTCCGGAATCTTGGAGCCCTTGCACTTCCTTCCCTTCCAGGGTCTCTAGCTGGCGATGATGCTGCCTGTTGTCGGTGGCTCGAACTGACATCACCTCGTGTAGTACCCCTAGAGGTTCCTCTGCTTGAACGCTCCACATCTCTTGAGCAGCTGGTCGCTGCTGATAATGATGGGCAGCAGCCCTTGGTGCCGGATTCGGTCGGGCTTGGTTCCAGGCGGGTCTGCCCCGATTTAGGGGGCACTCACGGGCCATATACCCCCATTGTTTGCAGGTGTGGCGTTGGATATTGGCACATCCGTTATACCTGGAGGGTGGTGGTAAGTTCCCTGGGGACGGGCGAAAAGGAGATACAGTGTGAGCGTGGGGTGGTGGAATACTGGGTGGCCCCGTGGGTCACGGGTATCTTTTGGTGAGGGGTACATGATGCCTGCTCGCATCAAAATGCTGATTGGCTAAACGTGCCGCTTCTGTTAGGGTGAGAGGCTTCCTGTCCCACACCCATTCTTGTGTCTCTGGAGACAAACCGTTGAAGAATTGCTCCAACAGCATTAACTGTCGCAATTCTTCCATAGTAGTGGCTTGGCTTGCTTGTATCCACCCTTGTGAGGCTTGGTCCAGCTTGTGTGCCCACTCAGCATGCAAATCTTTATCTGGTTTGCATAGGCTTCGAAACTTGCGCCGGTATGCCTCTGGCGTGATGGCATATCTCTCTAATATTGCCCGTTTCACCTTATCATAATCTTTGCTGTCCTCACTGGGTACAGCGCGGTATGCTTCTGCTGCCCGACTGGCCAGCTTGCCTGCCAGTAAGGGGACCCATACTGTCCGTTCCAACTCATGTAAATCACACAGTCTCTCAAAGTCCTGTAAATACCCATCAATCTCATCCTTCTCCTCGCAAAACATTTTAAAGGCATGATAGGGAATTTTGGGTTTTACCTGGTTGTAGAGAGAACCAGTAACAGATTTTTCTCGAGACGATGCATGCTGCGGACTGTGTGCCATCACGTACTCCTGCACATTCACCATCACCATGTGCAGCATGGCATCGGATATGGGCTGTGGCAAAAATTCCAGCCTGGTTCTCATTTCCCTCTGGTAGAGTGTCTCCTCCATGGCTGCTGGGGGTGTAGCGCTGCGAGCTCTGCTCTGTCTCCCTCCATCAGCTCGGCAATTAGTACAGCTTTGGGTTTGCTGCTGGCTACTTTACCCCTGGCTTCCAATAGCTCTTTTAATGTCTGCCATTTCAAAGCAGCATAATCAATCTCCATTCACCTCGTTGTTCGGTCCTTTGTTCCATACGAATTGCCCTTCACTTTCCTTGTTCGGTAGTTTCAATTTACACGAACACCGCTTTTCGGCTGTAAGGTTGGATCCCGTCGCTTGCCACCAATTGTAGCGGAGTGCAATATTAGAATCCACGATCTCCACTGGTATAACAGGTAAATCCACAGTCAGCACTGAAAAGTAAGGCAATATCCCCAATCCTCCCAATAACCGGACGAAACACAGTCTGGGAGTCAACTAGCAGCTTTATTCAGAACTTCCAGTATTTATGCAAGTCAAGGACACGTGGCGAGGTTGGTTTTGCCACACCCATGCAAGGGGTTTCCTTACTGACAAAGCAGGAATGATACAGTAAGGGACTACATGGGGGACTTAACATTTGGTACATTTCTCCCATCAGGCACCGCTGCACGAGAGAGACACTCCCACTGAAATATACTGTTAAGTGGATTATCTCCTCGTGCAGCAGAACTGGCATTTTACCTTAAAATCCATAACTTGAACAATATTCATTTGTTTGGCACGAACAACCCTTCGGTAGATAGCTGGGGTCTGTGGGTACATTTCGTGGAAATACTGCTCAGATCCCAGCTAAACTAACCGAACGCCATACGAAATACACTTATCTATTTAGTTCGTATAAAAAGTACCGAACGTCAATGGGTCTCCTAATGGAAGAAGACCAGAGCTCCCGAACCGCCTGGAAGTACAGCGGTGTTCGTGCCGTCGAGTAGCCGTTTTTGGTTCCATGCACTCGACGACCAAACACCGCTGGGGGAGACAAAGGATTCAAGATGGCCGACCGCCGCGTGGTCGGTAGCCGAACGACGGCGACCTAAGAATCCACTTAATTACCGATTGCAACAATGTTGAAACCGGGTAATTGGTGCCACATGCCTCTAAGTGTGTGGGCTTGCGTTCGGTACCTACTTCGTTTCACGAACATCCGGTAAAGTTGCGGTTCGTGAAACGACCATTCAAATGCCTAGGCTTTCGGCTGCTAGCATGGGAATACCATAGACATACATGCAATCATACATTTACAGGCAGAATACACAATACATGTAATTACAATATATTAGCAGTTTGTAGGACAACCTTTAGGGAACTATTCCCATAGTCTGAAGTGGCTAGGTTTGCCACAATCGCGTTTATCTCTAATACATATATATATATATATAAATATATATATATATATATATATATATATATATATATACACCTATTACTGTAATGGCTAACCTATAAAGATTATCTAGAGTGATTATGTCTGAGGCAGATTAGCCATATGTTTGGGAAAATTTTAATAATAGTTTGGAAGAAATATCTTCTTTCTTTTTAGAACGGAGTCCTATATTATTTGTTAGGCCTTTTTCCATTGTCAACTGGAATCTAATTTACTTAATTAAGAGAGATTTTTGGAAAGGAATAGATGATCTCAATTTCTTGCAATTATGATTTTAACAGCCACTAAACAGTGGGTGGCTATGGAAAACTCTTTTAGAGATTTAAAATTCCAATTTAGATGTAGTGATGTACCGAACTGTTCGCCGGCGAATAGTTCCCGGCGAACATAGCGTGTTCGCGTTCGCCACGGTGGGCGAACACATGCGCGGTTCGATCCGTCTCCTATTCGTCATCATTGACTAAACTTTGACCCTGTGCCTCACAGTCAGCAGACACATTCCAGCCAATCAGCAGCAGACCCTCCCACCCTTCCAGACCCTCCCACCTCCTGTACAGTATCCATTTTAGATTAATTCTGAAGCTGCATTCTTAGATAGAGGGGGGAAATTGTAGCTGCTGCTCATTTGATAGGGAAATGTATAGCTAGGCTAGTGTATTCAGTGTCCACTATAGTCCTGAAGGACTCATCTGATCTCTGCTGTAAGGACAGCACCCCAAAAAGCCCTTTTTAGGGCTAGAACATCAGTCTGCTTTTTTTTTGTGTGTGTAATCTAATTGCAGTTGCCTGCCAGCTTCTGTGTCAGGCTCACAGTGGATACTGTGCCCACTTGCCCAGTGCCACCACTCATATCTGGTGTCACAATAGCTTGCATTTAAAAACAATAGACAATTTAATAGATTGAATAGCAGTTAGTTGTCTGCAAGCGGGTGTCAGGCCTACAGCGTGTACTCTGCCAACCTCTGCAAGTGCACATTGCCACTCATATCTGGTGTCACAATAGCATGCATTTAAAACCAAAAAACGTTTTTTCCACTGTTATAGATTGAATAGCAGTTACTTGTCTTCAAGCGGGTGTGTCAGGCCTACAGCGTGTACTCTGCCAACCTCTGCAAGTGCACAGTGCCACTCATATCTGGTGTCACAATAGCGTGCATTTAAAACCAAAAAAACGTTTTTCACTGTTATAGATTGAATAGCAGTTACTTGTCTTCAAGCGGGTGTCAGGCCTACAGCGTGTACTCTGCCAACCTCTGCCCGTGCACATTGCCACTCATATCTGGTGTCACAATAGTGTGCTATTAAAACCAAAAAACTTTTTTCACTGTTATAGATTGAATAGCAGTTAGTTGTCTTCAAGCAGGTGTGTCAGGCCTACAGCGTGTACTCTGCCAACCTCTGCCAGTGCACAAGTGCACATTGCCACTCATATCTGGTGTCACAATAGCGTGCATTTAAAACCAAAAAACATTTTCCACTGTTATAGATTGAATAGCAGTTAGTTGTCTTCAAGCGGGTGTCAGGCCTACAGCGTGTACTCTGCCAACCTCTGCAAGTGCACATTGCCACTCATATCTGGTGTCACAATAGCGTGCATTTAAAACCAAAAAACATTTTCCACTGTTATAGATTGAAAATAAGTTAGTTGTCTTCAAGCGGGTGTCAGGCCTACAGCGTGTACTCTGCCAACCTCTGCAAGTGCACATTGCCACTCATATCTGGTGTCAGAATAGCTTGCATTTAAAACCAAAAAAACCTTTTTTCACTGTTATAGATTGAATAGCAGTTACTTGTCTGCAAGTGGGTGTCAGGCCTACAGCGTGTACTCTGCCAACCTCTGCCAGTGCACATTGCCACTTGTAACGGACCGTTTCAGCAGACAAGGGGTTAAAAATCTGTTTAGGCGATATGCCCCTTTCTGAGAGACAGGCACAGCTACTGCAGAACACCAAACTCCCGAACTGGATACAAAATAGCATTTCAAACTGGAACCTCACGAATAGCTGCTAGCAGACGAACAGGAAAAGCATACAATCAGCTTACACTCCTGGCAATCAGTCTCTCACAGCATACAGTTGTGATGTATCACCAAATTAATATATATATTACACAAGGTTTGTCTACATTAAAAGGTATTTATTTAGAAGGCAACAACACAATACTATAAATGTATCACAAACACACAGCCCAGACCCACGGAGCAACAACCCTTTTAAATCTATCTATCTATATAGTAATCCCCTTCCCCACACTTCCTCAGCAGCAGAGCCAAGAAGGAGCAGATAGGAATGAGGATAGGGGGGGAGTGGCTATCTCTCTCCTGACTTGTAAAGGTATTGAATTACATACTTACCATAAGCTTATCCCCCTGTAAGAAAGATCTATATGAACTTGATCACATGACCCCTGGTCACCATCTTAGTTTGATTACAGAATGTCACCACAACAGTGAATCCCCCAAATAACGAGACAAGGCTCCGTGTTGAGGGTCAAGCAGTGGTCTCAGGTGCTGGCACACCCAGCCTGGTTTTTATTACAGTTGTTGCAAATACAGGTCCGCCCACAGGGAGCTATTAAACAACCAATCACATCACAGTTACATCCCACATATTCCCTCCCCTTATCCTGAGAGGAAACTCAATTACACATACAGTTAAAACATACGTTCTACCCTACTTAAATAACTCTAAAACCATACATCACATTCACATAAAAATACATATCCACAATCAATCCATTCAGGGGAACAACATATTAAAAAAATGGCATGAATCAGGCCACCATGGCTTTCCGGCTCAGACCGGTTTTACAGAGCCCTCTCTCCTGGAGACAATGGAGAAGTAATCCAATTACCTCCCAGGACAGAGACAGACTCCATTGAGCACATGGTTGCAAAAAGACATAAAATACAATAAAATACACAAGGTTACATTTACTACATAAAATAAAGACATTCAACATATCCCCAGATAGCTTAGGTCTGAGCGTATATTATTGAATGGCGCTCAGACCACACACATACAGTTAAATTGCTATGGAGCTAAAGTCTATCACATAGTCTTTCATTATATGAATGGGCTCCATGGCATAGCTATCTGGGGTATCACCGCTCACACAGGGCAAGTACCGAATGACCCCACTGTATTTAAAGGGCCAGAATGAGTGACATGCACTCTTTTAGGGCTGAATACGTTTTTTAAAGGGCCCAATCTCCCAGGGCCATAGTCCAAAGGCAGCAGGCGGGAAACCAGGCTTCTCCAATGCAATGTGGCGAGATTGCTCTCGTCTCACCACTCATATCTGGTGTCACAATAGCGTGCATTTAAAACCCAAAAACTTTTTTCACTGTTATAGATTGAATAGCAGTTACTTGTCTGCAAGCGGGTGTCAGGCCTACAGCGTGTACTCTGCCAACCTCTGCAAGTGCACATTGCCACTCGTATCTGGTGTCACAATAGTGTGCATTTAAAACTAAAAAACGTTTTTCACTGTTATGGACTGTCAAGCGGGTGTCAGGCCTACAGCGTGTACTTTGCCAACCACTGCAAGTGCACATTGCCACTCACATCTGGTGTCACAATAGCGTGCATTTAAAACCAAAATTTTTTTTTCACTGTTATAGATTGAATAGCAGTTACTTGTCTAAAGCGGGTGTCAGGCCTACAGCGTGTACTCTGCCAACCTCTGCAAGTTCACATTGCCACTCATATCTGGTGTCACAATAGCGTGCATTTAAAACCCAAAAACTTTTTTCACTGTTATAGATTGAATAGCAGTTACTTGTCTGCAAGCGGGTGTCAGGCCTACAGCGTGTACTCTGCCAACCTCTGCAAGTTCACATTGCCACTCATATCTGGTGTCACAATAGCGTGCATTTAAAACCAAAAAACTTTTTTTCACTGTTATAGATTGAATAGCAGTTACTTTTCTTCAAGTGGGTGTGTCAGGCCTACAGCGTGTACTCTGCCAACCTCTGCCACTGCACTGTGCCCCTCATATCTGGTCTCACAATAGCGTGCATTTAAAACCCCAAAACTTTTTTCCCTGTTATAGATTGAATAGCAGTTACTTGTCTTCAAGCGGGTGTGTCAGGCCTACAGTGTGTACTCTGCCAACCTCTGCAAGTGCACATTGCCACTCATATCTGGTGTCACAATAGCGTGCATTTAAAACCAAAAAAACTTTTTTTCACTGTTATAGATTGAATAGCAGTTACTTGTCTTCAAGTGGGTGTGTCAGGCCTACAGCTTGTACTCTGCCAACCTCTGCAAGTGCACATTGCCACTCATATCTGGTGTCACAATAGCGTGCATGTAAAACCAAAAAAACTTTTTTCACTGTTATAGATTGAATAGCAGTTAGTTGTCTGCAAGCGGGTGTCAGGCTTACAGCGTGTACTCTGCCAACCTCTGCAAGTGCACATTGCCACTCATATCTGGTGTCACAATAGTGTGCATTTAAAACTAAAAACCTTTTTCACTGTTACGGATTGAACAGCAGTTAGTTGTCCTCAAGCGGGTGTCAGGCCTACAGTGTGTACTCTGCCAACCACTGCAAGTGCACATTGCCACTCACATCTGGTGTCACAGTAGCGTGCATTTAAAACCAAAAACCTTTTTTCACTGTTATAGATTGAATAGCAGTTACTTGTCTTCAATCGGGTGTGTCAGGCCTACAGCGTGTACTCTGCCAACGTCTGCCAGTGCACATTGCCACTAATATCTGGTGTCCCAATAGCGTGCATTTAAAACCAAAAAACTTTTTTCACTGTTATAGATTGAATAGCCGTTACTTGTCTTCAAGCGGGTGTGTCAGGCCTACAGCGTGTACTCTGCCAACCTCTGCCAGTGCACATTGCCACTTGTAACGGACCGTTTCAGCAGACAAGGGGTTAAAAATCCATTTAGGCGATATGCCCCTTTCTGAGAGACAGGCACAGCTACTGCAGAACACCAAACTCCCGAACTGGATACAAAATAGCACTCCAAACTGGAACCTCACGAATAGCTGCTAGCAGACGAACAGGAAAAGCATACAATCAGCTTGCACTCCAAACTGGAACCTCACGAATAGCTGCTAGCAGACGAACAGGAAAAGCATACAATCAGCTTACACTCCTGGCAGTCAGTCTCTCACAGCATACAGTGAATCCCCCCAATAACGAGCCAAGGCTCCGTGTTGAGGGTCAAGCAGTGGTCTCAGGTGCTGGCACACCAGCCTGGATTTTATTACAGTTGTTGCAAATACAGGTCCGCCCACAGGGAGCTATAAAACAACCAATCACATCACAGTTACATCCCACATATTCCCTCGCCTTATCCTGAGAGGAAACATACTTTCTACCCAACTTTCAAAACTCTAAAACCATACATCACATTCACATAAAAATACATATCCACAATCAATCCATTCAGGGGAACAACATATTAAAAATGGCATGAATCAGACCAGGGGTTCAAAAGTTAGTAAAGTATCTTTCAAAAACCCCTGCCACCATGGCTTTCCGGCTCAGACCGGTTTTACAGAGCCCTCTCTCCTGGAGACAATGGAGAAGTAATCCAATTACCTCCCAGGACAGAGACAGACTCCATTGAGCACATGGTTGCAAAAAGACATAAAATACAATAAAATACACAAGGTTACATTTACTACATAAAATAAAGACATTCAACATATCCCCAGATAGCTTAGGTCTGAGCGCATATTATTGAATGGCGCTCAGACCACACACATACAGTTCAATTGCTATGGAGCTAAAGTCTATCACATAGGCTTTCATTATATGAATGGGCTCCATGGCATAGCTATCTGGGGTATCACCGGTCACACAGGTCAAGTACCGAATGACCCCACTGTATTTAAAGGGCCAGAATGAGTGACATGCACTCTGTTAGGGCCGAATACGTTTTTTAAAGGGCCCAATCTCCCAGGGCCATAGTCCAAAGGCAGCAGGCGGGAAAACAGGCTTCTCCAATGCAATGTGGCGAGATTGCTCTCGTCAAACCACTCATATCTGGTGTCACAATAGCGTGCATTTAAAACCAAAAAACTTTTTTCACTGTTATAGATTGAATAGCAGTTAGTTGTTGTCAAGCGGGTGTGTCAGGCCTACAGTGTGTACTCTGCCAACGTCTGCAAGTGCACATTGCCACTCATATCTGGTGTCACAATAGCGTGCATTTAAAACCAAAAAACTTTTTCCACTGTTATAGATTGAATAGCAGTTAGTTGTCTTCAAGCGGGTGTCAGGCCTACAGCGTGTACTCTGCCAACCTCTGCAAGTGCACATTGCCACTCATATCTGGTGTCACAATAGCGTGCATTTAAAACCAAAAATCTTTTTTCACTGGTATAGATTGAATAGCAGTTACTTGTCTGCAAGCGGGTGTCAGGCCTACAGCGTGTACTCTGCCAACCTCTGCAAGTTCACATTGCCACTCATATCTGGTGTCACAATAGCATGCATTTAAAACCCCAAAACTTTTTTCACTGTTATAGATTGAATAGCAGTTACTTGTCTGCAAGCGGGTGTGTCAGGCCTACAGCGTGTACTCTGCCAACCTCTGCAAGTGCACATTGCCACTCATATCTGGTGTCACAATAGCGTGCATGTAAAACCAAAAAAAACTTTTTTCACTGTTATAGATTGAATAGCAGTTAGTTGTTGTCAAGCGGGTGTGTCAGGCCTACAGTGTGTACTCTGCCAACGTCTGCAAGTGCACATTGCCACTCATATCTGGTGTCACAATAGCGTGCATTTAAAACCAAAAAACTTTTTTCACTGTTATAGATTGAATAGCAGTTACTTGTCTTCAAGTGGGTGTGTCAGGCCTACAGCGTGTACTCTGCCAACCTCTGCAAGTGCACATTGCCACTCATATCTGGTGTCACAATAGCGTGCATGTAAAACCAAAAAAACTTTTTTCACTGTTATAGCTTGAATAACAGTTACTTGACTTCAAGTGGGTGTGTCAGGCCTACAGTGTGTACTCTGCCAACCTCTGCAAGTGCACATTGCCACTCATATCTGGTGTCACAATAGCGTGCATGTAAAACCAAAAAAACTTTTTTTCACTGTTATAGATTGAATAGCAGTTAGTTGTCGTCAAGCGGGTGTGTCAGGCCTACAGTGTGTACTCTGCCAACCTCTGCAAGTGCACATTGCCACTCATATCTGGTGTCACAATAGCGTGCATTTAAACCAAAAAACTTTTTTTTTCTGTTATAGATTGAATAGCAGTTACTTGTCTGCAAGCGGGTGTCAAGCCTACAGCGTGTACTCTGCCAACCTCTGCAAGTGCACATTGCCACTCATATCTGGTGTCACAATAGCGTGCATTTAAACCAAAAAACTTTTTTTTACTGTTATAGATTGAATAGCAGTTACTTGTCTGCAAGCGGGTGTCAGGCCTACAGCGTGTACTCTGCCAACCTCTGCAAGTGCACATTGCCAATCATATCTGGTGTCACTATAGCGTGCATTTAAAACCCAAACACTTTTTTCACTGTTATAGATTGAATAGCAGTTACTTGTTTTCAAGCGGGTGTCAGGCCTACAGCGTGTACTCTGCCAACCTCTGCAAGTGCACATTGCCACTCATATCTGGTGTCACAATAGCGTGCATTTAAACCAAAAAACTATTTTTTACTGTTATAGATTGAATAGCAGTTACTTGTCTGCAAGCGGGTGTCAGGCCTACAGCGTGTACTCTGCCAACCTCTGCAAGTGCACATTGCCACTCATATCTGGTGTCACAATAGCGTGTATTTAAACCAAAAAACTTTTTTCACTGTTATAGATTGAATAGCAGTTACTTGTCTTCAAGCGGGTGTGTCAGGCCTACAGTGTGTACTCTGCCAACCTCTGCAAGTGCACATTGCCACTCATATCTGGTGTCACAATAGCGTGCATTTAAAACCAAAAAACTTTTTTCACTGTTATAGATTGAATAGCAGTTACTTGTCTTCAAGTGGGTGTGTCAGGCCTACAGCGTGTACTCTGCCAACCTCTGCAAGTGCACATTGCCACTCATATCTGGTGTCACAATAGCGTTCATGTAAAACCCAAAAAACTTTTTTCACTGTTATAGCTTGAATAGCAGTTACTTGTCTTCAAGTGGGTGTGTCAGGCCTACAGCGTGTACTCTGCCAACCTCTGCAAGTGCACATTGCCACTCATATCTGGTGTCACAATAGCGTGCATGTAAAACCAAAAAAACTTTTTTCACTGTTATAGATTGAATAGCAGTTAGTTGTCGTCAAGCGGGTGTGTCAGGCCTACAGCGTGTACTCTGCCAACCTCTGCAAGTGCACATTGCCACTCATATCTGGTGTCACAATAGCGTGCATTTAAACCAAAAAACTTTTTTTACTGTTATAGATTGAATAGCAGTTACTTGTCTGCAAGCGGGTGTGTCAGGCCTACAGCGTGTACTCTGCCAACCTCTGCAAGTGCACATTGCCACTCATATCTGGTGTCACAATAGCGTGCATGTAAAACCTAAAAAACTTTTTTCACTGTTATAGATTGAATAGCAGTTAGTTGTCGTCAAGCGGGTGTGTCAGGCCTACAGCGTGTACTCTGCCAACCTCTGCAAGTGCACATTGCCACTCATATCTGGTGTCACAATAGCGTGCATTTAAACCAAAAAACTTTTTTTTACTGTTATAGATTGAATAGCAGTTACTTGTCTGCAAGCGGGTGTCAGGCCTACAGCGTGTACTCTGCCAACCTCTGCAAGTGCACATTGCCACTCATATCTGGTGTCACAATAGCGTGTATTTAAACCAAAAAACTTTTTTCACTGTTATAGATTGAATAGCAGTTACTTGTCTTCAAGCGGTGTGTCAGGCCTACAGTGTGTACTCTGCCAACCTCTGCAAGTGCACATTGCCACTCATATCTGGTGTCACAATAGCGTGCATTTAAAACCCAAAAACTTTTTACACTGTTATAGATTGAATAGCAGTTACTTGTCTTCAAGTGGGTGTGTCAGGCCTACAGCGTGTACTCTGCCAACCTCTGCAAGTGCACATTGCCACTCATATCTGGTGTCACAATAGCGTGCATGTAAAACCAAAAAAACTTTTTTCACTGTTATAGCTTGAATAGCAGTTACTTGTCTTCAAGTGGGTGTGTCAGGCCTACAGCGTGTACTCTGCCAACCTCTGCAAGTGCACATTGCCACTCATATCTGGTGTCACAATAGCGTGCATGTAAAACCAAAAAAACGTTTTTCACTGTTATAGATTGAATAGCAGTTAGTTGTCGTCAAGCGGGTGTGTCAGGCCTACAGCGTGTACTCTGCCAACCTCTGCAAGTGCACATTGCCACTCATATCTGGTGTCACAATAGCGTGCATTTAAACCAAAAAACTTTTTTCACTGTTATAGATTGAATAGCAGTTACTTGTCTTCAAGCGGGTGTGTCAGGCCTACAGCGTGTACTCTGCCAACCTCTGCAAGTGCACATTGCCACTCATATCTGGTGTCACAATAGCGTGCATTTAAAACCCAAACACTTTTTTCACTGTTATAGATTGAATAGCAGTTACTTGTTTTCAAGCGGGTGTCAGGCCTACAGCGTGTACTCTGCCAACCTCTTCAAGTGCACAGGAAGAGGCAGGCCACCCCGCAGGGGCCATCGTGGTCGTGGTGCTGTGATTCCCTTTTGCCCTAGAATAATGCCCAGTTTTCAGAGGCCACGTACCCTGAACTTGAAAAGTTCTGAGGACATAGTTGACTGGCTAACACAGGACACCCAATCTTCTACAGATTCCGCTCAGAACCTTGACGCACCATCCTCCTCCAGCTTAGCTTCAGGCACCTCTCAAGATACCACTCACCCGCCTGTCACCACCACCAACACTAGCACCACAGCCGCTTCACTTTATCTGTCAGAGGAGTTATTTACACATCCGTTTGAAGAAATGAGTGATGCGCAACCATTATTGCCAGAGGATGTAGATAAAAGGGATATGTCTCAGTCAGGCAGCATTACACACATGGACGTACGGTGTGTATGCTGCTTCCTTTGCTGAGTTGTCAGATACAAGTGAAGCGGTTGATGATGACGATGCGTCCATGGATGTCACGTGGGTGCGCGCTCGGCAAGAAGAAGAACAGGGCGAAAGTTCCGATGGGGAGACAGAGAGGAGGAGGAGAAGAGTTGGAAGCAGGGGAAGGTCGTCTCAAGGAGCTAGTGGCACAGTCAGACAGCATGCATCGGCACCCGGGGTCAGCCCGACAGCACGCCAATCAACGCATGCTGTGTCCACCACCAGAATGCCGTCATTGCAGAGCTCAGCAGTGTGGCATTTTTTTTGTGTGTCTGCCTCTGACAACAGCGATGCCATTTGCAACCTGTGCCAAAGGAAACTGAGTTGTGGGAAGTCCAACACCCACCTAGGTACAACTGCTTTGCGTAGGCACATGATCGCACATCACAAACGCCTTTGGGATCAACACATGAGTACAAGCAGCACACAAACTCAAAGCCGCCATCCTCTCCTGGTCCAGCATTTTCAGCCACGTCAACCACTGCTGTCCTCCTTGCCCCCTCTCAACCATCCGCCACTCCGTCTCTTGCCTTGAGCAGTTCCCGCTCATATGCCCAAAGTCAGGTGTCTGTCAAGGACATGTTTGAGCGTAAGAAGCCAATGTCAGAAAGTCAACCCCTTGCCCAGCGTCTGACAGCTGGCTTGTCTGTTAGCCCGCCAGCTTTTACCATACAAGCTGGTGGAGTCTAAGGCGTTCAAAAAATTTGTGGCTATTGGGACACCGCAGTGGAAGGTACCCGGACGAAATTTCTTTTCACAAAAGGCAATCCCCAACCTGTACTCGATTGTGCAAAAGGAAGTAATGGCATGTCTGGCACACAGTGTTGGGGCAAGGGTCCATCTGACCACTGATACCTGGTCTGCAAAGCATGGTCAGGGCAGGTATATAACCTACACTGCGCATTGGGTAAACCTGCTGACGGCTGCCAAGCATGGAATGCGTGGCTCTGCAGAGGAGTTGGTGACACCACCACGACTTGCAGGCAGGCCTGCTGCCACCTCCTCTACTCCTCCTACTCCATCCTCCTCCTTCCATAACCTCCTTGGCTGAGTCCTCTTCTGCTGCTGCGTCTTGCTCCACATCAACGGCACCCACCCAGCTCCCCAGTTACTATTCCACATCCCGGATACGGCAGTGTCACGCCATCTTGGGTTTGACTTACTTGAAAGCAGAGAGTCACACCAGACAAGCACTCCTGTCCGCCCTGAACGCACAGGTGGAAAAGTGGCTGACTCCGCAGCAACTGGATATCGGCAAAGTGGTGATAACGGAACAAATTTGTTGGCGGCATTGAAGTTGGGCAAGTTGACACATGTGCTGTGCATAGCACATGTGTGTAATCTGATCGTACAACGCTTTGTGCATAAGTACACAGGCTTACAGGACGTCCTGAAGCAGGCCAGGAAGGTGTTCAGATATCCAGCGGCGAAACAACATGCCAGTGAGGCGCTTGAGGCGCTTGATTTGCGACAGCCCGACATGTTGGAATTCAACACTCCTAATGTTCGACCACCTGCTCCAACAAGAAAAAGCAGTTAATGAATATTTGTATGACCGGGGTGCTAGGACAGCCTCTGGGGAGCTGTGAATTTTTTTGCCACGTTACTGGACGCTCATGCGCAATGCCTGTAGGCTCATGCGTCCTTTTGAGGAGGTGACAAACCTAGTCAGTCGCACCAAAGGCACCATCAGACACATCATACCATTTGTTTTCTTCCTGGAGCGTGCCCTGCGAAGAGTGCTGGATCAGGCAGTAGATGAGCGTGAAGAGGAAGAGGAAGAGTTGTGGTCACCATCACCACCAGAAACAGCCTTATCAGCATCGCTTGCTGGACCTGCGGCAACGCTGGAAGAGGATTGTGAGAAAGAGGAGTCAGAGGAGGAATGTGACTTTCAGGAGGAGGAGGAAGACCAACCACAACAGGCATCCCAGGGTGCTCGTTGTCACCTATCTGGTACCCGTGGTGTTGTACGTGGCTGGGGGGAAGAACATACCTTCATTGACATCACTGAGGAGGAGGAACGGGAAATGAGTAGCTCGGCATCCAACCTTGTGCAAATGGGGTCTTTCATGCTGTCGTGCCTGTTGAGGGACTCTCGTATAAAAAGGCTGAAGGAGAACGACCTGTACTGGGTGTCCATGACCCCCGGTATAAGCAGAAAGTGGCGGAAATGTTACCGAATTACAACAAGTCGGAAAAGATGCAGCATTTGCAAAATAAATTAAAAAGTATGCTTTACACAGCGTATAAGGGTGATGTCACAGCACAACGGGAATCTAACAGGGGAAGAGGTGGAAGTCATCCTCCTCCTCCTCCCACGACCACGCCGGCAAGGATTGGACGCTTTAAAGACGTGTTGTTGATGGAGGACATGCGGAGCTTTTTAAGTCCTAAGCATCGCCACAGCCCTTCGGGATCCACCCTCAGAGAACGACTCGACCGACGGGTAGCAGACTACCTCTCCTTAACTGCAGATATCGACACTCTGAGGAACAATGAACCCCTTGACTACTGTGTGTGCAGGCTTGACCTGTGGCCTGAGCTATCCCAATTTGCAATAGAACTTCTGGCCTGCCCCGCTTCAAGTGTCCTGTCAGAAAGGACCTTCAGTGCAGCAGGAGGTATTGTCACTGAGAAGAGAAGTCGCCTAGGTCAAAAAAGTCTAGATTACTTCACCTTTATTAAGATGAATGAGGGATGGATCCCGAAGGGACTGATAGTGGGCGATACATTAGACTAAAAAGGCCTTTTGAGATGAGCTGCCTTGGGCTAAAAATGGTGACCTTATGTAGGAGGAACAGTCCCTATTCTGCTCTGTGTCAGTGTGTATCAGGGTCCCTGAGGACAGGTGTCAATCCATATCTGCCAAGTGACCCTATGTAGGGGGAACAGTCCCTATTCTGCTCTGTGTCAGTGTGTATCAGGGTCCCTGAGGACAGGTGTCAATCCATATCTGCCAATTGACCCTATGTAGGAGGAACAGTCCTTATTCTGCTCTGTGTCAGTGTGTAACAGGGTCCCCGAGGACAGGTGTCAATCCATATCTGCCAAGTGACCCTATGTAAGGGGAACAGTCCCTATTCTGCTCTGTGTCAGTGTGTATCAGGGTCTCTGAGGACAGGTGTCAATCCATATGTCAAGGTGTCAATGTCATATGTCAGGTGTCAATCCATATCCATTGTGATTTAGGAATGTTAGTTGATTTATGCCCTTTATGGATTAAAACCAGACTCTGCATCAACTGTGTAATTTTCCATCTGAGTTTTGCCATGGATCCCCCTCCGGCATGCCACAGTCCAGGTGTTAGTCCCCTTGAAACAACTTTTCCATCACTATTGTGGCCAGATAGTTCCCTGTGGGTTTTAAAATTCGCCTGCCCATTGAAGTCTATGGCGGTTCGCCCGGTTCGCCGGTTCGCAAATGTTTGCGGAAGTTCACGTTCGCCGTTCGCGATCGGAAAATTTTATGTTCGCGATATCACTATTTAGATGCAGAAGTGCTGTTGCCGGATTTTGTTCTAGTCTACTATCAGACAGTTTTTGGATAATAAGAAAGGCCCAAGACCATAAATGGCAAACTATCAGGCAGGACCACCTTATGTATATGACCCTGTAAAACTACCACATCTCCAGCATGTGGGGTCGTAGCTCTCATACATTTTGGCTATTCTTACTGGGGTGAAATACCATTTATAAAGAAGTTTAAAATGGCATTCTACCAAGTTTAAACAATGGATATGTTTAGCGATATGTGTTAATGAAATGCACCAATCCTACTCAGAGATCTCAATTTCTAACTCTTGTTCCCATGTCTTAATGAGTTTATGGGGAATGATATTTAGCAGATCTACCAAACGGTTTGCGGCCGAAGTAACCTTATTTAGGGACTTATAATTAAAAATATACTCTAAATGGATATCGAGTGGAGAAGAGCTTTTTATAGCATTCTTATCAATATAGTTTTTGATTCGGAGATAGGTAAAGATTTCACTAGATGGTATATGGAAAGTATCAACAATCTGTATATTATATTTTCGTTCAGCATAAGTTCGGAGATCCTTAGCTTATCAGTATCTGCCCAGTGGCTTAAAAGAAGAACATCAGGGGGGCGTGGCCTGACAGTGAATGGAGTAAGTCGCACTTCACCGGAGCTCCGCAACCTCGACCCACATAGCCCTCTATAATAGCTGATCTGTCCTCGCAGGATGGGTAAAACCAGACGCGTAGGGACCCCGGGGCCCTCTGCCTCCAGCCCCCCAAGAAAACAAGCCGGCCCAATGGATGATTTCCTCACAACCCCAGACGGCTATCGGGCCACGAGGCAGGCCGACAAGATGGCGGCGACATCCCCGGGTGCAGAGAGTGGCGCGGATTCTGAGCCCAGTTCGGCGAGGGGCGACACCCTCTCACAGATCACGACTGAGCTGGCAGCCATCACCGCCAACATGTTCACCAAACATGACAAAGCCGCCATGATAACGGAACTTAAAGCAGCGATCCGAGAGGAGATAATGGCGGTGCGTAGGGATCTCTCGGCCCTGGAGGTTCGAGTCACTGAACTGGAAAGTGAGAATCTACAGGCCATACAACACTCCCAGGCTACTGATCATGCCACTGCCAGACAAGGCTCCGTGCTCTTGGAGCTCCGCCGTCAGGTAGAGGATTTAGACAATAGGGGGAGACGTAACAATATTAGAATCAGAGGCCTGCCCGAAACCGAGAATGAAGACCTCAACAAAACCCTTGCGCAACTCTTCACCCATATCTTGGGCGACGAGGCACCGGACGAATTCCACCTCGAGCGAGCCCACAGGGCCCTACGCCCCCCTAGGAGTGACGGCCTCCCCAGAGATGTGATCTGCTGCTTACTCTCCTTTCAGCTCAAGGACGCTATTATGAGAGCAGCCCGTACGCAGTCGATCACCTTTCAAGACGCCTCGGTCTCTCTATATCAAGACCTCTCAACCCTCACTCTCGATGCCCGGAGAGCTCTGCGACCGCTGACACGCTTGCTCCAGGAGAAACGTATCCAATACAAGTGGGGCTTCCCATTCTGCCTCCAGGCGAAGAAAGGAAACACGTGGTGCTCCTTGAGATGGCCTAACGACTTGCCCAGCTTTCTAAGGGCCCTTGACTTGCCGCCGGTCACTGTCCGCAATTGGATCTTGGACCAGCCACCACCTCGCCCAACGTACCCTGAGATCCCCGAGTCCCTCCGCACCCAACCCCGCAGGAATGCGCAACCCATGCGCTGGGGTGGCCCGGGTGGATCGGAGGAGTGACTACAACAGCCCAGATCCGAGCCCGGAATCCGAGGACCGCCCCGAGCAGACGCCGACTTCAGTGGTCATACCCCGGACTCATCTGTAATAAGCTAAGTACTTGCATGCGTATCCACGGGGACACCCTAAACACACTTTCAGGGTCAGACACCGGGACACACAGCCTTTACAGCCGCACGACACCCCTGGGACCACACCGCCTCCCATGGCCCCAACTTGACTTTCCGTGGGCTCATGCCATATTTGGGTGGGGAGCGGGTATTTTGCTGCATCACATTGACTTGGGTCGCCCGTGCTACGGTTTCCCCCCCGAACTCTGACAGGAAACGGCCGGAAGAGCCGGATATCCACGCAGGGCTGGGGCCCTTAGGACTTACCTATTACCAACGAAACCCCATCCTTGCCGCAACACATCACCCGGGGGGGTTGCCATGGACTGTCCTGAGGCAAGCTGGACCCCATGAGACACCCTTGACTTACCCAATGTCCGCTTCCCCACGTTGCATTAGGTGTTGGAACCTGGGGTCATATCGTTTTCATGGTACCCTGACCGGGGTATTGGGGCCGACTGTGATGCCTATGCTTTATGTTTATTGTTTTATGTTATATGTTCAACTATATGCATGTTCCAATATGTTGCTACATACCTCGGCCTATCGAGGTCGGTGACACCATGTGCTATATTATATATTGCTAAACGCTAGGCCCACTCCACTACACCAGGCGGCTCCAACGGGCGTAAGCCCCTTGGGTCCACCTGACACTGAACGCGGGCGTGACCCCGGGTTCGCGCTTCAGCATGCCAGTAGAGCCGTCCATCGCCACACTTGATACAAACCCTGCGGTAACACCCTGGTGCTACCGAGAGTCGGCTCTGCTGCGCCCCGGAGGTTGCCCACATTATGTTTTCATGTACTTAAAATTTTTGTTGCCAGGAATTTCATGCCGTTAATGTATTATAAAGTTATGCATTGTTCAAGATGTTATTCACTGTCATTCCTCTAGGTGTTTGTGCATACTGTGCTCCCAGGCTTCTGGCCTCACCGGGAGCCCCGCCCGGGTTACTTTCTTCTCCCAGACCGGGGTCCCACCCAGACACGCCTACTCACGGCCGCACATTAGCCTGTCCCCGCCCGGCGGGGTGATACCCCGAGGTCCACCACCCGGCCCAAGACACGTCCCACATCTGTCATAGCAGTGGCCTATGCGTCCCCACCGGGAGTGCCTATACGACAACTAGGGTAGTCTGTCCCTTCTCCTACCCATAATGGCCCCCTGAGTCGACGCCCCCCCCTCAAACACTCATCCTGCGGGTGACGCAAAGGACGCCCCTAGTCGTGGGTCGAGGGTAATCGGACTCCGACCGTATATGACGGACTTCATCTACTGTTATCCATCACCCCCCTGCAACTGACCCACCTGTAAATTAGGTCCTCCACACCCGACCTAGGGCCATAGTTGCCTTTTGTCCCCATTTACTTGACGGGATTCCGCCCCCCCACCCGGTACAAGGACAGTTCTTAACTACCCACCTTCCACCGCCATACCCCCCCCTCCCCCTTTCCCACCCAGAGCTCCTCTCTCCCTCCTCCCCCCTTTTCTCTTTTCTCTCTCTCTCTTCTATCTCTATCCACCTCCCCCCCCCTCCACCTTCCACCAGACCCTCCTCCACCCCCTCACCCACTCTTGCGTACTACCCCCCCCCCCCCTCGAGGCTCGGCTCCCACCCCCCCCCCCAGGCAGACATGGCGACCACCTTCGCGCCTGCACCCCTACTCTTACACTCTCACAACGTACGCGGCCTCAACGCCCCCGAGAAACGACGTCACCTGTTGAGATCCCTATGGTCTCAGAGGGTCTCAGTAGCGTTTCTACAGGAGACGCACCTTAAAGGGAGTGACGCCCCACAGGTGCGGGACAGGAGGTTCCCCTTGGGATTTTACGCCAACAACCCCGAAGCTAAACGCACAGGCGTTGCCATTATATTCGCTCATACGGTCCCGATCGAGAATACCACTGCTCTGGCCGACCCTGCCGGACGTTTTCTGTTTGTGAAGGGAACGATCGCGGAGCATAAGTATACTTTCGCCACGATCTACTGCCCCAATAAGGGACAACACCGATTTTTGGCGAGATCCTTGTTGCAGCTAGAGAAATTCCGGGAGGGTACCCTAGTGCTAGCTGGTGACCTTAATATCCCTCTGGAACCCCGGATGGACACATCCACGGGCACCACCACGATCCCTACCCATTGCATTCGACAGGCCAGGCAGGCCTTGGCCAAGGCAGGCCTGGTCGACTGCTGGAGGGTGGCGCATCCTGAGACCAAAGATTTTACATGCTATTCTGCAGTCCACCGCAGATACAGTCGGATTGACTACATTTTCCTAGCCCAAGAGTTTCTCCCTTTCCTCATCACATCCACAATAGGTATACAACACGAATCGGACCATGCCCCAGTGCAAATTAGGCTCTCAACGCCGCTTCTTAAGCCCCGAGAACGCCAATGGCGATTGAATGAGAGCGTTTTAGCCGACCCTGACGTAACCACCCAAATCACTCAATCTCTGACGCACTACTTCGCGGACAACAACACCGCGGACGTACCCCCACTTACGGTTTGGGAGGCACATAAATGTGTGATCCGGGGCCAGTTCATCAAACTCTGCACCCAACGGAAAAAAGCCCACTCCGCCCAGATCCAAACATTAATACGCACAATAGCTGACTTAGAGACTAGTCACAAGCAGGACCAAACGGACGACATATACTGCAGACTCACTGACCAGCGCAGGCAACTCAGAGACTTACTTGCACAGAAAATGCTTCACACAGTACGTAAGTCCAACAGACACTTCTACGAATTCTCCAATAAGAGTGGGAGACTGCTCGCCCGTACACTGACCCAGAGACAGAGGCAGCGCCACGTACACCAGATCGTGGGGGAGGACGGGACAATTAGGAGGGCCCCATCGGACATCCTGAAAGCTTTTCGGCTGTTCTACTCAGACCTTTACAACATTGACAGTACCACACGACGCGCGGAGTCGCCACGACGCCTACAGAAAATAGAGGCCTTCCTCTCGGAATATGTAGGGGGCAAAGTCCCGAGTGACCTGGCCGAGGAGCTGGAACAACCTATTACCCTAGAGGAACTTGCCGCAGCTCTCAAGGTGTCCAAATCAAATAGAGCCCCCGGCCCAGACGGCCTGCCGACAATATACCTCCGTAAATTCAAGGACACCTTGCTACCGCAACTACTGGAGGGGCTTAATTCCCTACTAGACGGTGGGAGGTTCCCGATAGACTCACTACACGCGACGGTGACAGTCATCCCTAAGGAGGGGAAGGACCCCACCAACTGCGGGAGTTACCGGCCGATATCGCTCCTTAATGCTGACCTCAAGGTATTTGCTAAGACCATGGCCCTTAGACTCGCACGCGTGCTACCCTCCTTGGTTCACCCCGATCAAGTGGGATTCATACCCGGAAGGGAGGCCCGAGACAACACCATCCGAGCCCTAAACATGATCCACTCCGCCCGATCGACAGGCAAGAACCTGGTCTTGGTATCCACAGATGCCGAGAAAGCCTTCGATCGGGTAGATTGGCAGTACCTTGAGGCCACCCTACGACATATGCAATTCGGACCCCACGTTCGCTCCTGGATCCTAGCCCTCTACTCCAACCCCACGGCCCGTATTCGGATCAATGGCGCGCTGTCAGCCCCGTTCACCATCCGCAATGGCACCAGGCAAGGCTGTCCCCTGTCCCCCCTCCTGTTTGCCCTCACCCTGGAACCTTTCCTGGAGGCGGTCAGACGGGATGGGGGCATCACGGGGTACAGTCTGCACAACGTGGAACACAAGGTTGCCGCTTTTGCGGACGATATGTTGTTTTTTATCGACAGCCCGACAGTCTCACTACCCAACCTCCTCCGGGCCTTCCGAGATTTCGGTGAACTATCTAACCTTAAGCTGAATATGAGTAAATCTGAAGCCCTGCCGATTTCGCTTGATGCTGAGAGAACCGCACACCTTTGCACACAATTTCGCTTCACCTGGTGCACCTCTAAACTGAGATACCTAGGGATCTGGCTCCCCACAGACCTGGCCCTCCTATACCAACTGAATTTTCTCCCCCTACTGTCAGACATTCAGCTAGACCTCCGACGATGGCAGGGCCTTTACGTCTCTTGGTTTGGCCGCATTAACGCCGTCAAAATGAATGTCTTACCACGTCTCCTATTCCTCTTCCAGGCGGTCCCCATAACCCCACCGAGGACTTTCTTCAATACCATAACTAAGGCCGTACGTATTTTTGTGTGGAATGGGAGGGCTAGCAGGGTGAGTAGGGCGATTCTAGAACGTCCCAGGGCCAAGGGGGGCGCGGGACTCCCGTCCTTCCTAAGATACTTCCAGGCGGCCCACCTACTGCGGATGGTGGACTGGCACGCACGACCTACGACCAAATTATGGGTTCCCATGGAGCTCACACAGACGGGTGGCTCTCTCCCATCCCGCCTGTGGCTGAGCTCCCAGGAGACGGGACCCCTGCGAACTGGAAACCCACTCATAGACGCCACGTTGAAAGTCTGGAGGTCACTGCGGTACTCACACCAACTCA
The DNA here is from genome assembly GCF_036172605.1 of Pelobates fuscus. Taxonomy (NCBI): domain Eukaryota; kingdom Metazoa; phylum Chordata; class Amphibia; order Anura; family Pelobatidae; genus Pelobates; species Pelobates fuscus. Next base: position 112,289,814 of record NC_086325.1, on the reverse strand, counting down.
CGACTGCCGACGGCCCCCTCACACCCATTACACATAACCCTAAGATTGGTGGGGTGCTCACCCCCGCAGACCTGCGTGCATTCACCGACTCGGACTGGCTATACTTTCGTCAACTTTTACAAGCGAACAGGCTCAAGCCCCTGGCGGACCTCGTTGGGGACAAAGCTCCCACGGGCGCGGACAGCTTCCATTACTTACAAATCCAGGCATACTATAGGTCCTTTCCGTCCACACAACCCCTTCACAGGGAGCCCACTCAGTACGAATCGCTCTGCACACAACGAAATCACCCCGATAAGGGGATCTCCAGACTCTATGCACTACTGCTGACCAGCGAAAACCTTCCGCTCCCTAGATATGTGACCAGGTGGGAGAGGGAGACGGGGACCACACTCACTAATCAGGAGTGGGAAAAGATTTTTACCCTCACGCATAAATGCTCCATCAGCTCCAAATACCAGGAGACAAACTTTAAAATTTTAACCCGCTGGTATCGAACCCCCGACACCTTGCACCGAATGGACGCAGAGACGTCTGGGGACTGCTGGCGATGCGGATCCACAGACGGCTCCTACCTCCATATCTGGTGGTCCTGCCCCAGTATCGCTCCCTTCTGGACAATGATTAGAGACACCATCCGACAAATCACGGACACTACCATACCGCTCCAACCCCTGTCCATGCTCCTGCACCACACAGACATACCAACCACCACCTATAAAAAGTCACTGCTTAAACATTTGCTGACAGCCGCTACTTCCTTGATACCCACAATGTGGAAGAAACGGGATGCGCCCACTCTCCAGCAGTGGTTAGACAGAGTGGGAGACATCTACACCATGGAATCCCTCACGGCTACGCTACAGGACAGGCAGGAGAAATGCACGCGCACCTGGGCGCCCTGGCTGTGGTACCTCACGGTGGCAGGGGCGCGGGCCGGGGCCTCGGATTCTTCTCTCTCTCCCCCCCCCTCTCTCCCCCCCCCCCTCTCGTCTTCCCCCCCCCCCTCCCTCCCCGCCCCCCCCCACCCCCTCCCCCCCCACTCTGCCCACAAGACTGTCTCAGACGGTCAGACTAGCTGACGCTCGGCCATACGCTCATACCACTGACGACTATAAACCGACACCCGTATGTAGTACCAGATTTGGACTGCCTTTCTATAGGCCCATCCGTGTGGGACCCACAGACACGCCTCCCCCATCCACAGAGTCTCCTAGCCACTGACCGTAAGGGCCACAATGCGAAAGACATGATAAACTGCTTGACACCCTAAACTGCCAGCCTGTGGCCACCCTCTAATCACTAGATTACCTGTTAGCCTTGCTGTGCCCCATACGCACCTCGCATGTCCTCAATATGGTAGATAGCAGTGCATGCACCCACTCAGTGGATGCTCTTGGCCCCACAATCTGTGGTCGCCCATACGATATGGGACATCCTCTACAGTGGCTCCTTTGCGATGATTCAGTCCAATTTTATACCAGTAGCACCCGACAATCTCCCTGAAGATACTGCTTGACCGTAAACCCGTTCTTGGTAGTCAACTTGTTCTGATGCTATTTATCATACAGTGTTTCTTATATAAAATGCCTGTCATAGCAACCAGCTACACTCTTTGCATGTAAATGTTGCGATTAATTGATGTCATGCTCCCAGATTGTATGAAAATTTTCATTTGTACCCCCCTTCTTCATTCTGTACCCATATCTCTGCCTGAATTAATAAAAACTGATTGACAAAAAAAAAAAGAAGAACATCAAAATTTATCTCTAATATCTTGAGTCTACACGACCTACGTATTAATTGCCGAAAGTCCAATTTTTTCTTAATTTCCTCCCAGACCTCTAAGGATTGTAGTAGAAGAGTAGAATTAATTTGAGACATATTTTTTTTGTTCCTATCAGGTGTCCACATACCATATTGTAAATTGGAGATATGAGAGGCTTCAGACTCTATAATAAACCAAGGTTCTTGGAACATCAAGGGATCTTGTAAAAGGTGTATATGTCTAATCATATTGGCATAATAATTATAAGTAATATTTGAGAAATTTAAACCTCCCTTCGGTAATTTTTTTGATAAGATTTTTTGGCTAATTCTGGGGGTTTTGTTTTTCCAAATGAACTTTGAAAAACTTGTTTGTATCATTATCAGCCATGATTTTGAAATTTTGAGCGGGATCATAGAGAAAAGATACGACCACTTTGGCAGTATATATCAATTAATAATATTTATTTTGCCCAACCAAGAGGTCTCCAAGTTTTTCCATTTTTTTTTTTATTTCAGGTTTGTATTTTTCATTAGATTTAATTTGTTCTTCTCCATTGTAATGTTAACATCTGCAGGAATAATTAAACCTAAATATTTTAATTTGTTTTTAGTCCAAATGAAATTATATATATGAGATAGCCTCTCTATAATTGATTTATCGATATTCATATGCAGGGCGGTCGATTTCACAACATTTAGCTTGAAATCCAAAACCTTGGAATATTTATCAATCTCCTGCATTAAGTGAACTAGAGAGTCTTCTGGAGAGGAAAGAGTAATTAATGCATCGTCAGCATATAAATAAATCTTTAGTTCCCTATCTTTTATCGGTACACCCTTAATAAAAGGATTTTTTCTAATGTACATGGCAAGAGGCTCAAGTGACAAAATATATAGTAATGGGGATAGAGGACACCCCTGCCTCATACCATTTTGAAGGTCAAACCATCCTGCAGATATATTGGGTCCAACCATTCTGGCGGAAGGGGTAGAGTACAAAGCCAAAATGTATTGCGTATCCAGCCCTTAAAGCCAAAAGCCGTCAAGAGCTCTGCTAAATAACCCCACCCGACCCTGTCGAACGCTTTCTCTGTGTCTAGAGACAGGGCCAGGAGGGGCATCCTTTGTCTTATCCACAATATCTAGTAATCTTCTAACGTTATTTGAGGCCATTCTTTCTGGGATAAACCCAATTTGATCGGGATTAATTATTTTAGCTATATATTTTTTTTTATTCTCTCAGCGATAATTGCGGCATAGAGCTTCATATCTACATTGATCAATGCTATAGGTCTATAATTTGAGGGATATGAACTATCCTTGTTTTGTTTTAGTATAGGGATAAGATTAGATTGAAGAAGTGTCCATGTCATTGAACAATTCCGTTAGTGGTTTTATCAAATTAAGCTTCATATACTTATAATATAAATTTGTGAAGCCATCAGGGACCGGTGTTTTATTTGTAAGTAATTTATATATTTGAAATTGGACTTCTTCTAAAGAGATTTTTTTTATTTAGCATTATCAAATCTTGATCAGTCAATTTTGGGATCGAAATGTTAGGTAGTCTCTGTCGGTGGTTTTAGGATTCAACTTCAGATTGTATAATTCTTCATATAATTTATTTAATGTTTTTCCAATTTGCTTTGGTGTGGAGTAGATATTTTGACCCTCTACCCTATTTTTTGCATAGTGATTTTGCAATCTCTTTGTGAGATTTTGTTTAGCCCTATTGCTGGTATAATAATTTGTGAGCCTTTATTTATATTCATCCTGATTTTTTCTTCCTCCTTAAGATTTATTCTCTTTTGTATATCATTTCACCGGGACTTTAATTCTGGGGTAGATTGATTTTTGTTTACACTTGAAACATTATAAAATTCAATATACAAGTCAGACAGATTCCCCCCATTTTTTTATTTTATTAATATGACCCAATTTAATTAAATATCCTCTCGTGACAGATTTATGCGTGCACCAATTTATCGCTGGGGAAGTATCCACCAAATGATTTTCTTCCCAAAAGTATGTTAATAATTTTGTCAGATCCTCCCTATTGTTCGCATCTTTAATGAGTGCATCATTCAATTTCCACGTGGTTCTGCCTGGTGATTGTTTATGACCTAATTCCATCAAAATAGAACTATGATCGGACCAGGGATTTTCCTTAATTGTGATCGAACTAGCATTGGTTAAACAATAATCTATCCGGGAATAGGTATTATGAGCACGAGACAAATGAGAGTAATATCTCTCTAATGGATGAAATATTCTCCAGACATCATAGAGATTATATCATTTAGAGATATGGTGTAACTTTTTAGCTTGTTTAGAAGCTCTTTTGTCTCGGGAATTTGGAGAAATATATGTTTTGTCAAGTTTAACATCGGCTACACAATTAAAATCACCCGCAATTATTAATGATCCCTTAATAATTTTGGATACTTTGTCCATTATACGTGAGAATGTAGTCATGGGGTCTATGTTAGGGAGGTACACATTAACCAAGGTATATATCTTGTTATGTAACGGGCATCACTATCTTGTTCTAAATTGATGATTTCTAGTTTTCAATCATTCTTAAAGATGATTGCTACCCCTCTTTTTCTTTTATCTACTAAAGAGGCCTGAATAATCATTGTAAAATTAAAACCTCCCCATTTTTGTTGGGAATCGCGAAGCCAGTGGGTTTCCTGTATAAAGGCCACTTGGATTTTTTGTTCCGTTAACAAATTATACAGCCGGTTTCTTTTGCCATTGGTATTTAAACCTTATACATTTAAGGATAGGAACTTTAACATAAAATAATATAACAATTTTGTTTGAAACTCTCCTGCTCTGATAAAAAAAAAACTATACGATAAACACTCCACAGTGTGGGACCAAAAAGTGGTCTCATACAAACATAGAATAAACAATTACCCAAGAACAAAGTTCTATTAAATCCGTAAAAGCTCATTAAGCTATACGGAAACAATGTAGTAAAACTACACAAAGAGGTGCAGCCGCCTAGGGGAGGAGGTGCAGCACAATCCCTTGGAGGTTAATCGAGAAAAAAAAAATTCCCATATAGAAACATAGAACATAGAAACATAGAATGTGACGGCAGATAAGAACCATTCGGCCCATCTAGTCTGCCCAGTTTTCTAAATACTTTAATCAGTCCCTGGCCTTATCTTATAGTTAGGATAGCCTTATGCCTATCCCACGCATGCTTAAACTCCTTTACTGTGTTAACCTCTACCACTTCAGCTGGAAGGCTATTCCATGCATCCACTACCCTCTCAGTAAAGTAATACTTCCTAATATTATTTTTAAACCTTTGTCCCTCTAATTTAAGACTATGTCCTCTTGTTGTGGTAGTTTTTCTTCTTTTAAATATAGTCTCCTCCTTTACTGTGTTGATTCCCTTTAAGTATTTAAATGTTTCTATCATATGCCCCCTGTCTCGTCTTTCCTCCAAGCTATACATGTTAAGATCCTTTAACCTTTCCTGGTAAGTTTTATCCTGCAATCCATGAACCAGTTTAGTAGCCCTTCTTTGAACTCTCTCTAAGGTATCAATATCCTTCTGAAGATAGGGTCTCCAGTACTGTGTACAGTACTCCAAGTGAGGTCTCACCAGTGTTCTGTACAATGGCATAAGCACTTCCCTCTTTCTACTGCTAATACCTCTCCCTATACAACCAAGCATTCTGCTAGCATTTCCTGCTGCTCTATTACATTGTCTGCCTACCTTTAAGTCATCAGAAATAATCACCCCTAAATCCCTTTCCTCAGATGTTGAGGTTAGGACTCTATCAAATATTTTGTACTCTACCCTTGGGTTTTTACGTCCAAGATGCATTATCTTGCACTTATCCACATTAAATGTCAGTTGCCACAACTCTGACCATTTTTCTAGTTTACCTAAATCATTTTCCATTTGGCTTATCCCTCCTGGAACATCAACCCTGTTACATATCTTCGTATCATCCGCAAAAAGACACACCTTACCATCAAGACCTTCTGCAATATCACTAATAAAAATATTAAAGAGAATGGGTCCAAGTACAGATCCCTGAGGTACCCCACTGGTGACAAGCCCAAGCTTCGAATATACTCCATTGACTACAACCCTCTGTTGCCTGTCACTCAGCCACTGCCTTACCCATTCAACAATATTGGAATCCAAACTCAAAGATTGTAGTTTATTGATAAGCCTTCTATGTCAACAGTGTAAAAAGCCTTACTGAAATCTAGGTAAGCAATGTCTACTGCACCACCCTGATCTATAATTTTAGTTACCCAATCAAAAAAATCAATAAGATTAGTTTGGCATGATCTCCCTGAAGTAAACCCATGTTGTCTCTGGTCTTGAAATCCATGTGTTTTTAGATGTTCAACAATCCTATCCTTTAACATGGTTTCCATCACTTTCCCCACTACTGAAGTAAGGCTTACTGGCCTATAGTTGCCCGACTCCTCCCTATTACCTTTCTTGTGAATGGGCACAACATTCGCTAACTTCCAATCTTCTGGGACTACTCCTGTTATCAATGATTGGTTAAATAAATCTGTTAATGGTTTTGCTAGTACACCACTAAGCTCTTTTAATAGCTTTGGGTGTATTCCATCAGGTCCCATTGACTTATTTGTCTTTACTTTTGACAGTTGAAATAGAACCTCTTCCTCTGTAAACTCACGTGTAATAAATGACTCATTTATCCTTTTTCTTAACTGAGGTCCCTTTCCTTCATTTTCATCTGTAAATACAGAACAAAAATATTCATTGAGGCAGTCAGCTAGACCTTTATCCTCATCTACATACCTTCCTTCTTTTGTTTTTAATCTAACTAATCCTTGTTTTACTTTTCTTTTCTCATTTATGTATCTAAAAAAAGTTTTGTCCCCCTTTTTTACTGACTGTGCTATTTTCTCTTCTGTGTGGGATTTGGAAGCTCTTATAACTTGCTTAGCCTCTTTCTGCCTAATCTTATAGGTCATTCTGTCTTCCTCACTCTGGGTTTTTTTATAATTACTAAATGCTAACTTTTTGTTTTTTACTATTTTGGCCACATCTGCGGAGTACCACAGTGGTTTCTTGAATGTTTTGCTTTTACTGACAAGCCTAATGCAATTTTCTGTTGCCTTCAGTAGTGCAACTTTTAAATAATCCCATTTCTTTTGGACTCCATATAAATTGCTCCAGTTTGATAATGACTCCTTTACACATATTCTAATTTTAGAAAAGTCTGTTTTTCTAAAGTCTAAAACTTTTGTTTTTGTGTGGTGTGACTCAGTCACTGTTCTTATATTAAACCACACTGACTGATGATCACTGGATCCTAAACTTTCACCTACAGTAATATCTGATACCAAATCTCCATTTGTTAACACTAAATCTAGTATGGCCTCTTTACGAGTTGGCTCCTCAACGACTTGTTTTAGAGACAATCCCTGGCACAAATAGCTATTTTTGTTTTCCAATTCACATCAGGAAGATTAAATTCACCCATGATGATAACTTCCCCCTTCATTGTCATTTTAGCTATTTCTTCAACTAGTAGATTATCTAACTCTTCAATTTGTCCTGGGGGCCTATAAATCACACCTACACGAGTTACTGTGTGATTACCAAATTCTAACGTAACCCAAACGGACTCTATGTTCGCCTCACTAACCTTTATTAGGCTAGATTTTATGCTATCCTTTACATACAGGGCCACCCCTCCACCTTTCTTGCCTTCCCTGTCTTTTCTATATAAAGAGTACCCTGGTATTGCTATGTCCCAGTCATTTTTCTCATTATACCATGTCTCAGTAACAGCGACTAAATATACACTATCAGTTGCCATTATTGCCACAAGTTCATGGATCTTATTCCCTAAACTGCGAGCATTTGTAGACATGACTCTAAGCTTATCATTTTTTAACACACTTGCTACAGGCACCTTCTGTCCTTGTTTTGGTGGACAATTGGATTGATGTTTTATCACCCTTTTGCCCCCCCCCCCCCCCCTAGTTTAAAAACATCCTAGCAAAACCTCTGAACTGCTCACTGAGAACATTTGTTCCCTTTTGAGAAAAATGCAAACCATCTTTGTACAGTTTATTTCCATTCCAAACAGAGCTACCATGAGCAATAAAGCCAAATCCTTGCTCCCGACACCATTCACCAAGCCACAAGTTAAAGTCCCTAATACGCATCCGCCTGTCGTTCTGAGTGTTATGCACAGGCAGAACTTCAGAGAATGACAGTGTGGAAGCAACCAGCCGTATATAATTGGCAAAAACACTAAAAACTTAACCTTAACCTCTGAAACCTCATTGCAAGCCAAGTCATTTGTCCCTAAATGGACAAGTACATCCAATTCCCCTTCCTGCTTTGCTTGTTTAACAATATTACAGATATGTCTCCTGTCTCTGTGAGCAGTAGCTCCGGGAAGACACCTCACAAGACCACCATTGTCCATCTCCACACCTCTTATGATGGAATCCCCCAACAACAACTGCTTTCTATTAGGCCTCACCATAGTCTTCAAGCCTCTCTGCACAACACCACTAGCCTCAGTGCCTCTCTGCACAACACCACTAGCCTCAGTGCCTCTCTGCACAACACCACTAGCCTCGGTGCCTCTCTGCACAACACCACTAGCCTCAGTGCCTCTCTGCACAACACCACTAGCCTCAGTGCCTCTCTGCACAACACCACTAGCCTCAGTGCCTCTCTGCACAACACCACTAGCCTCAGTGCCTCTCTGCACAACACCACTAGCCTCAGTGCCTCTCTGCACAACACCACTAGCCTCAGTGCCTCTCTGCACAACACCACCAGCCTCAGTGCCACTCTGCACAACACCGCCAGCCTCAGTGCCACTCTGCACAACACCACTAGCCTCAGTGCCTCTCTGCACAACACCACTAGCCTCAGTGCCTCTCTGCACAACACCACTAGCCTCAGTGCCTCTCTGCACAACACCACTAGCCTCAGTGCCTCTCTGCACAACACCACTAGCCTCAGTGCCTCTCTGCACAACACCACTAGCCTCAGTGCCTCTCTGCACAACACCACTAGCCTCAGTGCCTCTCTGCACAACACCACTAGCCTCAGTGCCTCTCTGCACAACACCACTAGCCTCAGTGCCTCTCTGCACAACACCACTAGCCTCAGTGCCTCTCTGCACAACACCACTAGCCTCAGTGCCTCTCTGCACAACACCACTAGCCTCAGTGCCACTCTGCACAACACCACTAGCCTCAGTGCCACTCTGCACAACACCACTAGCCTCCGTGCCTCTCTGCACAACACCACTAGCCTCAGTGCCTCTCTGCACAACACCACTAGCCTCAGTGCCACTCTGCACAACACCACTAGCCTCAGTGCCTCTCTGCACAACACCACTAGCCTCAGTGCCTCTCTGCACAACACCACTAGCCTCAGTGCCTCTCTGCACAACACCACTAGCCTCAGTGCCTCTCTGCACAACACCACTAGCCTCAGTGCCTATCTCCAGGACACCACTACACTCTGAAAGTGCAGAAAATGAATTATGTAGAACAACAGACTGTGCAATATGCCTTTTATCCACAACTCCAAGTCTACCAGATCCTACAGTAATCCATCTGCCATTCCTAGTATATCTCTGCGGCAATGGCTTTGCAGCAGTTCCAGCCTGAATTTGTTTACCAGATAATTTACAAATCTCAGACTTCAAAAATACAATCTCCTGCCGCAAGATAGAGAACTGTCTACAGATTAGACAACAACCAAACCTCCAAAAAGTGGAACGTGAAACAAATGCAAAGCAACTATTACACTGAACTAAGTCTGCCATTCCAATGAGGCGAATAATTTAAATCAAACAAATTTTACCTTTTTTTTTATTTATCCTCCTGAATACCTCAGATTACCTCCAGGTTATCTCCAGAATATCTCCAACCACACACACTTAGATGCAACACTCTCCAGAATATCTCCAACCACACACACTTAGATGCAACACTCTCCAGAATATCTCCAACCACACACACACTTAGAAGCAACACTTAGATGAAGCAACCAAGCTCTATTAGCCAAGCTAATGACAACAGCCCTTATATACTCCTCAAATCACCTCCCACTAGGAATGTTTAACACCTGGGCAGGCCTCTGCTTATTAGCAAACAATAGCTAATTTACACAGCAATCAATAGCAAGTAGCTACCTAATCCAATCAAATGCCTTATAATTACCAACAGGAAATCAAACCTTGTGCAATCAGTAACCTTTTCCTACAGATGAATCTTACCTGTAACAGTAAAAAAGAACTCTTAGCACAACTCTTAGACAGTTGAAGCTTCTGTAAAACTCTCCAGAATATCTCCAACCACACACACACTTAGAAGCAACACTTAGATGAAGCAACCAAGCTCTATATAATGTACATTTTGGTCATATAGATCTATAAAGATTCGGAGTGTTAAGCTGACAAATTTAAATATTGAGCCGTGAAGAAATAGTATTTTACATATAGTGTACATTAAGATCTAAGATCTAGGAAAATGTAACAGTCTTCTATTATAGACAAAAATAGATTTGATAGTAACATTTAGAGCACATGATAAATAATATCAACAAATATTCATTAAATAGTAAACTGTCTTTCTTGTTTAGTGATAAAAAAGTGCTTATCATGTATTATGACACCTTTATGAATAAATTGTGTATAAAGACACCTATCTATTGTTCCCACATACAATAATAGTAATAACCCATCGAGTGTAACCAATTATGGTATATAAATTTTCATAAATAAAAAAAAAAAAATCCAAAATATTTCGCTAAAAAAAGAAAAGATATTAAACCATAGAGTAATAGGATTTACGTATAATGTACATTGAAATCATAAAGATCTGGAGAGATTTTAACAGTCTTCAATATAGACCGAGATAGACTTGATAATAAAATTTAAACCACATAGTTAAAGACCCAAACAGATACTCATTTATTATTTACTTTCTTTCTTTTTGGGCAGTGATATTGTGCTTGTCTACTAATTGTGACACCTTTGTGAATAAATTGTATATAAGAACACCCATCTATTGTTCACAAATACAATGATAGTAAAGATCCATCAAGTATAGCCAATTATGATAAACATATTATCTGTATTATTCATAATAGTTATCCAAAGTAATTCTTGTATCAAGTATGAATATTATATTACCAAAGATATCCTTTTTTCATTGTTTACGGTTGGATCATTTAAATCTCAAAAATGTTTAATACATTGTACTTTAGTGAAAAAAACAAAAAAAACTTTCTTAGTTAATGTTATCCCTTTCCCTTTTCTCTTTTTCTTTCCCTTTTCCTTCCCTTCCCTTTCTCTTCCCTTTTCTTTTCTTTCCTTTTCCATCTTCCTTTCTTCTTCTTCACTTCCTTCCTGCCATTCCTACTCTTTCCTTTCCTCTCCTTTCCCTTTTGTTTTCCCCTTTCGGTTTAATCTTTTCACCTTCTTTATGTTACTTTCACCTTAGAAGGTAATTATAAAAAAATTCTAAACACCTTTGTGCATGAATTGTTATGTGAGAAATGTTTATCTATTGCAAATTAGTAGTCAGTGAGGTTATCGTGTCATAGATCGCTATTTATCGTGTATGACCATCTAATTTTATATATTATTTCGGTTGACAGCAAACACACAGAATATGTTATTTTGGTTGAGCTTAAACACACACAAAAAAAAAAAACACACAAGTGGATTTATTTACATATCATCTGTCTATTCTAATTATTTAAATTTCAACCATTCCACAAGTTTCACATTTGAGTCAAATGTCTCCCTTTTATCCTCTTATGTTAAACTTATCTTTAAGGAATATAGCCACCTTTATTTATTTCTCATGGTTTCTAATTATCAAAAAATTCTAAACACCTTTGTGCATGGATTGTTATCTGAAAAACATTTATCTATTTCAAAGTAGTAGTCAGTGAAATTATCGTGTTATAAAACGCTATTTATCGTGTATGGCCGTCTAATTTTGATCATGGTCATTCAATGGAGTTCCAAGGTCCATGAAATAGTCTTTCAAGATTTGTTTTATGTCTTCTTGTCTTCCCCCCTCCACAAAATTTCTAAAACAAATATTTTTACGTCTGCTTCCAAATCATTCAGTTTAACTTCAAGATCTAGCATCCTGCGTTGTGATTTATCACACTCATCTTTTAGATTTTTTACACGAAAGTCCATTTCATTCACTTGATCTTCAAACTTCTGTAACTTCCCCGCAAGTGAATTTATTTCATGCTTGATTTCCACTTTGATCTCATCTGCCATAATGGCCAATTCCTTTTTTATTTCTTCCAGATTAGCATTCAAACTTGACTGTAATTGGGCTGTTGTAATAAGTTCTTTGTCAGTGATGTTTTTTTTAGCATCTAGTTCCACACTCTCTAGACTTGCGGTTGTATCGTACATAGAGGGTTTAAAAGTCTTTTGCGGATCTCTTATTTGTTGAGGGGAAAAGTACGTGGAGAGAGTTTTATCTTGTGTATTATCTTTTTTCTCCTCTCTTGTAATAGGTTTGCAATCATGGGATTTTTTTAGAAGTCATATTTAAATTGACTTGTGTAGCGGAGAGGTAGTATAATCCACAAGGTCTCCGCTGGTAGACAGGAAAAGCAGGCAATAATCCACATAGGCAGGTACAGCATACAATATTCCAGGTAGTGTAATAAGAATCCTTCCCTCCCAAGAACTAGACGAAACATAGGCTGGGAGTCAACTGAGTTCTTTATTCACAGGTCACCGTATTTATGGGATCCCCCATGCAAGGCGTTTCCCTAAAGACATTCCAGGGGTTGTACAGTAGGGGACTACATGGGGAACTTAACAACCTGAACATTTCTCCCATCATACACTGCTGCACGAGAGGGACACTCCCACTAGAATATACAGTTAAGTGGTGTAACGGCTACCCAGGTAGAGAGAGGGTATCTGCCGTTGAAGACGTCCTTTTTCCCTGCAAGCTGCTGTGGAGAAGTAAAGCTGGTGTAATCCCATCCACGATATCCAGAGCGAGAGTCAGGTTCAGCTGTAACAGGAGCAGAATAACATCCCCAAATAATCCCCTTCCAAGAACGAGACGAGGCTACGTTTTGAAGGGTCAAGATGAACTGAGGACTGGAACACCCAGCCTGCTTTTTATTAGGAAAAGGTACACACAGGACACTCCCAGGGGGAGGATGAAAATAACCAATCATACACAGGGTAACACCCCCACGTCTCCTCCCCTCAGATAAACACATAACATAACTATAACGTACAATATTTTACCCCAGTTCTGGATGTACCCCAAAAACAGGGGGTACACCTTTAAGTCCAGCACCGCTTGATAGGTCTTGGTTAGGAGAACAATATGTCCAAATTTCAGCCCATTCGGTTGAGGGGTTCGGGAGTTATGGATGTTTGAAGTTTTGACCGACCGCACAGATTTTCTAGCCGAAAAGAGTTCCACAAGTTTTGGCCCTGCAGTCGGTCTCCGTTCGCCTGTTAAAACTATACGAAATTCTTGTCATCCACAACTATCTCCGTGTTCGCTGGATTCCCCATAGCCGATTAAGTGTAACTACCGAACGGCCCGTTATTCGGTAGTTCCAGCACGAAGTTCTGGGCGCATGGAGGTCTCAGCGGTGTTCGCCTGTTTGTGTATCCGTTTTTAGTTCCATGCGTTTACAGGCAAACACCGCTGTTCGTACGCAAGATGGCCGCGAACACGTGTAAGTCCCGAAATGGCGGCCACCTATATGTTATACACGGAGTTCGTGCGAAATGATGCGAACGGCTGGGAACAAGTTGGGAAGGTAAAACATGCTTTATGATATATCAAATCAGTCCGGTGTTCGGTAGAAATCTGCCGAAAAGGAACGAATTAAACTACCGAACAGATGCTTTATCAGGCATTTCACTGTCTTATTCCACAGGGCTTAGGAGATGATGAAGTTCTGTTACAAGTGGATTATCCTCTCGTGCAGCAGAACCAATATTCTATATAAAAATGCATAACTTTCACAATATTCGTTAGATTTGAACGAATGGACGTTCAGTAGATAGCTGGGGTCTGAGCGCACATTTTGTGAAAGTACCGCTCATATCCCAGCTAAAATAACCGAACGCCGCACGAAACACACATTATTTCTAAGTTACCTTCAAACTACCGATTGACCATAGAGAAACACATTACCGAAAGACCGGGGCTCCCGAACGTCTTGGAAGTCCAGCGGTATTCGTGCCGTCGAGTAGCCGATTTTAGTTCCAGGCGCTCGATGACCAAATACCGCTGGGCTAACAAAGGATCCAAGATGGCCGACCGCCGCGTGTTCGGTAGTCGAACGACGGCCACCCTGAATCCTCTTTACAATGTGGCAATCCTTAATGGGAGCCACACAACCTCCTGTGTGTGGTCTCCATTCGGTAGTTTGTTCGTTTCACGAACAGTGTTGAAATTCACTGTTCGTGAAACAATTGCATGAATGCTGGCGGCTTTCATGCCGTCAGCATACGAACGCTGTAGATCACCAGAACCCTGTTATACATAATACACATACGCTTTGTTCTTTAAAGTGGTATACATGATATATACAAAATAACAATATACAGTGGCTGTGTTTGCCACAATACTCCCCCAGAACCAAGCCGGCATACACAGTCTGATCCCAACGGATCGGCTTGGGGATGTCCGGAGGAGTACTCACAGATCATTTGTCAATGTCTGTTTGTCTGGATAACCCGTCGGCATTGCCGTTTTGCTTCCCAGGGCGGTAGTGGATGGTAAAGTCAAAAGGCTGCAGCGCCAAACTCCAGCACAGCAGCCTGGCATTGTCTCCTGACACCCTGTTTAGCCACACCAACGGGTTGTGATCCGTGAGTAAAGAGAAAGCTTGTCCATATAAATAGGGTTGTAACTTTTTGAGGGCCCACACCACAGCCAGGCACTCCTTTTCAATGGCGGCGTAGCTCACTTCCCAGGGTAAATGTTTCTTGCTTAAATAAGCCACTGGGTGCTCGCCGCCATCCGCTCCGACTTGGCTCAGTACTGCTCCCAATCCAAACATAGAAGCGTCTGTATGAACGAGAAATCATTTAGTTGGATCGGGAGCAGAAAGTACAGGAGAGTTAACAAGTGACGTTTTGAGCTGTTGAAATGCTTGTTCGCACTCTGAGGCCCAGGCTACTACCTTGGGAAGGTTCTTGCGGGTTAAATCAGTGAGGGGTTGGGCCAGGGCGCTGTAGTTGGGTACGAATATTACGATAGTACCCTGCGGTACCTAGAAAGGCTAAAACCTGTGTCTTGGTGCAGGGGGTTGGCCACTTGGCGACAGCCTCTATTTTAGCAGGCTCGGGCTTCTGTTGACCGCTTCCTAAGTACTGGACCTCGGCCATCCCCATGTGGCATTTGCTGGGCTTGAGGTTCAATCCTGCTTCCCTAATTCGGTCTAGTACGGCTCCTATGTGGGTCAGATGTTCAGGCCAGGAGCAGCTAAAAATGGCGATATCGTCTAGATAAGCGCAAGCGTACTCCTGAAACCCATCCAGTAGCCGATCCACCATCCTCTGGAAGGTAGCCGGGGCATTTTTCATCCCGAATGGCATGACTTTAAACTGGTACAAGCCAAACGGGGTGACAAACGCCGACTTAGGAATGGCGTCCTCGGCTAGTGGAATTTGCCAGTACCCTTTGCACAGATATATTGTGGTGAGCTACTGGCCTCTGGCCATTTTATCTAGAAGCTCGTCTATCCGGGGCATCGGGTAAGCATCTGAGGTGGTTTTGTCGTTGAGCCTCCGGTAGTCTACGCAGAAACGGGTCGTTCCATCCCGTTTCGGCAATAGCACCACTGGGGAGGCCCAAGGGCTATCAGAGTGCTCTATCACTCCTAGCTGTTACATCTCTTCAATCTCCTTATACATACTCCCTTTTACTGATTCTGGGATACGGTAGGGAGGTTGGCGAAGGGGGGTTTGGTCTAAGGTTTCTACCTTGTGGGTGGCCAATGGGGTGTATCCGGGTAAGTTAGAGAAGGTGGCCCCTTTCTCCCTAATTAGGCTTTGGGCTTGGGTACGCTCTTGTGCGCTTAACTGCTCCCCTAGCTGTATCTCTCCCAAATCTCCATTCCGGCCCTCCTAATCTAGGAGATCTGGGAGAGGTAAATTATCGAAATCCTCGGATGCGCAAATCGCAGTGCCCTCTTCTGTCCACTCCTGGTAGGGTTTTAGCATGTTTACGTGAAGCATGCAATTGACCACTGCGCCTGTGACTGGGCCGATCACGTAGGTGGTATCACATATTTTTCTACCACCTTGTATGGGCCCTGCCAGGAGGCCTGCAGCTTGTCTTTGTGGACTGGTCATAAAATTAAGACTTTTTGCCCGACTTGAAAGCTGCGGTCCCTGGCTCCCCTATCGTACCATCGTCGCTGTCTCTGTTGGGCTGCCTGGAGGTTGTCGTGTACAGTCTGAGTCAGAGCTTCCAAGCGTTCCCTAAACTCCAGCACATATGGTACGATAGGTGTACCATTAATGGTCCCCTCTCCCTCCCAATGTTCTTGGATTAAATCGAGGGGGGCCCTCACTCTCCTTCCGAACAGAAGCTCGAAAGGGGAGAATCCGGTGGATTCCTGGGGTACTTCTCTATATGCGAACATTAAGTGGGGGAGGAACCTTTCCCAGTCTTTCTGGGTATCCATGAACGTACGGATTATCTGTTTGAGGGTGCCGTTAAAATGTTCACAGAGCCCGTTGGACTGGGGGTGATATGCGGAGTTCAAAATTTGTTGTACCCCACATAGCTTCCAGAGCTGGTGCATTACTTCGGCGGTGAGTGCCCCTATCCGAAATAATCTCCCAGGGAAATCCCATGCGGGAGAATATTCGCATCAAGGGCATCTGCTACCGTTTCTGCGTGCACATTGGTCAAGGCCACTGCCTCAGGGTATCTGGTGGCGTAGTCCACCACCGTTAGAACATATCGCTTGCCGGAGGGGCTAGGTTTAGCTAAGGGCCCCATGATATCTACGGCGACCTGGCTAAAGGGTTCCTCAATTATGGGGAGGGATCGTAGCCGGGCCTTGTATCGGTCACCCCTCTTCCCTACCCTTTGGCAGGTATCACAGGTCTGGCAATACCGCCGTACATCCTGGGAGATACCTGGCCAAAGAAGTTCTGGGTCAGCCTGTGTTTAGTATGGCTGATCCCTAAGTGTCCAGACAGGGGTATGTCGTGTGCTATGCGCAGCAGTTCCAATCTATACTTTCGGGGAACAATTAATTGTTTAATGGGTATAGGTATCGCTCCGGCTATTACTTTCTCGGCTTGGCGGTATAGGAGTCCCTTATTCCATGTGTACCTTTCCCCTTTTAATCCTGCTTTATTTTTATCTACACGGTCTTTGTACAGCTGTAAGGAAGGGTCTAGGGCCACTTCCGACCCAAATTCTAGGGGGGACGCCCAAGCATGGGGGGTACATTGCTTACCTGCGCCTCAGAGTGGTTAGGTGGTGCTGTGGTGCGAGCCTGTTGTTGGGTTACAACCGGATAAGCTTCCTAGATAGTAGATTGGGGAACAAAAGCTGAGGTCAGCTCCCCCAGGTTATTGCCCAAAATAACGTCTGCGGGTAAATCCTGCATCAGGCCCACCTCCACATTCCCATTCCCCGCTCCCCAATTCAGGTGTACCTTGGCAGTGGGGATCTTGTAGATCGCTCCCCCTGCTACACGTACTGCAACACACTCCCCCGTGAGGTGGCCTTTGGGTACTAGGTGGTTGCGGACCAGCGTTATAGTAGCTCCAGAGTCTCGCAGCCCCTGTACCTTTCTCCCCTCCATCTGTACCTCTTGCCGGTGCCCTTGGCAGTTGTCAGAGGCGGCTTGTATAGGGTTTACCTCATGCAACGTACCCAGAGGTTCCTCGGTGGAAGCTAGGACCTCGGGTACTCGGTAGGGTTCCGCTTGGGCGCAGTGAACCGCTCCTGGTTGTTGGGTGCCCGGGTATTCCAGCTGGGATGTTGTCGGTTGCGGGGGCAATCCCGCTGCATATGTCCCTGTTGGTTGCAGGTGTGGCATTGTATTGGGGGTCGAGCCTGATACCTGGGGGTGTAGGTGTTATTGCTTACCCCCGGGCGTGCTGGGACTGCTGCGGTTACGGCTGGTACGGTAGGTCCACGGTAGGTCCTGCGGTTACGGTTGGTGTGGTAGGTCCATAGGTGGTTTTTGGTTGAGTGCGTTGTTCCCTCCTGGCGTCTTGGAACTCATCTGCTAGCTTGGCTGCGTCTTGTAGGGTGCGTGGCTTCCGATCCCGCACCCAATTCTGTAAATGAGCGGGTATCCCATCAAAGAACTGCTCCATTACCATGAGTTGATACAGTTCTTCTAGGGTGTTGACTTGGGTGGCTTCCAACCATCCTTTTGCTGCTCGTTGTAAACGGTGCGCCCATTCCGTGTGAGTGTCTCTGGGGAGCTTTTTAATGTCTCTGAATTTTAGTCGGTAGGCCTCTGAGGTAATCGCATACCTAGCTAGAATGGCCTGCTTTGCCTTGGCATAGTCTGTACTGTCCTCGTCCGGTACGGCACGATATGCCTCTGCAGCGCGACCAGATAGTCTCCCTGCCAGTAGGGGTAACCGATCCTCTGCACTGATATTGTGCAAATGGCATAGCCTTTCAAATTCCTGCAGGTAGTCATCTACCTCACCATCCGCTTCCGAATAGCTTTTGAAAGCTTGGTAGGGAATTTTTGCTTTCCCTGTTAACAGGCGTTGTGGCTCTTTCTCCTGGTTGCTGGTTCATCTGCGACCTTCGAAGCATGATGTAGTCCTGCACATCTGCATAAACCCTGTCAGCCATCTGGTCAGCTAGGGCTGGTGGAAATAAAGCCATCCTGCTCCTGTATTCTTTTTCAAATTCTGTTTGCTTCTCCTCCCTTGGAGGTGCTGCAGCAGCTGCGGCTCTGTCATCATCCATTAGCTCTGCGATTAATATAGCCTTTGCCTTGTTGCTGGCTATTGCTCCCCTTGCCTCCAGTAACTCTTTCAAAGAACTTTCCTGTTCGTGCGTTTCCACGTGTTCCCGGGTTCCGGTTTCAACCGAATGAGTAAACTCACGAATTGCTGCCTCCTTTCTGCTATTCATTAGAATTCTGCCGAAAGTTGCTTTGCTGGGTAGTTGAAATCCCGTCGCTTGCCACCAGTTGTAGCGGAGAGGTAGTATAATCCACAAGGTCTCCGCTGGTAGACAGGAAAAGCAGGCAATAATCCACATAGGCAGGTACAGCATAAAATATTCCAGGTAGCGTAATAAGAATCCTTCCCTCCCAAGAACTAGACGAAACATAGGCTGGGAGTCAACTGAGTTCTTTATTCACAGGTCACCGTATTTATGGGATCCCCCATGCAAGGGGTTTCCCTACAGACATTCCAGGGGTTGTACAGTAGGGGACTACATGGGGACTTTAACAACCTGGGCATTTTTCCCATCATACACTGCTGCACGAGAGGGACACTCCCACTAGAATATACAGTTAAGTGGATTATCCCCTCGTGCAGCAGAACCAATATTCTATATAAAAATGCATAACTTTCACAATATTCGTTAGATTTGAACGAATGGACGTTTGATAGATAGCTGGGGTCTGAGCGCACATTTCGTGAAAGTACCGCTCATATCCCAGCTAAAATAACCGAACGCCGCACGAAACACACATTATTTCTAAGTTACCTTCAAACTACCGATTGACCATAGAGAAACACATTACCGAAAGACCGGGGCTCCCGAACGGCTTGGAAGTCCAGCAGTATTTGTGCCGTTGAGTAGCCGATTTTAGTTCCAGGCGCTCAACGACCAAATACTGCTGGGCTAACAAAGGATCCAAGATGGCCGACTGCCGCGTGGTCGGTAGTGGAACGATGGCCACCCTGAATCCTCTTAATTACCGATTGCAACAATGTTGCAATCCTTAATGGGAGCCACACAACCTCCTGTGTGTGGTCTCCATTCGGTAGTTTGTTCGTTTCACGAACAGTGTTGAAACTCACTGTTCGTGAAACAATTGCATGAATGCTGGCGGCCTTTATGCCATCAGCATACGAACGCTGTAGATCACCAGAACCCTGTTATACATAATACACATACGCTTGGTTCTTTAACCCCTTAAGGACCAATCTTCTGGAATAAAAGGGAATCATGACATGTCACACATGTCATGTGTCCTTAAGGGGTTAAAGTGGTATACACATATGCAATAACATGATATATACAAGAATAACAATATACAGTGGCTGTGTTTGCCACAACTTGTTATATATTCCAGCCAAGAGCTGTATTTAAAGGGTCTCTCTTAAATCTCTTAAAATTTTTATAATTTATAGTTTCTTCTTCCTTTTTTTTTCCCTTTTTCTTTCCCCTTAGTCTCTTCCTTGTTTCCCCCTTTTGACTTCATTCTTATTTTTCTTTTTCTTTTCTTTTTTTTTTCTCTTTCTTTTTACGTGGATATAAATTTAAATTTGAATTATATTGTACAGTTTGTACTCTACTATGTCAAACTGTATCAAACAGACAAAAGTACAGTGCTAGGAAAAAAAAAGAAAAATTTGACTTGTATTGCAATAACCAGCGTTTGAATTCTATCACATGAACATAAACAATACCTTTTCCAGTCTGGGAGAACTTTATTTTTTTTTCTTGGCTGTTATTTAATCGAATATCTACGTTACTGTGGCAAACACAGCCACTGTATATTGTCATTCATGTATGTATTATGTTATTGCATATGTGTATATCACTTTAAAGAACCAAGCATATGTGTGTTATGTGTAATATGGTTCAGGTGAACTATAGCGTTCATATGCTGGCGGCATGAAAACCGCCAGCATTCATGCAATGGTTTCACGAACAGTGAATTTCAACACTGTTCGTGAAAAGAACAAACTACCGAATGGAGACCACACACAGGAGGTTGTGTGGCTCCCATTAAGGATTGCAACATTGTTGCAATCGGTAATTAAGAGGATTCAGGGTGGCCGTCGTTCGACTACCGACCACGCGGCGGTCGGCCATCTTGGATCCTTTGTTAGCCCAGCGGTATTTGGTCGTCGAGCGCCTGGAACTAAAATCGGCTACTCAACGGCACGAATACCGCTGGACTTCCAAGCCATTGGGGAGCCCCGGTCCTTCGGTAATGTGTTTCTCTAAGGTCAATCGGTAGTTTGAATGTAACTTAGGAATAATGTGTGTTTCGTACGGCGTGCGGTCATTTAAGCTGGGATCTGAGCGGTACTTTCACGAAATGTGCTATCTGACCCCAGCTATCTACCGAATGTCCATTCGTTTAAATCTAACGAATATATTCAAAGTTATGCATTTTCATGTAAAATCCACTTACCTGCATATTCTAGTGGGAGTGTCCCTCTCGTGCAGCGGTGCCTGATGGGAGAAATTCCCAGGTTATTCAGTCCTCCATGTAGTTCTATACTGTACAGCCCCTGGAATGTCTGTAGGGAAACCCCTTGCATGGGGAATTCCTATAAATACTGTGACCTGTGAATAAAGACCTCAGTTGACTCCAAGCCTATGTTTCATCTAGTTCTTGGGAGGGAAGGATTCTTATAACGCTACCTGGATTATTGTATGCTGTACCTGCCTATGTGGATTATTGCCTGTTTTTCCTGTCTACCAGCGGAGGTCTTATGGATTATACTACCTCTCCGCTACAGTTACTCTCTCTCGATCAACCAAGTCCAACTGGAGACCACTGGAGAGAAGTGCAGACCGGACCGGGCCGGTCAAAACCCCCCATACAGCAAAGACAATCACCGCGCCCAGCGGGAGCAGTGTGACCGCGACAGAAACACCGGCAAGTTATTATTATTATTTTAAATATATAGAGATAACGTCTCTTCGCAGGTAGATTAAATTAATCGTTATAGCTGAAACACGCCATATATTTTTCAGGGAAACGGGCCTTTATAGCAAATAATTTGCCTTGTTCATGTTCCTCCGATCATGGATTCCCACATGCTCAGACTCCCCATGGGGACCGCCCCTCCTCTTCCGTCACAACGCCTTCAACACGTCAGCACGTCATGACGTCATGATGGCATTTAACACCCAGCTTTCTTGAGATTTTTAAAGCATATTAAACGTCCATTTCACTTGCTCATTCTCACAGCTAGCTACAGTGTAAGTAGTGTTACACACTTGTCCAATCACCTTGTAAGGTCCCTGCCAGACTGTCTGTAGTTTATCATGCTGGACTGGTTTAAGTACCATAACTTTTTGTCCAACCTGAAAACTACGGTGTCTGGCCCTCCGGTCGTACCATACTTGCTGGCGCTGCTGAGCCGTCTGAGCTAATGACTCCATCCGGTCCCTCAGTTCCAGCACGTATGGCACAATTAGGGTCCCTGCTATCTCTGTCTCCCCTTCCCAATGCTCCCAAATAAGGTCTAGTATAACAGCTCAAATGAGGGAAACCCTGTATATCCCTGTGGCACCTCCCGGTAACCGAATAGAAGGTGCGTCAGGAATCGTTCCCAACCTCTGCAAGTTGTAGTGAACGTCTTTAGCATTTGCTAAAGAGTTCTGTTAAACCCCTCACAGAGACCGTTAGTCTGGGGGTTAATAAAGGGAACTCATAAGGGGTTTTATCCCACAGACTTTCCACAGCTGATGGGTCACTTCAGCAGTGAATTGAGTGCCTTGGTCAGAAAGAATCTCCCAGGGAAATCCTACTCGGGAGAATATCTTGACCAGGGCATCAGCCTCCGTCTCTGCCTGAATGTTAGAAACAGCCACAGCCTCAGGGTACCGGGTTGCATAGTCCACTACGGTAAGGATATATCGCTTACCGTAGCTGCTAGGCTGTGCCAAGGTCCTATCAGGTCCACAGCTACTAGGCTAAAGGGCTCTGTTACGACACTCACCGCCAGGGGAATGAAGCCGCTGCTTAGTAGATAATCCCCTTTCTCCAGAAATGCAGTTTTAATCCAGCCGATCGTCAAACTCCCGAACGGAGCATACGAACACGGCAACTCCCGATCAGCAAACCATCCGAAATCCTTTCACAGCTAGAAATACGAAAAGTACTGTCCCAATAATAAATCCCTCCACAAACGAGACCAAGCTCCGTCTTGAAGGTCAAACAGGAATGTGTTTAATGGGGGCTACCTGCCCGGTATTTATGCGGGTCTCCACAAGGTGGACACTCCCCTAGGGGACCTTGTGGAAGACTGTAAAACAAATTGGACAGTAGCCAATCGCAGTGGCTGCAAAATAAGCCCTTCCCATTTTACCCATAAATCTGTCTTCTCTATCCCGGAGATAATTGGGAAGAAATCCAATTATCTCCCAGGATAGAGACAACCACCATTTTAAAACATAATAAGCAAAATACAATAAAATACATAAATTCAGAAATACCGATTGCATATGGTTCGTGTAACGTATCCCCAGATAGCCTGGATCTGAGTGCATATTCCTACCGAATAGCGCTCAGATCCGATGTACATAGTTCAATCGCCATGGAGTCAAAGTCTTTCACAAGTCCTTCGGTATACGAATGACTCCATGGACGGCTACCTGGGTAAAGTCCATACGAAGGATAGAAACTCCCAAACTGACCCGTGTTCGTAAGCCTCAACGAAATAGAAGGCGGGCGGCAGCTTCCAGCGGTGTTCGGCAGATAAAGTATCCGTTTTTAGTTCCATAGGATTTGCACCGAACACCGCTGATTCTCCTTGTGTCCCAAAATGGCCGCCGCCTCGTGGTAGGCATACGAATGACGACCACCCGTACGAATGGAATGGAGAGGTGTCTAATTGAGGTCAATGAGTTAACGAGCAGCACACGCCTCTCCTGGGTGGCCGTTTGTTCGGTAGTTTCAGTATTAGGGGAAACACACGAACAGGGGCATACGGACAGGAAATCCACGAAATCAAGGCAAACAGATGAACCAGCAATATAAGTCTATACAGATGGATTTGTCACAGGCTCCTCGATAATGGGAATAGAGACCAACTTAGCTTTTGGTTCAGCAATACTGTCGGACATCCTTGGATATTCCAGGCCCCAAAAAAGTTCTGGATTACCCAATAGGATGTCCGTCGTATTCACAGGTGCCCTGCTAAGTGTATGTCATTGTGACGAGAGCAATCTCGCCACATTGCATTGGAGAAGCCTGGTTGCTCGCCTACTGCCTTTGGACTATGGACCAGACTTTATGTGAATGTGTTAACCCAGATAGCTATGCCATGGAGCCCATTCGTGTAGTTAAAGACTTCGGCTCCATGGCAATTGAACTGTGTGAATAGGATCTGAGCGCTCTTCGGTAGTTTTGTGTGCTCAGATCCCAGCTATCTGGGGATATGTGAAATGTCTGTGTGTTATGTGTAAAAGGTGACTTTATGTATTTTAAAGTGTTTTACTGTCTTTGTCTCACCATGTGCATAATGGAGTCTTCTCCCTGTCCTGGGATATAATTGAATTACTTCTCAATTATCTCCAGGGCAGAAGAGAGGAAGCCAGGATGCATTGTGGTAAAAAGTATGTGTAATTGGGTTACCTCTCAGGATAAGGGGAGGAAATCTGTGGGTTGTAACTAATATGTTACTGGATATTTTATACCTCCCTGTGGGCGGTCCTGTATTTGCAAGACTGTAATAAAAAACAGGCTGAGTGTGCCAGCACCTCAGACCACTGCTTGACCCTCAACACGGAGCCTTGTCTCGTTCTTGGGGGGATTCACTGTATGCTGTTGGAGACTGATTGCTAGGAGTGTAAGCTGATGTATGCTTTTCCTGTTCGTCTGCTAGCAGCTATTCGTGAGGTTCCAGTTTGGAGTGCTACCTTATTCCCTTGTATGCAGTTCGGGAGTTTGGTGCATTCACCTATATCCAATTCGTGAGTTTTGGTGATTTTACAGTAGCTGTGCCGGTCTATGAAAAGGGGATTATCACCTAAACGATTTTAACCCCTTGTCTGCTGAAACGGTCCGTTACAATTGGTGGCAAGCGGCGGGATCGTTCCTACAGCCAGAAGGACAGCTACAGAACACTATTTCTTTGGATTTTACAATTTGAGGGCAACGCATGTCTAAGTACAGCGACCCTGACAGCACCAGGATGGAACCAGCAGTGGAGTACGATGAGGGTGACATGGATGACCGGGATGCATTAAGGAAAGGCATCTGGTACCAGGCCCTGGATAATGTACAATACCAGTGGGGTGAGAGTCTCCCCAGTGAAGAGCAGCGGTTGCAGAAGCAAGTGGCCCTGCGGATGCCCTTCCTGGGAGAGCAGCCCCTGGAGGAATGGGTGAAGGAGCTCGAGCACCGGGTATGGCAGGAGCTGTGGCTAGAGGATGCCTACCAGGCACTCTGGTGGTATACGGTTTGGTATACACCCTGGACAGTGGAGCACGATAACCCAGAGGGAGAAGAGTTTAATGGCCCTGGCTTGCTGTGGGAGGCGTTCACAGAACCTGACTTTGGGAGCCCTGCAGAGATTCGGTTCCATGATATCTTTGACTGGAGGGAGGGTATGCAAGACTGGGATGACCCCCACGAAGTGGGACCAGACTTGGTACACCCCGCAACCCTGGAGTGGGAACTGGAGCAAGATTACAAAAACCTGTTCCGCTCCATTGAGGATACCCAGCAGGAGAGCATCTTGACAGACCCCTTCAGCTGGGAAGATATTGTAGAGCTTTACTGGGAAGAACCCCAGGTGGCCAGTAGAGATGGGACCGAGGTCTCTCCACTGGTCCTGCAGGGAATTGGGAGCCCAGTCTCCATTCCCCAACGGCAGTGTGATATGCAGGCAATTGGGAGCCCAGTCTCTATTCCCCAGCGGCAGTGTGGAGTGCAGGGAGAGGAGAGCAGCATCCTCCCTCCCCAGCGGCAGGCTGAGTTACAGGGGGCAGAGGTAGTTGTTCCTGCTCCCCAGCAGCAGCGTGATTTTTTTGGGAATTGGGAGCCCAGTCTCCATTCCCCAGCGGCCGAGTGATGTGCCGGGAATTGGGAGCCCAGTCTCCATTCTCCAGCGGCAGTGTGATGTGCCGGGAATTGGGAGCCCAGTCTCCAGTCCCCAGCGGCAGAGTATCCAGCAGGGAATAGAGAGCCCAGTCTCCTTTCCCCAGCAGCAGAACTCTGTATTGGGAGGAGAGACAGTCGGTCTCCCTCCGCAAAGAATGGAAGTATGTATGGGAAAGGAGCTTGTTACCACCTCTCCCCAGCGGCGGATCATTAATGGGCAGGGAATAGAGAGCTCAGTCTCCTTTCCCCAGTGGCAGAGTGTTCTATTGGGAGAGGAGCTTGTTACCACCTCTCCCCAGCAGCAGCTTAATGTACCAGGGGGAGACTGTAAGCCCCACAGCTGTGCAAATGGGACCGTGGTCTCTGCACTTACCACACAGGGGGTAGGGACGGTCGGTCCTACCCCCCCACGACAGGGCTGTTTAGCCAAAGGGGAGACAGTCGGTCTCCCCCTCCGGCAGCGGAGCTGTGCAACAAAAGGGGAGACAGTCTGTCTCCAGCAGCAGAGCGGTGTAACTAAAGGGTAGACAGTCAGTCTCCAGCAACCAGGCTTCAACCAAACTACTCCCGCGGTAGTACTGGCATCAGGGCAGAGTACCGCTGGTCTCTGCCCCCTCAGCAACCCACCAAGGCAGCCTACCAGTCCCCCACACAGCTGTGGTGAGGCACCTGGACCTAGACAAGTTTTCCCCTTACTCAGGTGTAGTAACCAGTTATTGTGGGTGGGCTGTATTACTGTTTGTGTTTTGTGGGTGGGCTGCTGGACTAACAAGGGCACTGACCGGCAGGATGTCAGGTACCCTGTTAGTCTGTTTGGAAAAGGGGAGAGATGTGACGAGACCAATCTCGCCACATTGCATTGGAGAAGCCTGGTTGCCCGCCTGCTGCCTTTGGACTATGGACCAGACTTTATGTGAAAATGTTAACCCAGATAGCTATGCCATGGAGCCAATTCGTGTAATTAAAGACTCTGGCTCCATGACAATTAAACTGTATTTGTGTGGTCTGAGTGCCATTCACCTAATAATGTGCACTCAGACCTGAGCTATCTGGGGATATGTGGCATGTCTGTGTTTTATGTATAAAATGTGTTTTTATGTATTTTAAAGTGTTTTAATGTCTTTGTGTCCCCATGTGCTCAATGGAGTCTGTCTCTGTCCTGTGAGGTAATTGGATTACTTCTCCAGGAGAGAGGGCTCTGTAAAACCGGTCTGAGCCGGAAAGCCATGCTGGCAGGTGGGTTTTAAAAGATACTTTACTAACTTTTGAACCCCTGGTCTGATTCATGCCATTTTTTAATATGTTGTTCCCCTGAATGGATTGATTGTGGATATGTATTTTTATGTGAATGTGGCGTATGGTTTTAGAATTATGAAAGTTGGGTAAAAAGTATGTTTTAACTGTATGTATAATTGAGTTTTCTCTCAGGATAAGGGGAGGGAATATGTGGGATGTAACTGATGTGTGAGTGGTTGTTTTATACCTCCCTGTGGGCGGACCTGTATTTGTAACAACTGCAATAAAAACCAGGCTGGGTGTGCCAGCACCTCAGACCACTGCTTGACCCTCAGCACGGAGCCTTGTCTCGTTATTGGGGGGATTCACTGTATGCTGTTGGAGACTGATTGCCAGGAGTGTAAGCTGATGTATGCTTTTCCTGTTCGTCTGCTAGCAGCTATTCGTGAGGTTCCAGTTTGGAGTGCTATTTTGTATCCAGTTCGGGAGTTTGGTGTTCTGCAGTAGCTGTGCCTGTCTCTCAGAAAAGGGCATATCGCCTAAACGGATTTTAACCCCTTGTCTGCTGAAACGGTCCGTTACAGTCATGTACCACCTTCAGTAACTCCAACCGGTACTTCTATGGTCCTACCAGTTGATGCTTCTGGATGGACCCAGGGGAGTTTAACTTGGATTCAGTGATCCGGTATAACTTGCCTCCTTCCCACACAAATGGCTCTCTGCCTAGTCCTCCCTGATCGGTTATAGCTTTATCCCTATACTTCTGCAGAGATGGATCCACAGCTACTTCCCTTTCATAGTCCTCAGGGTTATCCCAGGTCAAGGGTTCGACATCTATAGTTGGGTTAGGGTTTCTTACCTGGGCCTTCACATAATGTGAGTGGGTGTCCATAGCTTGCTCCTAGGCTCTGGTAGTCACCGCTTGAACTTCAGGGTTTGTCGTGGAAGCAAAAGCAGAAGTTAGCAGTCCCTGGTCATTTCCTAACAGAACTTCCGCTGGTAAATCCTTCATCACCCTGACATCCACAGTACCAGCTCCTGCGCCCTAATCTAGATGTACCTGGGCAGTAGGTAGTCTGGAAATAGCTCTCCCAGCTACCCGAATAGCAACGGATTTCCCAGGACATTCTTTGTTGCTAACTAAATGTTGCTGGATGAGGGTGATAGCCGCCCCAGTGGCTCTCAGACTACAGGCAGTCTGACCGGTGACCAAAACCAACTGCCTGTGGTGCTGTCAGTTGTCGGTGGTGTCTGCCTGTACTGGGTTGGCTTCATGAAGCCCCCCTAGTGGTTCTTCTTGGCCCAGTTCCGTACCTTCCCATGCTCGGGAAACGGTGGTGTCTACGCAGTGTGCAGCAACCCATGGAGTTGGGTTTCCCGGCTGAGTCCATTTGGGCTAAGGAGGCTCCAGGGGACAATTGCTGCGAATGTTACCTACTTGTTTGCAGTAAAAACAACGGGGTCCAGTCTTTTGCTGAGGCACATAAACATCAGACGTAGGTAGTGGGGGAGGGCGATAGTTCCTCACTTGTGTTGGTAGTGATGGTTAAATCCTGTGAGGTTGGACCTGGACCTGAGACTGGTCTAGTTTGCAGGTATCAGGTAGGAGGTCCGCTAACCTGGCTGTTTCTGGAAGAGTAAGAGGTCGACGGTCTTTGACCTTGGGATGTACTACATTAAAAAATCGTTCCATCAATAACAACTGTAATACACCCTCCAAGGTGGTAACTTGGCAACCATTAATCCAGTGGGAGGCAGCCCTGTGCATCCGGCAAGCCCACTCTGTATAGGAATCTTTATCTGCTTTTCTTAGTTCCTTGAATTTTCTGCTGTAGGCTTCTGGAGTAACTGCATACCGAGCTAAAAGTGCTTCTTTCACCCACTCATGGCTATGAATCTCTAGTTCTGGTATGGCTCTGAAGGCTTCTGCAGCTTTACCAGACAACTTCCCAGGCCAGGATAGGTACCCATTCTTTCTCCGCTACCTAGTGCAGGGTGAACTTAAAGTCTGCTAAATAACCCTCAATTTCTCCCTCTGACTCCTGAAAGGCATTAGGTACCTAAACTGGGACTATTCACAGGAGATGCAGCGGTTCGCTGTAGTTCAAGCACACAAAATTGCAGTTCACTTTTATCTCTGGCTTTCGCATCTGCATCAATGATGAATCTTAGTATTAGAGCGACTATATTGCAATAGGTTAGGAAAGGCCATACTCCCCTTCATTCTACTTCTATATAATATTTTCTTTGCGATTCTTGTTTTTTTATTTGACCATATAACATTTTCAGATAGTTTTTGGAACTGTTTAACTAAGTAAATTGGAAGCTGTAATGGAATTTTATAGCATGACAGGAGGCTTCATATTTGCTTAAGTCTCTCTTTACTAGAACTCCACAGTAGCACATTAACATAGAGATAAAAACACCAGAGACAAAAAAATCAGGAATCTATAAAAGGCTTCTCCCAACTAACTATTTCCTCTGACTTTGCTGCTCCGCAGACAGTACAGGTCAGAGTACCACTGCCTCCTGTTATATATGGGTGGTTGTTTATTTTATTGTATTTATATGTTTATCACTGTATTTATTTATTTTGTTTAGAGGGTATTTTTGCATCTACCTTCTTAGTGCTGTAGGGATTGATTTATTTAGCTATACTGTATTTTCTGCATCTACCTTCATAGTGCTGTAGTGATTGATTTATTTAGCTATACTGGATTTTCTGCATCTACCTTCTTAGTGCTCTAATGATTTATTTATTTAGCTATCTGTATTTTCTTCACCTACCTGCTTAGTGTTGTAGTGATTGCTTATATACTCTGTCTTCCTGCATCTACCTTCTTATGACTGCAGGGATTTATTTGTTTAGAATTTGTTTACCTCCCTACTGCCATTATGATTTATTTATTTAGATTGTATTTTTCTGTCCCTACTTTTTTGCTATAGGGATGTATTTTCTCTTATGATTTTTCTGCATTTTCCTGTTTTGGGCACCCCTGTCTGGGGATCGTTTTTTTCTTGGGTTTGGGAGGGGGGGGTTTCCCTTCCTCCCTCTACCTTTTCTGGGTGACTTTGCCCCCTTCACTTTTCGTCCATTTTGCGGCCGCTGGAAAGCGGTCCTCCGACCACTTTCCATTGCCGACCGCCGGGACCCCGGAGTAAGACTCTGGTGGTCCCATGTGTTGGATCCCGCCCGCCGGCTCAGTCTGCCGAGCGAGATCCTCTGCTTCCCATGCAGTGCGGCGGCCCCGAGCATCCACTTCCCCACGACCGCATGGCCAGTTACCAGACTTACCGCATTAGTTCCGTCGATGGCAGGCACATGTGCTGTAGCTTTGACTGGGACTCAGCTATGACTTCGGCGCATTGCACCCTCAGGCTGTCCTGGCTTTGTGCCCCATGTGGCTGGCAGGTTAGGCTACTGGGGACCATAGTGGATGATATAGATCACAGGTATGCTATATAGAGCTGTGCACAACCCTGAAAGGGTTAATGTTGTAATGGACTCAACTCCGCTCAGTTCTCGATCCCTCGGTCACCAAAATAAACGTTGATGGAGAATCATTGTCAGCATTAAAGACACGGACAACAGGATGCTTTGACAAGATTTCTCGAATGAGTATTTTTCAGAGCTGACTTTTATACAGTTTCTTACATAAACAGTAAGATTTATTGTTTCCTTGTAGCTAATAGTACATACTAGTCTGACAATAGAAAGATAAGCATTTGAATAAAGTCTGGGCAAAAACATCCTGAAATCGGACTGGGCAAGAACATCCTGAGATTGAGCAATGTCGCACATCCTCCAGAAGGAAGAATGTTATTGTTTAAGTCTAGCCACAGTTAGCATAAGTATTTTAAAGCATACAAAGCAAAAATAGTTTAACTGTTTCATATCCTTACAGTCAGCAATAATGATTATAAACCTTATCTAAGCATAAAATACATATGAATGAGAAAATTAACTATTTCATTTTCTTACATTTCCCCTCTTTGAGCAAAAATTTGCTCATCTTATCGATAAAATCTTACCAGGACAGATAAACTTCCACATGGTATTTTCAGGGGTGCTAGTCACTCCCTGCGGGACTTTCATTAATTTCCTCACCTCAATTCCCATGTGGTAATTCCTAAGGCCCAGTTTTAAAGATGGGTTGATACCCTCCAGTGGCAGAGAGGAGAATTTCCAATTGTTTCTGTTCTGCATTATGGATTAATTTCTGTATTCTCTTCCTCAATGTACAAGTAAGGTGGCAGTTATATAAAATCATGCACAATAAAATTAGGACTATAATAACAAGAGGATAGAAGAATGATTTCATTATCTGGGATCCAGTAGGGGACCAACCAGTAAAAGCATCGTACCAATGATCGGCTAAATCATTCTGAATTTATAAACTCACCTTAAGGAGTTCTCCTTTTAGGATATGTGTGGCTACCTGTGTGTGTTATCTTTGGGAAAAAATATAGTCCCCTGTGTATGTGGGTGCCCACCAGGTTAAATTTCTGGCAAAGAGATCATAAACTAGTACTGGTAATGTGTTAAATTGACAAGCTAATTTAACATCCTTTGATGATGCATGATATGATGTAAAAAAGCACTACCAGTTAACCATTCGTTGCATTTAGTGGATTGGGGTTTTAGAAGTAACCATTCATTATCTGTGAGGTTAAGCATCCCTCTACTCTTCTCTAGTTTAGGAATCATTAGTGTGTTTTCTAATACCAATCTTTGTTGTTGCATCCATAAATACCTGATGGCACAAGTACTCCAGCTACTTAGACCTGTAGTGAATTTCATAGTTGCAATAGTTAAATTATCTAAATAATTATACATTGATTTATCTAAATCCAATCCTGTAACCTGTGATTTAACAACAGTTGGAGCCCAGTTTGTAGTAGCATGGAAACCAGTCCCTATATGCATGCTGGCCGTGTTTAACTTATTCTTGAGGGTCTCCATGTCTATACTATTTAGTATACCCATAGTGGTTCCAGCACCTCCTAACAGTGTGTCATACCATTCCCTTTTCTGCCTTTTGTTTGCTGTGTTACATAATGTTACAACAGGTGTAGTGATTTTTAATGACACATGTACAGCTTGTAAGAAGGCAGTAGTATTAACACATGTGGACAGAATAGGTGTGTGTGTCGTTGTTGACTTTTGGTTCTATGGTAGAGGATAAAGGACAATAATAAGGTGTAAAAATATAAGGTAGTGTATAGTTCTCAATTGCAGTGTCATTCATAATGACTAACATTTGTCCCCTTCTCCAATTAATGGTATCAGTTGTATAATCATTATTAAAAGTAATAAGGCCTATCTGTTTACATTGATATGCAACCTTATTAATTTTCTTATAATATATATCCCAAACCTGTTTAGGTGTTTTTTTTCTTACCATCAGAACTTATATTAAATAAAGTGGCACAGATACTAGTGTAATTAGCAACCTTAACTGTGCCCATTTCTGCGTTATAAGATCTAACAATTTTCCGTGAACCTTCAAACAAACATAATGCATCAGTTTCATTAGCTGTGGACACATTCCATATGGGTAACTGGTACTTATAAGGGTTATTATTTGTCCAATTCATCCAAATGCGTTCAGTGAATAAATGATTGCATATTACATGCTGATAGAAAGGTGGTGGAGAAAGGTTCTTGAGGGAGCGTGTGTGATGAATGCTAGATGAGGGGCTAAGGCCTAATTGGTCTGGGGGGTATTGAAGAATTGTTCATCGTGTCAGAGTCTTTTCTCCAGAAACAAACAGGTTTCAAACTTCCCATTGACTTGTACTCATAATGGCATTCAAGGAACAATATCAGAGGGAGTATCCAACTCCAGAAAGCATAGCGCACAACATAATCTTGGTCTCAGGTACGTATTATCCTCTCAATCTACGATATGGTGTGAAAGCCATGATGCTTCGCTAAGGAGAAATTCTTATGTTTCCGAGTGAGAAGTGGTGTTGTCTTCCTTGGCTCCCCTCTTTGGACACAGCTTCACTCGGGATGCATGAATCCAGATGTCGTGGGAATCTGTGAGGAAAGCGGTTCTGGGTAAAGCAATCACGGTAGCAGGTGGTCCAAAAGGGTATCCTCCTTTCTTGGTCCTGTTCAGATGACAGATATACACCTTGTCACCGGGCTGGTATGGATGAGAAGGTTCCTATGAAGGCAAGGGAAAACTGCGAAGAAAAATTGTCATACATACCATTCAGTTTTATCAACAATTCCTGTACATATTGTTCTTGTATTAGCTGTAAATCCCCATACATTATAACAAGCGGTTCCCTGGCCCAGGGTGTGGGAAAAGGTCATCCCATTAAAATCTCAAATGGAGATAATTTAGTCACCTTGTGGGGATTCATTCTTATCTCAGCTAAAATAGCTGGTAGATATCTAGTCCAATTTACCCATGTTCCTGGGTAAATTCTGGGCTTTTCCTTAATAGTCCTATTCATCCTTTCAACTACCCCTGTACTCTGTGGATGATAAGGTATATGAAACTTCCAGGTAACTTGCAAGAGTTTAGCAAGTTCCTGGGCAACCCCACTGGCAAAAGCCGGGCCATTATTAATCTGCAGTGGGCAGCCATACCTGGGAATAATTTCAGTAACGAGAATCTTCACTACAGTCCTAGCATCTTCCCTAGATGTCACAAAGGCCTCGGGCCATCTACTAAACTGATCAACTATGACCAGTAAGTATTGTTGTTTCTTACCAATTTTGGATACATGAATAAAATCAATGTTCGTGCTGTGATTTGTGTGGAATATTAGGATACATGGTTCACACTATCTTACAAAAGACTGTACATGCTGCCTGAGATTCCTAATATAAAATGAATTCATGAGGAATTGGATGGTGCTTGCTATGTGCCTGACTGATGAAAATAAAGCAGCTGGCTTCAAGTATGCCTATCCTCCCCTCTTTAGAGAACATCTTTCTCTAAATCTTGTTTAATCCAAAAGACAGATTCTGGGTATTAAGAAAAATAATTTCATAACCACTTAAACGCTGGGCTGTCATGTGTTGTGTGGTGAGATTTTTTACAAGCTGAGTGACCTGGTGACTGGCATGAAGTATTGTAGGATGCCCTAGTGTGATAGTAGTAGCAGTTTCAACAGCCATTGCACATGCTGTCAATGCTCTGAGACACCCTGGCATACCCTGTACCGGAGCTGGAACTACTTTGGAAAAGAATGCTATGGGACGCATACCGCCTCCGTGCTCTTGTGCACAGACCACGGCCATGGTTTTACAATTGTCCCAAGCATACAAATTGAATGGTTTACAATACACAGGTAGTCATAAAGCCGGGGCTTGCACAATAGCAACTTTGAGGGCAATATATGCAGCTAGCATGTCTGGTGACCAGCAGACATTTTCAGGGCTGTCAGAACGTACAGCCTCCCTTAGGATTGAGTCATAATGGGAGCATTCAGGAAACCATTGGTGGCAGTAATTAATCATGCCGAGGAAGGTGAGCAACTCCTTCCGAGTAGTGGGTGTAGGAATCCTCTGAATGACCTCAATATGTTTTGGACTCAATTGTCTGGTGCCTGAAGCCAGAACAAAACTTAAGTAATCAACCTTTGATTTACACAATTGCATTTTGTGCTTAACAACCTTGTGACCCACAGTTGCCAAGTGTTTGAGCAAACCGACAGTATCCACAGTGCTTGCCTCATAGCTAGGGCTACATAACAATAAATCATCAACATTTTGCAAAAGGACGGAACCATGACCGGGGGTCCATGTTTTTTAGAGTATGTTGGAGTACTAGCGAATAAACAGCTGGGGAATCCACATAGCCTTGGGTAAGCGTGTCCAGGTATACTGACAGCCTTCAAAAAGTAAAGAGCATAAGTAGCTGTGTCTCTTGATCAATAGGCATAGAAAAAAATGCATTACTTAAATCAATAACAGTGAAGCAAGTGGCATAATGTGGAATGGCTGTAATGAGGGATGTCACATCAGGGACAATGGGTGAAATGGGCACAATTAAACTATTCAGGGCTCTAAAGTCCTGAACTAAGCGATATACTGGCCAGTGGTGTTGGGAGTTGGCCTAGTGTTGTTCTTGTCTACCGAGCGTATTTTGAGAATTGTGGGGTTATTGGGGTATGTGGGGTTTCCTGGGGTGTGGACACTCATGCTGGCCACAGTTGAAACAAGTGTTCCTGTCTATTCCTCCTTGGTTACCCCTGCCCCTATAACCCTGATTTCCCTGTCTCCATCCCCTTGCCCCTCTTTGACCACCCCTTCCATGGGCTCTATGTGCTCCATCCCATCCTTTCTCTCAGGCCTGTGTGGGTGGACAGTGTTGCAATCCCTGAGCATAATAAGCAACCTTACTTCCTGAATCTTTTCTTAAGTCAAAACAACCTGCATGTTCCTTTTCTATAACCTTGGTAAGAAAATCTTAGCCACCCAAATTGGCCCAGTCTGAAATAAATTATTTCACAAGCAAAGAATACTGTGGCAACATATTACCAAGGCATGACTGTATTTTAAAGGACCACTCTAGGCACCCAGACCACTTCAGCTTAATGAAGTGGTCTGGGTGCCAGGTCCTTCTGGGGTTAACCCATTTTTTCATAAACATAGCAGTTTCAGAGAAACTGCTATGTTTATGAATGGGTTAAGCCTTCCCCCTATGTCCTCTAGTGGCTGTCTCATTGACAGCCGCTAGAGGCGCTTGCGTGCTTCTCACTGTGATTTTCACAGTGAGAGCACGCCAGCGTCCATAGGAAAGCATTATGAATGCTTTCCTATGTGACCGGCTGAATGCGCGCGCAGCTCTTGCCGCGCGTGCGCATTCAGCCGACGGGGAGGAGAAGAGGAGGATCGGAGGAGGAGAGCAGGAGGAGATCTCTCCGCCCAGCGCTGGAAAAAGGTAAGATTTAACCCCTTTCCCCTTTCCAGAGCCGGGCGGGAGGGGGTCCCTGAGGGTGGGGGCACCCTCAGGGCACTCTAGTGCCAGGAAAACGAGTATGCTTTCCTGGCACTAGAGTGGTCCTTTAAGGAGATCCATATCATCTCCAGACATCAAGCCTCATCCTTCCAACACTTGTAAAATCTCTTTACAAAAATCATATTACCAATCTCTTCCTTTGCATCTTGCTTATATGCCAAAGCAGTGGATATAGACTGCTTATTCTTCCATAATCCCAACATTTCAACGTCCACCTCATTCCACATTTTAACACATCTTACTGAAGTACTAAGCTCATAAACAACAATTCATTTCAAACATATAACTCATACTCAGCATACAATATCTCACAAAACAGTATCTTTGTAGAAACACATAATGGGTACCCAGCAGATATGCCAATACAGAAATCACATTTATGGGCACGCAACTACACACTCTGTCTCCCTCCTAGGAAACACGGATAGACACAATATGAAAGCAGTCTTAAACTAACACCTCCAAATCTCCATTCCCATATAGCTATATCAGACCACAACACAGAGCCTCTCTGAGCTGATAGAACTACTCCAACTCCAACTACTCTTGGCCAAAACGCTAGTATTCAACAGCTAATAAAACAGTTATTTGCTAGGTTATTTGGCTGGCATTTTTATCAGTATCACTAGACTGAGACAAACTGATTCACATATAATTTAGAACAATACAGCAACATATAAATTAAACCACTTTCAAGTTAAGCTGCACACTTCACACATTATCACAATCACCATTTACACAGAATAGACAGTTAACAGCTGTATTGAGAACATATTATTGGAAGGTATACCAATTGTAGTTTAGATTTATTTTTGGGATTCTTATGTATACATTTTCTTAATTAACTTCATTACTTTAATCTACTTTCCAGGCTATTATTCATGGCAGCATATACACATGGGTTAGCTCCTCCCCTTACAGCCGATAGGACAGGAAAACCACCAAGGTTTTAAAAGGAGGCTCCATCCCTAAGGTCCTCAGTCTTTTTCCTGTCCTACAGCCCTTAGGACGTGAGCAATTTGCTCCCTTAACTTACGGACATGTATGTTTTTTTATCTTCATTACTTTATTTGCCTGTTTTACTGTAGTACATTATGCAGTTGTACTTTTATGCTGTGATGCATTTAAGCTTTGATATCTTTAAACTAGTGCATTATACAGCTGTACCTTATTTTTAAGATTGTGGTACATTATGCGGTTGTGCTTTTGCTAGGAAGCATTTAACCCCTTAAGGACCAAACGTCTGGAATAAAAGGGAATCATGACATGTCCCACATGTCATATGTCCTTAAGGGGTTAAGCTGTTGCATTTCAGCTGTGTGGCATTTAAAACTGTTTCATTTAAATTTGCATTTAATACTTTTGCATGTATTGAAACTGCAGTACATTTGGAAAACTGCAGTGCATTTGAAGACTGATATATTTAAAACTGTGATACATTTTGAAAACTGTGTTACCTTTTATATCTTGAGGCCTTTAGACTGTGGTGCCTTTAAACTTTGACTTTTTGCACGTGGTTGCCTTTTCAACTCCCTTGCAGGCACTTTTGTTATCTGTTTTGCTTCCCCTCGGTCCCAGTGATTTATTCCCGGTACCCTGGGTGTTTCGGGGCCATGTAGGCTTCAGAAGGAGTCCTCTCCCTGGTCTCTAAACAGCAAACACACTCGGAATAGGCCCACATGTGTGCAGTTTGTGCCTTATTGGGCCTAATACAGATGACTTGCATTGTGGGAATACAAGTTGTGGCAGCCATCTTGGATAAGGGCAATTGCCAGAAAGTGCCTAAAATAAAGGGAAAAGTACAGTAAACCTACCACACTTATTTGGTAAGTATTTGCAGTGTCTCCAGACATGGATAAGTGCTGTCTTCAGCCTGTTTTAAAGCTGTTTTGCTGGTTTCTTATAGAATTTAACAGTGCACATTTTTTCTTAATACTTACCACAGGTAATATTTAGTTATTATTATTTGTCAGGTGTCTGATTCTTCACCAAGATCTGGTTATGAGGTGAAAACAGTGGAAGGAATCGGTTATGCACTGACTTCCTCCAGAAGGTTGTCGCTTCAGCATGACCTATCACTGTGCAGCCACATGACATGCAGGCAGGGCTTACAAAGTAAGTTCCAGAGGCCTTAGGGGTAAGAAAAGAGGCCAGGCTTTACCCTGTGGAGGAAGTTATTTCCAACCCCAGAACTACACCACCTAAGTTGCACACTTATGGATCATAGGTGGACGCAGACCTATCCAAAATTTTACGCCTACCATTGCAGGAGGCCAGCCAGCTGTGACTTCCGCTGCTGTTTCTACAAACATGAAATGTGTGATTAAAGATCTCAAGGCTACTATGGAGAGAGATATTAAAAGCCAAGATTGAAGAGGCAGTCTGAAGTCTTCAGGTTACAACTGACTTCTTCACAGAAACTTCCCTAGATGTAACTAGGATATTCTCTGGATCAAATGGCTTTATCTATAGCAGCTAGGAAAGCATTATGGTTCTATTTCTGGGATGATGACTCATCCTCAAAGTCTGCCCTCTACACCATTCTATTTGAAGGGGTGGTGCTGTTTGGGGAAACTTTGGATAATTCCATTGAAAAGGCGAAGGATGGCTGCAAGATATTGGTACCTTAGGATGGAAGTTCCAAGGATCCCAGCTCCTCATAGTCATAGTCAGACCGGAGAACCTCCAGTGACCAGTGTTTCTGAGATACATGGAGCTACTGGCCCTGCAGGGAATACTCCAGAGGTGACTCATGGCAGTTGGTAAACCTGCCTTTCAAGGTTCTAATGGAGCTATAACGCAGTCGTTTTGGGGCTCATCATACTCTGGGGGCTTGTGTGGTATCCATGGTCCAGATTGATATAGACTGGAGTTTTTTCTTAACGGGCACAGGAGTCCCCATACCAACAGGAGTATTAAGACCAATGAATCAAAAGGTAAAGCACTGAAGGAAGAAGCCTTCTGGACGAAGAGGTGATATTTTTTTTTTAGGTCCCAGAACAAGAGCAGTTCCAGGGACAAGTTTCGCCTCTCTTCTGGTGCTTAGAGGAAAAGCACAGGAAAGCCTACATTGGACATAAGAGGGGCCAACAAGAGGCTGAATGTCAGAGTCTTCGGGATGGAGTCAAGCAGATCCATATCTCAAGCAATCTGGAAGGATAATTTCCTTACCTCTATATATCTCAAGGATGCTTATTTTCAGTCCAATCTGCAGAGATCTTCGGCATTAGCTCAGAAGAGAACCTACCATTTGGCCTCAATGTGGCCCCAAGAATCTTTATATGTGCTTATAGTGTTATTGAGAGTCCAGAACTCCACCTGGTTCCATTAGCTGGAGGATCTACTTCTGATAGCCTTAGACCCTCAGAAGGCAGGCACACAGAGGTATATAGTTCTTTCATAACTCCTAAAGTTTGGCTGCTTGATGAATATCAAGAAAAGCAGTTTCAGACCAGCTCAGTGGTTGACATTCCCGAGTGGAAAATTCTATGCTCTGCTTTTCCCTATCTCAGGAACAGTTCCACAGATTGTAAAGGTTTTCTCTCCCAGTTTCTTCATTTCTGCTTGGTAACAGCAAGAAAATAGATACAACTACTAGGAATCCTGGCTTCCACCAGCAGACTTGTCAGATGGGCCCAATGGCATCTCTGGATTCCTTACAGATCCTTCCTATCTTGATCCAACAAGAGAAAGATTATTAGAGTCAGCCACTTACTATGTCCCCCATCAGTGGAGTTACACCTTCCCTGGCAGCTGAAAGAGGGATTAGATCTCTGAGTTTCCTGTGAACAGAACCTCATTGGTCGATTATTAGCTCGAATTCCAGTTTTTATAAGATTGGTTGCACAGTGTTTGGAACATGTTGCACAATATTTCCATTCATTTGTATGGAACTAAGAGTCATTTTCAAGGTTCTTCTTCACTTCAGATGCTTGCTGAAGAATTAGTGGGTCCAAATTTGCTCAAAAATCAATGCAACTGTATCCTATATTTACCAAGATGGGTCTCACAGATACGTATTGATGGAATTCCAGCCCATAATCAGGGCACAGAAGAACAACCAGTGGCTCAGAATACAATGGCTGTTTGCTAGAGCTGAATAACTGTGGACAAGGTGGATTGGCAACCAGGTCCTGACATATCCTCAGGGTTGACGCAGATTGTCTGATACCCTACATAAATCTGATGGCCATTTCTTGGACCTACCAGGTCCAGAAGTATTTTTTACATGCTAGGACCAGAATGCTCAGGTTCAGGATACACTGACTCAAATTTAGAATTTTAGTCTGATGTACATATTTTCCTATTTTCGACTTTCCTAAGAAGGCAATGCAAAAGGTGACAGTGGAAGACCGTGTCGACTCAAATTCCTATGATGAATAAGATGATTCTGGAACCTCCAAGGGAAATTCCTGTATGTCCAGACCTATTACAAGGCCCAAGGACACACCAGGATCCTCAAGTTCTGGTGTTGATGCAGGGGTCCATATTAGTATAGGCATCCCTGAGACGGTCATTGAGATCCTCTTACAATCCTATACAGGCTTTACTAAGCTTGACATGCTTTTGTCTGTTGGAATTACTCCTCGTTCAGGCCTTGAAAGGTTCTGTGTTATAACACTCTAGAGGAGCACTTAGCCGCACTTTGCTTCATATAGGCATTGATTGAAATCATGCCTCCACTGAGTGTGGTGAAGCCAATATGTGACGTACCACTGGTCTCACGGGCCCTGACTGAACCATTATTCGAACCTCTAGAATGAGCTTCCATGGTGGTAGCACAGAAAGTGCTGGTGGCTGGTACCCCAGCAAGGAAAATGGGTGAACTCCAGGCTTGATCCTGTGAACCCCCTTTCACTACTTTTCAACAGATATGGTCATCTTGCATTTGGCATCTGAAGATCCTGCCTATGGTGAATGCTTATCTAGGTCATTCTCTACCTGTACTGAAGGGTACCGATTGAGCGTTGATATCCCTTGTGCTTTGCTTCATGTAAGCAACAATTGAACTCAAGCCTCCGCTGAGGGTGTTGAAACCAATATGTGACGTACCACTGGTCTCACAGACTCTGACTGAACTTCTAGCAGGAGCTTCCATGATTTTAGCCCAGACGTTGCTGTTGCTGGTGACTTGTACCTCAGCAAGGTGAATGTGTGCACTTAGCTGCACTTTGCTTCATATAGGCATTGAATGAAATCATGCCTCCACGGAGTGTGGTGAAGCCAATGTGTGACGTACCACTGCTCTCATGGGCCCTGACTGAACCATTATTCAAACCTCTAGAAGGTGCTTTCATGGTGGTAGCACAGAAAGTGCTCGTGGCTAGTACCCCAGCAAGGGAAATGGGTGAACTCCAGGCTTGATCCTGTGTACCCCCATTCACTGAATTTCAACAGGATATGGTTGTCTTGCTGGTAGCACCAGAGATCCTGCCTAAAGTGAGAGCCTTTCAGTGCCATTCTCTACCTGTACCAAAGGATTTGGGGCATTCTCCACTAGTACTGTTACAGCATCTCGTGGGCTTCCATGGCAATGGTCTCTGCTGAAACTTTGTAAAGTTGGCATTTGGACCTCTTTGAACTAGTTTGTCCTGCATTACATATTGGACATTGAAGTAATTCGTGAGGCACAATTTGGACGTCACGTCCGTTCTCTACCTGTGCTGGAAGGTATCAGGGCACTCTCCTCTCATGCTGTTGCAGCATCATGGGTTGCCATGGTAATGGTTTCCGCTGACACTTTTTGTTAGCTAGCATTCGAACCTCTTTAGACACGTTTGTCTGGCATTTCATACTGTTCGTTAAAACAGTCTATGATGCACAATTTGGTACTCAAGTACTTAACTCAGTTAATTCTTCTATCTATGTTGAATTATTCTGATTATTTGATTGGCTATTCTGTCCCTCCCTTTGTAAGCGTGGGTATTCCCCATGTGTATATGCTGCCATGATTAGCCTGGAAAATGGAAAATTTATTCATACTTACCGTAATTTTCTTTTCCTGGCTATTATTCATGGCAGCATATACTTCCCACCCATTAATGTCTCTATTTATGTACTGTAGAGCTTGTAAACTGACTGAGGACCTTAGGGATGGAGCCTCCTTTTAAAACCTTGGTGGTTTTCCTGTCCTATCGGCTGTAAGGGGAGGAGCTAACCCATGTGTATATGCTGCCATGAATAATAGCCAGGAAAAGAAAATTACGGTAAGTATGAATAAATTTTCCATTATAGTATTGTATATAAAGAAAGGATCCATTTATATAGTGCGCTTATAACTCAACTATTTGTATAAAACTTCCATTAACTAATCTGAGATGATGCTGCATCAACTTAAATCTTATAGAAATTGAACAAACATCTGGACCAGATTACACAGACATGGTTTCACCAGAATCATTCAGAACTCTCAGAGACTTAAAAAAATATTCTATACTATTCTATATATATTCTATATATTCTATATATATGTTTAAAAGGCATGGCAAACCTTAGACCGGTCAGTCTCCAAGAGCCTTAGTAAAACAGGTAGAAACCTTTGTCCATGATTTCTGATCCAGGCTATATACCACCATTTAAAAAAACACATAATGTGAGACATAGAAGACACAAGCAGTAGTTATTGTACTGGATCATCTGTAGCAATAAAAAGGTTCTTTTACAGCACAAAATAAAGCATGTGTTGGACCTCTGAAAATGTAAATGTTGCTCTGTTATTTTCAAACAAAAATCATGTTTACAGTATGGATCCTTTGCAACAAACACACAGGGCAGGGAAGATGTGCTGATTGGTGTTCTATACAATTAATCCCATATGGGGAATTAACTTTCAAATACTAATTAAGTGCCTCTTTTGTCTCAGTATAAAACTACTGAGCTCATCATTTAAACAATGTAACTCATTTATACTTATCCCACTCTCATAGAAAGTGTAGTGGGCTTATGGTATTTTTAAAGCACTAATCATACCAGGCACACAGATCCCATGTGAAATAACTTACAATAAGACAGAGTAATAAACTTATACTTCTATGCGACAGAAAGAATAAAGCAAAAAGATTTAAGTAGGTCTATCAGGTACAACCTGTGAGTCATTTCTTTTCTAATATACAGTACTGCTATCTTGCAGAAAGATAAGTCCTGCGCTCACTCCCATCACTACTGCAGCAAGCACTACAATACACATCAGCCCTAATATTTAATAAAAAACAAAGAAAAACAAGTTACCTGCGTTCTCTCCTTAATCCCTATGTATTTTTAAAACCTCCATTTGTTTAAAAGTACTGCTATCTTATATATATATATATATATATATATATATATATATATATACATATATGCACATATATACATACACACACACATATATATATATATATATATATATATATATATATATATATATATATATAAACAAGACAGAAC
Source organism: Pelobates fuscus (assembly GCF_036172605.1). Lineage (NCBI taxonomy): Eukaryota > Metazoa > Chordata > Amphibia > Anura > Pelobatidae > Pelobates > Pelobates fuscus. Next base: position 112,246,359 of record NC_086325.1, on the reverse strand, counting down.
CTCTTGCACTCCTACTTAAGAAATGTAACCAGGTGCCAGGTCCCAATAATATAAAAATCAAAAAAGTATTACCGTGTACCCGGCATCACAGCGCATGTGCCGAAGCAATCCACACTTCCGCATCATGTGATGGAGGGGGGGGGGGGCATATGTTAATCCAGGAGGCGTCATAGTATCCTAGCAACCTCCGATACAATCGGTTGCTACTATGTAAACAGCCACCGGTAGGAGAAAATCTCCTTTCATAAATAACGCCACCCACTTCATAACGTAGCGGTCGGTTGCTATGACAACCGGCACTAGCCGTGTGAGCAGGAGTAGAAGAGAACGAGCAGAGCTAAGATATAGACTATGTTTCAAACTAAGGGGAACTATCTATTAATATGTGACACATGAATACAAAACAGAAAAATGATTAATAAACAAGTGAACAAAAACAATTTAAACTGACAATCATGCAGTGAAGTTATCACACAATTAATAAACTGTGCCACTGAAGTATAATCATAAGTGAATCTGTTATACTATCATATAGTGTTCTGAATTAAATATAATAAATATACACTATAAAAAAATCCCTAATATATAAAAAAACAATCACAAAATATATGTATGAACCTGCTATAGAATACATAGTGTATATTCCTATAATTAATAGGTGTGATAAATTATTATTCCTGTGATAATGTGTTAATGGTTAAGGAGGGGTTATTTGGTGTTTAGTGCACCCCCTCATATAGTGCAATCTAGATATTCTAGATGTGATATAGAAAAAAATAAAAAATTACTTAACTCAAAAAGACCCCTGTCTGCTCTAATGTTTATGCATACAGCTGTTGATGAGTGTTAGGTTGCCATACTTTACAATATTATCAATGCATAGACTAAATTCATAACATAATAATTTTAAAATTAATTTTAAATTTTAAAACTAAAGAAAAGTTTCTCCAGGGGATCACCGCCAGGGATAATCTTCCCTAGTGAGGTCCCTATGGACAAAACATTATTTCTTTAGACTCCAATAGATTCGAAGGGTATAGTGATGCAGTAATGGTTAAAGAATTATAGGAACAAAATAAAGGAACATTTTTCATTTAGGCCTTTCGGGGCCAGAGTGTCCAACTCCAATATCCAATAAGTCTCTCTCTGTAAGAGAAGTTTTCCGCGATTTCCCCCTCTCGCCGATGATGGGATATGGTCAAACGCCACACACCGCAAAGCAGAGAGTGGGTGTTGCTTTTCCAAGAAATGTCTGGCCACAGGTTTGTCCGATCTGCCATCTCGATAGGCAAGACGGATACTTGACCTGTGGCCTCACTGCATGATTGTCAGTTTAAATAGTTTTTGTTCACTTGTTTATTAATCATTTTTCTGTTTTGTATTCATCTGTCACATATTAATAGATAGTTCCCCTTAGTTTGAAACATAGTCTATATCTTAGCTCTGCTCGTTCTCTTCTACTCCTGCTGACACGGCTAGTGCCGGTTGTCATAGCAACCGACCGCTACGTTATGAAGTGGGTGGCGTTATTTATGAAAGGAGATTTTCTCCTACCGGTGGCTGTTTACATAGTAGCAACCATTGCCAATTGTATCGGAGGTTGCTAGGATACTATGACGCCTCCTGGATTAACATATGGGCCCCCCCCTCCATCACATGATGCGGAAGTGTGGATTGCTTCAGCACATGCGCTGTGATGCCGGGTACACGCCGTGCAGGAGGAACGATGAGCTACAGCTGATTTGGTGAGTGATTATTGGATGAGATGTCTTATATATGTTTGTCTTTTGCAATGTTTTATGCCTTGTGTGTCCTGATGAAAGCTCCGACCGGGAGCTGAAATGTTGACTGGTTCTACTTACAAATAAACTGGATGAATTTATTCCAAGAGTGCCGGTAATACTTTTTTGATTTTTATATATATACATACATATATACATACACACACATATACATGTACACATATTGGTCACTCAAGACCTGAACTCACATTTCCCATACTGCTGACTCAGAGTGGGGACACTACTAACTTACCAAAGTGTGTCCCCAATATAGACAAACAATCACCCACAAGGAACACTTAAGACACAGAAAGAGAAGTTTGGGGTATACTTATAGATCTATAAACTGTGCTCCTCAGAACACCTATAGTCTTAATAAACCAGAGACCTCTTATGGTCTCAAAAACCTGTATCTACCTGAGATACCCTGTATCTATCTTAGATACTAACCTGGGTTACCAAATGTCTAATAAACCGGAGACCTCTTATAGTCTCAATATAACTAAAGTCCTTACACCTTTCCTATCTTACTGGATACAGACTTACTGAACCAAAGGGGGGTCATAGACAATCAGCGTCAACAAGACACAAAAAGGCTACTCACCGCAATGGTTTTGCTGATCCATCCCACTTCTTGACACCAAGCTGAAAGGGTTAATGCTGTAATGGACTAAACTCACCTCGGTTCTCGATCCCTCGGTCACCAAAATCAACGTTGATGGAGAATCATTGTCAGCATTTACAACAGGATGCTTTGACAAGATTTCTCGAATGAGTATATTTCAGAGCTGACTTTTATACAGTTTCTTACATAAACAGTAAGATTTATCGTTTCCTTGTAGCTAATAGTACATACTAGTCTGACAATAGAAAGATAAGCATTTGAATAAAGTCTGGGCAAGAACATCCTGAAATCGGACTGGGCAAGAACATCCTGAGATTGAGCAATGTCGCACATCCTCTAGAAGGAAGAATGTTATTGTTTAAGTCTTGCCACAGTTAGAATAATTATTTTAACCCCTTAAGGACACATGACATGTGTGACATGTCATGATTCCCTTTTATTCCAGAAGTTTGGTCCTTAAGGGGTTAAAGCATACAAAGCAAAAATAGTTTAACTGTTTCATATCCTTACAGTCAGCAATAATGATTATAAACCTTATCTAAGCATAAAATACATATGAACAAGAAAAGTTAACTATTTTATTTTCTTACAAACCCCTCAAGGGTTACAGGCACAACTGGCAGTGTTACCGCTTATATGATTGCTTGCAGCGCTCTGTTTTATCATATTGACCAATGGAGCACCTCTTGTGAGGTAACTCAGTTGGTGAGTTCCCTGACTACAGGTGTACTCATTATGCAAGTTCACTATTTACGGAGTGTCAGGCACTATTTAACTGAAGTGCGTTATCTACATTTACACAATGGAATGCTTGATACAGTCACACAGAAGAATGCTATCTACAGTTACACAATAGAAGGCTATGTACAGTTACACAGAAGAATGCTATGTACAGTAACACAGAAGAAGGCTATGTACAGTTACATAGAATAAGGCTATGTACAGTTACATAGAAGAATTATATGTACAGTTACATAGAAGAATGATATGTACAGTTACACAGAAGAAGGCTATGTACAGTTACACAGTAATATACTATGTACAGTTACACAGAAGAATGTTATGTACTGTTATACAGAAGAATGTTATGTACTGTTACACAGAAGAGTGTGATGTACAAATACACAGAAGAATGTACAATCAGAAAACATCCTATCGGTCCCTCGTCCCCCTGGACGAGCCGAGTTTCGGTGAAATGCGCGTCGGGACGATTATTTAATAGCTAGAAATGGAGTTTAAGACAAGGGACTAATAAGATGTTTTCTGATTGTATCTCTCCAGTTAATTTTCTAGCTCAGCTTACACTTACGAGTTTTAGCTTGTAGCCGTTTGGTATTCTAGCCGCTGGGACGCTCAGCAATTAGGAGTTTCGTTTAGAAATAAAGGGCACTTGGAGTTTAGATAGCGGATTATACTGACCTTTCTCTCCAAGCTTATTACCAGCCTAGTTTCTTTTTACGAGCTTCAACAGATAGCCGTTTAGGTCCTCCAGCCGCTGGGATGTTTTTTGCAACAGTGAGGAGGTTTTATCATTTTTCTACCTCCGGGGTGGTCTAAAGATTTTTTTTTTTTTGAGGATTTTCCTCATGGGATTATAGATACCACTTTATGTAGAATTTTTTCTTTTTTTTTCTATTTTTCTATTATTTATTTATTTTATTTTCACTCCTCTACCATACCCACTCATGTTGCTATTAAACTAGGGCTATTTAGCCTTTTGCTATTAAACTAGATAGGTCGTTGATTACAGCCTTAATTTATTTCCCTTTCATATTTATATTTATACTTTTGACTTTTTAATGTTTCTATTAAAAGTTATATTTTATTATTCATCATTTACATGTGCTTGTGGGTTGCTAATATCGCACTAGCTCCAGTTAGGGAGCTGAGAATGAGACATTCTTTCTGGTATTTCTCTTCCTCCTCTCTGGATTACTAGTACATTTTCTTCTTTTTGCTTTAGTTACATAGAAGAATGTTATGTACGGTTACACAGAAGAACGTATTGTATGTTTACACAGAAGGATGTTATGTGCTATTAATCTGAAGAAGTGTTATGTACATCCTATCTTAAGAGCGAAAGGTACATTTTATCGGAGGATGAAATGTGCAGTTCCTCACCTGTACATCTCTGAAGGTCCTGACTTGTCTGTGCCCGAGGACTTGGCTGGCTTTGTCCGTGCCTTACTGATTGGCCTCCTCTGCCTGTGCCCCATTGATTGGCCTGCTTTGTCTGTGCCCCATTGATCTGGCCTGCTTTGTCTGTGCCCCATTGATCTGGCCTGTGCTGTCTGTGCCAGAATGTCTGCATGCCAAGCCTACTGCCACATACTCAAGCTTGTGCATTGCAAGCACTGCCCAACTTGCCTCGGTCACTATATGGGGTGCTGCCCCTATCTCCCTGCCTGTGACTCTTGTCCTCTATACTCCTTGAAGTTGCTTTGCCTGGGACTGCTGCACAGGAGAATCCTTATCCGGGTTAACAGCGCAGACAATGACTACTATGGCAGTGACCGCCTCTGTGGAATTAGGCTTCAGCCAGGGTCCTCCCTTAAGCTTATCAGGAGCGTAACGCTAGAGGGCCCACCTTTAAAACGGCAGACAACTTGAACGAGTCAGACTCTCCTGGAGGAGAGCAGGCAAGGGCACATAAGTGCTACTGGAAGGGTGAAGGCCTTGAACCAGTGACTTGAATGAGTCAGACTCTCCTTGAGGAGAGCAGGCAAGTGCGCATGAGCGCTACTGGAAAGGTGAATGCCCTGAAACAGGCTCCCGGAAAGATAAGACTCTGAGGAGTGGCTAACCCCTCTGCAGTCGGCCAGACAGCCCTGCCTATATGGCGCGGGGGAGGCGATGACCACCGGATGCGGCAGTGACATTTCTTCTTAAAAAGGCGGCCGACTTGGAGGAGTCAGTGTAGCGGAGAGCTTATATTCCACAGCTATTCTCCACTTAAGATCCCAGTGAGGCTCAGGAACAACTATTATAAATCCAGAGAGTAGTAATTCCAGTAGGCAAAATAATCCAACAATATCCCAACAGCACACCCAATAACTGGATGACACACAGCATCAGGAGCAGAACTGACGTTTATTCCCACAGCCTCCTTTTAAGAGTTTTACAAACATTAGGACATCAACCAATACAGTAATAGTTAACTCCCACACATCTCCTCCCCTCAATGTAACTCATAATCCTATTACTTGTACCATACCATTCCCCAAAACCTGGATGTACCCCTAAACCAGTACATAGCATAATTCTTAGGGTACTGCCAGGTAGCCCTGATCTGGGTGAATAATATATCCAAAATTCACCCAGATCGGACCAGGGGTTCGGGAGTTAGGTGGAGGGTGAAGTTTGACCGACCGCACACGAGGTGGTATCCGAAAAGGGCTCCATGTGTTTGGGCCCTGTGGTCGGTCTCCGTTCGGCAGTTAAAACATACAGTAATCCTTGCCATCCACACTTAAAACTACATGTATTGTATTTCCCTTGTTCGGTACTCTGTTTCTACCGAACGGGGGGTAGTCTGGTCCCTCCGTTCGGTAGTTACGGAACTCTGGAGGTCTCAGCGGTGTTCAGTTGTTTGAGTGTCTGATTTGAGTTCCAGACACTCGATGACCAAACACCGCTGAGATTTTTATGCGTAAGATGGCCGCTGCGCGTGGTTCGTATACCGAACGGCGGCCACCCAGGCATTAACAGTTACCACTTGAGCTGCGGTTTGTGATAAGTATGAACACTTAACGAGGCGCCCACTTCTCACTGATGTGGTCTGATGGTTCGGTAGTTTCATTCTTATGAGACTACCGAACCCACATGCGAAATTACACATCTTTTGCATATACACAAAGATACAATAAAACGAATGCAGTCTCATATGAATATTACAGGACAGGCTTAATACAATCCGCTACAGTCAGACTCTCTGAGTGGAGAGCAGTCAAGGGCGCATAAGCACTATGGGTAGGATGAAGGCCCAGAACCAGACGCCTGGAAAGATTAGACTCCGGAGAAGTGTCTAGCCCTGATATGATCGACCTTGACGGCCAGACGACACTGCCTATGTGGCGCAGGGGTGAAGGTCTTTGTAAACCCCCCACCATGGCCGCCCTAGCTGAATGGCGGGTGGACCGGTTCCTCTCGGAGGGAGAGGATGATGGGGGTGTGGATTATGATGACGGCCCCTAGTGGCACCATGAGATGTAGAACAAAGTCCACTACAGGGACCCCGACGACCTTGGAAGAAGAGGTCGCCTCGTGGATTGCCCCTGTTCGACCCTTGATCCATTGCTCACCTGGTTTCTTTGGAATGATCTCTGCCCGATCACCTAGCACCATTGGTGCGTTTCTGGGCCCGTAGACCGCTGGCTTGAGAAGCTTGGAATTCAAGCGGTATTCCCAGCCGGGCTCCCGAACAAAGTAGCCGCAAACCCAGACTTAGATCCCGATGGGGCACTGCGGTTTTGCTGGTTAAGCACCTGTCTAGTATTCAGGAGATCCTGAGTGCGACCCACTGCAGTGCCTATACTATTAAGTCCGCACTGGAAAGCCGATTGTTCTCCGCTACACGAGTGAGTTGTGCTAGCGGAACATACGAGGAAGTATAAGAGCTGTCCTTTTTTACATGGACGTACTTCACGGAGGCTTATCTCAGCTCCAACTCGTACCTTTTATAGGGGATTGGACATTTGACCCGGAATTTCACACTTGCCTCCACTTTCGTATGACATCCCAGACGGGGCCCCGAGTCTGGGGTGGCAGACGACCCTATCCTAAACGCAGTTTGGACCGCTGGAGGTGCTTGGGATAAAGGGATCTGAGCCCCTCGGTGTCTCGGCACGAGTCTAAGATTGAACGTATATTCATTAATTACTGTGAATTAGACGCGCCCCTGAAGAAAATTCTAGGGACCGCGGGGCCCAGTTCTGGTAAGGTGGCCTCTATTTTCTCCCTGGTGAGATAGGTATCTTGTGCATCAGTCATTTGGGCGACAATACAACCTGGTTGGGTGGAATTGAGGACATTCAGGAATACCAGAACTATCTGAAGAGATCTTTCTCGTTTTCTACGCGTTGGGACCCAGACGTGACTCTTCATCGATCTAGGACATCTTGCTGTAGGTCTACCTGGACGGGCTTGCCGGACCCCCTGCGAGGTACCTCCCAGACCGAAAGGTCAGACGCTCCCTGCGTTTTCCCTTGTTAGAGTTCCTGGATTTCGTTTTTTTCAACCAGGGAAATATCGACCTTCTCTACATCTGAAGGAGTGGAGTCCTGGAGGGCGGATTGGACGCGAGGGGGTGACCCCTATGCTCTCCTCTGCCCGAGTTCTCGTAAATATGGAATAGTTTTCTCTGGGAGGACCCGGCGTCAAGACTTTAGTCCATGGAGGAGGACCCATCAGGCCCAACCAGTTCGGCTGGATGACGGACCCGTTTGCTTCCCTCCAGGAGTGCTCGACACGGAGATGCGGACGAGTCTCCTCCGTTTGTTTGGTCTCAGGACCTTTCTACAGGTGCCTCGGTCTGCTGGTACTTTGGAATTATGATCGAACCTAGTTCCTGGATTCCCTGGACCCTTGCTCATTTGATCTCGGGGATTGTGCGACTTTGGTCTGCATGGCGACCCTGACGTAGTTGGATCTCCTAATTTTGCTACCGCTTTTACAGGGTTCGGGTATTGTTCGGTCACTTTATTACCGGGGACTGCCATATTAATTAGATTAGGTAGCGCGCACATCTGTTGTCGGCGGGCCTCGCTCTGCTTAGAATTCCCTTTACGATTCCTGAGGACGGGTATTCATCTCCCCAGGGGGTACAAGCATTTTTGTCATGCTCCTATGGAGGGTTCTGTCGGGTTTTGCCCATTCACTGATTCTGGATTTATTATGCCTTGTTTTTCTTTCAGATGGGTTCGGCGGTTTGGACCTTAGTTGTCTATCAGCCTTAGTCGGACCCGAGGGTCATATTCTTACTTTGGTAGCGCTCCCACCTTTAGGCGGTGTTCAACGTCACTATTTGTTTAAATGGTTCTTCCCTTTTTCTCGCCCATCATGTACCACTTTGTTGTGGTTGGCATTGGCGGGGCGTATAGGTTTTTTCGTTTCACTTCGGTCCGTAACACGGCGACTTCAGGTACCGACATGGCGGGCGTTTTTCTTTGAGACATTATACGCTTTCCTGACGGTTACGAGGAGCGATCTTCATAGAGTTTAGGTTGGTACGTATGGCAGATCGTGTTTCTTTGGTCTTTGCCGTCCGAGCGTTAAAACAGCAAATATGAAGCCTCCTGTCATGCTATAAAATTGTAGATTATACTAGCTTTAGTGTAACTATAATCTTAATTTTATTAATGACAGGAGGCGTATATTTCCCTCCCAGTTTCTCCCTCCCCTTGTTGTTTGTTGGTTTGACTGACTTGTTGTTTATTCACCTGGTCTCCTGGGCTAGGTTGGTTATCTGGGGGAGTTGGGGTTTATCTGGGATACGATGCCGTCAGTATTTTATGATGGGGATTCAGGTTTTTTCACTATCTGGGATATTATACTGTCAGTATTTACGATGGGGATTCATGTTTTCTCAGTACATTTCATTCGCTAATCAGTGTTTTCGACTCTGTTTATCTCGTTTCAGTTTAATGGTTTGGCTACAGTTCTTAGATCCGACTAGTCTACAGGATAAAGGTCAAGGCTTCACCCAATGGTTCCACGATTTCAAGTTTGCATGGCATTCATCGTTATGTTATGTTTGTTTCTCCTGTTATTGTATTTGTGGTGTATTGTTCATGTACTTTATTTGTCGCAGCGTGAAAGAGGAAATAGTTAGTTGGGAGAAGCCTTTTATAGATTCCTGATTTTTTTTTTTGTCTCTGGTGTTTTTATCTCTATGTTAATGTGCTGCTGTGGAGTTCTAGTAAAGAGAGACTTAAGCAAATATTCGCCTCCTGTCATTAATAAAATTAAGATTATAGTTACACTAAAGCTAGTATAATCTACAATTAATCTTAAACAATACAGCCAGTTGGGTAAAATGTATGCTTTAATAGCATTAATTTCCCACATCCTTGAGATAGGTAGGTTTTTCCATTCCCCTAGTTTCCTATTTAATTCTATCATTAGATGTACATAATTTTATTACATGACAGGAGGCTTCCTATTTTGCATAACTCTCTTTACTTATGCCTCCAGCAGCACAAGTCAATCAATCAAAAACTTTTAACCAATCCTAGGCCAACATAGCCTGTATATAAGTCTTTGGTGGGCGTGTCTATTCCTCTTTCTTTGCTGCTTCCAGAAGGCACAGGTCAGAGTACTACTTCAGAAATTATTTATTCCATATTGACTTTTATACTGTTAGAAATTCATTGGTTTCTTCTATTATTTAATATTGTCAGTAATATAGTTTTATTTATTTATTTTTCTGTACTGTTCCCTCTTGCCCTACCTCTCCTCACCCTGCACTGTCTCCCTTTCTCCCTGTCATCTTTCCGCGGTGTTTTAACGCGACCGCGTTCGTTTTCGTGTTAGGGAGGTAACATAGGGACATTTCGGGAGGTGGGTGTGGGGTTGGAGGGACTATACCGTTCTTCGGGAGGTGGGTGTGGGGTTGGAGGGACTATACCGTTCTTAGCGTTTCCAACGGTCGTTATTCAAACGACCCATTCTCATAGTTTCTGGTACTCGTTTTTTCCCTCTGCCCATACTGTGTATATATAACCTTTGTCAAGTACATTCAATTTCTTCCTGCTGCATATATATATTTTTTCTTAAAGACACAGTTCATACACTCCTATTAAGGGCACAGTGCTTGCAGGCTCATCCCCTGCTGCACATATTTAAAGGCACAGTTCATGCAGGCTCATCCCCTGCTGAACTTCTTAAAGGCAAAGTTCACGCAGGCTCATCCCCTGCTGTACATCTTAAAGGCACAGTACTGTCAGGCTCATTCTCTGCTGTACATCTTAAGGCACAGTACAGTCAGGCTCATCCCCTACTGTACTTATCAAAGTCACAATACAAGCAGGCTCATCCCTTGCTTTCCATCTAGAGTCACTAGTGCAAGCAGGCTCATCCCCTGCTACACACAAAGAGTCACTATACTAGCAGACTCATCCTCTGCTATAATATAAGTGCCAGTGCCAGCAGGCTCATACCCTGCTATAAATCAAATGATACAGTGCCAGCAGGTTCTTCCCTGCTAAATACATAAGTGTTCGTACGTAAGCAAGTGACTCACTGCTAGCAGGCTCATCCCCTGCTATAAATTAAGTGTCTTAGTACAAACAGTCTTACCCCTGCTTTAAAAGCTAAGTGACTCAATACTAGCAGGCTCATCCCCTGCTATACCATTATATATGTGACTCTATATATGACACCACATTAGTAGTGAAAGCTGTATCTTACGGCATTTCACATATTTCGGAACCTAACACTCTTCTGTCTTCCACAGACAGACCCAACATACAACACAAGATGAGTGACTCACCACAGTTACCACCATTAGATTGGCAGACAATTATTAACTCAGCGGTAGCCGCCTCCGTGGAGAAAGCTATTGGCAGACTGCTCATGCAGAACCCAAAACCTGATACAGCTACTGATCAATCCACGGAAGTAATGGAAGATGTCCTCCCCGGAGACCTCCACGCCATAAAACGGCAACGGAAGGGCACCGTATTGGACACCCAGAGACAAAGAGGCAAAACTCCAGTGAAAAAGAGCCGCCAGGCAGCGAGGAGAGGACCTTCCCCTCCATACTCTCCGTCCTCAGAGGACGACGACCGCAGTCCCCCTCCATCGCTCGACATCATGGACGAATGGAAGGCGGGGGCTTCACGCTCGGAAGACGAAGACTGACTAGATGTCCAAGGAGAAGACAAGGAATGCGATCAAGACATCAAGAAGAGGGCACCTTCATAGACCCCCAGGGGACGGCCATGTTTGACCCCCGCACGATCCGACACCCAAGATCGACAGAATGGGGGTTACCAGATCACCTGGCTCAGTTCATCCACTTCTGGCTGAGAAAGCCAATGGACAAAGAAGTCAGGGCAAGGCTTCGGGCAGAATGCCCAAGACCAACTCTACCAGATAAAATCGCAGTGACCCCAGAATTTGATTCTACTGTATCCCTGTTCATGTCCCGTGCGGGCCGAGACCCGCGGAAAGGAATAGAAAAAGGCCTTAGGGAATCCCAAGACAAGCTCCTTGACATCCTGGGTCCTCTAGCGAAAATGCTATACCTGGCTGACCTAGCCCTTTCCCAAGGCACTACACTGGACGCCCACACTATACGCGAATGGGCACAACGGGCCATTTGTATGCTGGGCAACACCAATGCAGCAATGTGCGCAGAACGCCGCAGAACTGCATTATTGAAAATGGACCCGAAACTGATGGAGCTGGGTAAGAAAGAGATGGGACCGCTAGCGAACGGTCAGCTATTTGGTGACTCATTCATAACTGAGCTCAAAAAACATGTGAGCATCTTCACCACTCTGAATAAGGCTCAGACCTCCATCAAACAAGTATTTCGTAACACCACACCACGCAGGGGAGTTTTTGCCAGGGCTGGTCGCCAAAGGGGCCGAGCCACCAGCCGATTCTGGCCTACAGGCCCCAGACACCAATCATCTCAAGCATTCTTCCCAACCTCGAGATCCAACTTCCAGCGAGGATCCTTCCGTTCAAGAGGCACCCGCACCGGCGGACGCGGACGCTTCAATGCAGGTGAGCATTCCCAACATACCTTTTCTATATTCGCACATGACTGCAGGCAGACTGTCTCTTTTTTCACAGGAATGGGAAAAGATATCCTCGGACAGCTGGATCCTCAATACAGTAGCCGGTTACGAGATCGAATTCTCAGACACCCCGGTACAGGACCGACGCCCACCACCAATAAGAGCGTCGGCAATACACACCGAAATCATAGATACGGAGATCCAAACCCTGTTCGACAAGGGGGCGGTGGAACCCGCCCCAGACGATACGGGTTTCTTCAGCAACATCTTCGTAGTCCAAAAGAAAACAGGAGACTACAGACCGATCATCAACCTACGGCAACTGAACGTTTTTGTCACCTACAGACATTTCAAAATGGAAGGAATCCACCTTCTAAGAGACCTATTGTCGCAACACGACTGGTTCACCCGACTAGACCTAAAGGACGCCTACCTATCGGTATCAATAGCTCGCGTCAGCCGTCCATTCCTCCGCTTCACATGGAAACATCTCTCCTACCAATTCACCTGTCTCCCATTCGGCCTCAGCTCAGCACCATGGTGCTTTACGAAACTAATGAAGCCGGTAATGGCTTACCTAAGAGAGAAGGGCATCCGCTGCCTAATATACCTGGACGATATTTTGATATTCTGCGAATCAGCACCCAGGCTTCAATCTCAAACGAGATCCATAGTGCTCTTGCTAGAATCTTTGGGTTTCATCATAAACAGAGAAAAATCTTCACTCCAACCAGCCAAGGTGGTTCAATTCCTGGGATTCGAAATAGATTCGAGAACATGTACCCTCCGGTTACCCACTTCAAAGATTGCAACAATACGGAAAGAGATACGCAGGGTACTTCGAAGAGACTCAATACCGCTTCGCCTCCTGGCCAGAATAATAGGCCTTTTGTCATCTTCCATACAAGCGATCTTCCCAGGACCGCTACACTACCGGGCCATGCAACGGGCGAAGGACCATCACCTGAGGCAAGGACAGACATACGACCACTGGATCCCAGTGTCAACAGAAATTCGGACAAAACTCCGATGGTGGCTCCTCCACATGGAGGCCTGGAATGGCAGAGCCATATTCGGTCCGAACCCGGACTTCGTCCTGGAGTCGGACGCCAGCCTATGGGGCTGGGGAGCCCACTGTGCACAGGCGTCCACCGGAGGACCATGGTCGGAGGAAGAGAAACTCCTACATATCAACTGCCTGGAGTTGATAGCGGGCTCCTTCGCGATCCGGAGTCTGGCCAAGAACATGTCCAACTGCTGCATTCTCTTGCGCATGGACAATTTTTCAGCAGTCCGGTACATAAACCACCTGGGCGGAGCCAGATCACGGGCCTTGACAGAAGCGACGAGGGACATCTATCGATTCTGCCTACCCCGCAACATCACGATCAAGGCAGAATACCTACCGGGAGTCAACAACCTCACGGCGGACTGGTTCTCTCGACATTGGAGAGACAGCAGCGATTGGCGCCTGGACACCACTACCTTTCACAGGATAAGACAAGTAAGAGGTCCGCTACACATAGACCTCTTTGCATCACGGACGAACACTCAGCTACCGAGGTATTACAGCTGGCTTCCGGACCCTCAAAGCGAAGCAGTTGACGCATTCCTCCAACAATGGCCACAAACGGGAGCTTAGGCGTTCCCACCGTTTTCAATGTTGGCGAGAGTCCTCCACCACCTACGCAGAGCGAGGACTTCTCTAATCTTGATCACACCATTGTGGAAGAGCCAAGCATGGTTCCCGGACCTTCTAGCTCTGTCTCAAGACCATCCGCTACTCCTACCAGTGTTCCCATTCCTCCTAGTGAACCCGGACGGGGAACCTCATCCGTTGATTACACAAGACCGATTGGAACTGGTGGTCTGGAATCTTTCCGGGGATCCTGGAATGTCTCAGGCCTATCGCAGACGACTAGAAACCTATTATGGGACTCCTGGGCACCTGGCACTAGACGCAGCTACCTATCCGCATGGAACACGTGGAATCGCTGGTGCATGGAAAGGGACCTCGATCCCTTTACAGCACCTATTCCCTGCATTCTAAATTTCCTGTCAAACCTTTTCTCAGAAGGACGAGCATACCGCTCAATTAATATCACCAGATCCGCCATTTCGGCGGCCCACACCCCAATAGACGGTACACCAGTGGGTCAAAACACCCTAAAATGCCGTCTACTTCGGGGCATCAGACTAGCCAGACCTCCGGCCCCGAAATATAACACTCTTTGGGATGTAGATGTAGTTATCCGATTCCTGAGGAACTGGCCGGACAACGAGACCCTGTCTCTGAGACAACTATCAGCCAAATTGACTCTCCTTCTATGTTTAGTTTCTTTTCGCAGAGTCACGGACATTAGGGCTTTTGACGTAAACGGTTTCACTGTAACACCAGAAGGGGTTACCTTCACGGTGTCTCGCAGGACTAAGACGGACTCCACATCCGTATCTTACCCTTTTTTTCCGACGGTTCCGCGGCTATGCGTTGTGAACACCCTACTTCGGTACGTAGAGGTTACCGAATCGCTCCGTTTTTACCGATCGGGTCAACTACTGGACCATACAAACCCGTAACTACCACTACGTTGGCTAGATGGGTTCGATGACTCTTATCCCTGGCAGGCGTAGAACCGAATTTCGGGGCCCACTCGGTACGCGGGGCGGCGGCTTCGCGTGCATATTCAGCGGGAGCATCTCTTACGGAAATCTTGCGTTCGGCAGACTGGACTAGAGAAAACACCTTCAGAGTTTTCTACTTTCGACATACATCTCACGCATCTTTTTCGTTGTTACCACAGCGTTAAAAATGCAAAATAGGAAGCCTCCTGTCATGTAATAAAATTTGTAGATTATGTTAACGTAGTGTACGTATAATCTTAATTTTAATAATGACAAGAGGCGAGTATTTTCCCCCCCCCGTAGACATTGGTTTTATTCCCACCCAAATACTCGCCATTCAGCATTTAACAGACAGTTATGACGACCTTACAGACTGATATCTTCATACTGTATGAAATCTCACATACACAGTTTCAGTATAGATATAACTGTAGCTAACAACTCAATAGACTTGTCAATGTAATACTTAGACTTTAGATATATTAATTAACTAAATCGGATATATAGGTCTTGCATGCGGACAATAGTCCATTTCCACACCTTTCACCTATTTCCGTTTTTTTCCAGCATGAGATGATTCGGATACCGGGCGACAACACCTCTCAAGCTTCAGTCCAAGCTACGTTTGTTTAAAGTTACAGAGTTCCAGTTTAAAGGACACTCCACAACCTGACGTTACAGGATTTCACACATCAAAGAAAGAGGAATAGACACGCCCACCAAAGACTTATATACAGGCTATGTTGGCCTAGGATTGGTTAAAAGTTTTTGATTGATTGACTTGTGCTGCTGGAGGCATAAGTAAAGAAAGTTATGCAAAATACTCGCCTCCTGTCATTATTAAAATTAAGATTATACGTACACTACGTTAACATAATCTACAAATTTACATCTATTATCTTTGGTGGTTTCTTAGGCTGTTTAATTCCTAGGTAGTCTATGTATTCGACATGAAGGGAGTTTTTTGCATCGCAAGGTCAGTCTATTTCCATTGATTGCCACACCCATAGCTTGTCATTTCATTATGCCTATTTGTGCAGTTGTGTGGGATTCTATTCAGGGGGTTGAATAATTTTAAGATTGGAGAAGTCATTTTAAGTTGCATTTTCAGTTGAATTTGATGACAAACACCTGCCGAAAGTCTGTGCATTTTGGAAATAAGCCTGATTTTCAATGGGAGTTGAATAATTTTGAATACAACTCATAAAATTGCAATGTGTGTGTTGTCTGTATGTGTGATATGCATGATGGCTGTACGTGATACGTATGCTTTGTGATGGTGATACCGGAGAAACTGACGGAAGCGAAGCACAGAGAGATGGACACAGGTTTCTTCAGGAAGGAAGAGATTCTTTATTGGATCACCGATCGGGACTCAGAGGGACTAACGTCACCAAAATACAGCAAGTTCTGAGCCCCGGACAATAGTGCAGGCTCCTTATATAGGCACATAACTCCTCCCATATTAAGCTCCACCCGCACATTCTCTTGACCAATCAATACAAATAAGAATTAACTTCCTGCTTGACCGCATGGCCTGTCCAGCACAATGGAGGAGGGGAATACTACATCCTGTATTCTTGCACATGCTCCGTACACTACTGATCGTATCTTGCCTCGTGCAACCAACTGATCGATACGTCAGCATATGCACGTACACATGCCACGTGGTAATCTCGGCCTACTAAATTTATTTTTACCGAGATTCCACCACATTCCCCCCTTTGATGCCTCTTGATATTTCACAATTACTTGAGGCATCACTTAACCTTAGTTTGCATACACCGCAGGTTACCTTGAACCAGACCAGACTTATCTTATGATGTGAATCTTCAACACTCATCTTCCTGCATTGGTTCTTCCTGATCTAGAGCCTTATATTTATATATTGCCATTATCTGTGCAGCAGCCTTCCTCTCTGCTATATTTTCTATCAGGCTTTGCACAGACCTAACTACTAAGGGTATAAGACACGGCAGGAGTAGACACAACATTAAAATCAGTAGGACTCCACCTACCACTGCCTTAAGCCCTCCAAACCACTCATACCAGCTACCAAACCAACTACTTGGATTGTACCCTTTCCATACCTGAGTAGGCACATGCGCTAGTTTAACCATATGGCTAGTAAGCTCAGCTATTGCTTGCCCTTCGTCATCTATTTGAAGACAGCAATTGCTCAGGTTAAACTTCCCACATACACCTCCCTCTACTGCTAAAAGGTAATCCAAGGCTAATCTATTTTGGTATACTGCTGTCCTCATCCTGGTATTATGCTTCGCTAGAAGATTGAGCGCTTGTGATGTCTCGTTAGTAATAATCTCAACCACCGCCTGTAATCGTATAATACGGTTAAGCATATAAATAGGGGTTCTATAACCAAAGGTACCATCTTCTGCCCACGTGGCTGGCCCATAATAATCTATAATACGCTGAGGAGGCCATTCATTATCTTCCCAGGCGCCTATCTCTATGGGTCCCCTTTTCTTCCTATGATTCACATCATACACTTTAACACCTAAAGTCTCACCTGTTTCAATAGGTAACAAGAAGAAGGATGGTTTGAGCATACCCAACACACATGCCCCTTCCCAGTCCTGTGGCAACTCCGAATAGGCTTTCTTACCACAGATCCAGTACAAATTTGCTGGGGCTCTCCAGGTAGATGTGATGGATAGATCAAACCTCACATCCTTTAAATTGGCGTATCTAGCAAACGGGTTAGATGGTTCTGAGACATTTGAAGCCGACCACCAAGTTGTATTCTTTGTATCATCATCATAAGCTTTTTGCCCTAGACAAGTTAATTCTCCTACAGAAGTATTATACATCATTCCTTTCCTTGCTATGCAAACATAACCTATGATGGAGGTCTTTAATCTCCACTCAGATTTACCTCTAACACTCATATGATAATCGGCTTGTGTAAATATTAATTGGTCAACTGCCTCAGAACCGGACATTACCTCCTTTGCTTCCCAAGGCCATTGGTCTCCCATGTTAGTACCTCCACACACATAGCAGTTGGTAACATTAAGACTACCGGCAATACTTTCGGCTAAATCAATGAACAGGTTTTTAGCATTATGGGGGATCTTATTATCTATACTCATCTCTTCATAAAAGGAATGGTATACTTGATGAGTTTGGGAGGATACCATATCAGTCTCTATCCCTATAAACAATACTGTCCCAGGATCTAAACCCGTCCCATATATTTGAAACCCAAATAAATTACCATACTTGTCTAAGAACTTGTCGGGGTTATTTATAAGTATATGGACTGGATTGCATTCCATAGACTTACAATATGGGCTGGTAGGCAACTTAGTCACAATCATGTCCTTGTCTACTGTCTGTCCCCAAGTTGCCCACCCCACACAAGACCAATATGGGCAAAAGTTATAATCTCTATTTGGGCATCTAGGACTCACATATTTATTTTTACTACTGGGACAAATATATTTATCATTAGACCCATACGTCTTCTCCCATCTAAGATCCCCACATACATTCCACGGCTTTCTACCACTTGATATCGCCTTACACGCATCAAATAGCAGAACACCCGAAGAATGTACGGATTCTAACACCGTCTTGTTAATTAGGGTCCCCTGAGGATCTCCATTCCTGAGAGTCAACCAAATTGTACGAGGTTGATACTCCGGACTGAAGCACTTAGGTTCTCCTACTCCTAAATGGCACACACTATATTCTATATTAAGGTATCTACATCTTGATACATCTCCTTTACACTCGTATTGTGAATGCCAAATTAGGGTTTGGGAAATATGGTTACCTGTTCTTGTAGTCTTAATGCATACCTCACAGCTAGGAGTGTCGGTACCTCTACCTTCCTGAATATAAAAATACACATAAATAAACATTATCATAAACACATCTTTCGTCGTCATCCTCAGTCTTCGTCCGTGCGAAGGCACCTCAGCTTCCAGGATGTGAGGGCTGCAGGGAATGGAGTTCTGCTCGTCTTCACAGGAGTCCCTTCGAGACGTTCCTGGCTTATACACTATACGTCGGTGAGCGGACAGGCTTTATTATGGCCGTCTAAACACTCACTTCACCAAATCTCTGTAACAATAAAATTTATAATCCACAAAGTTCCTCGTTACTCCGACTGAGTCGTGCGTTTTAACCGGATCTTGCAGGGATTCTCTGGATCTGCTGTAACTTGCCAAGAATCGACTGCTGCTGGTTTAACCCTGGAGTGATGTATCCACGGAGTCACTTCGGCTACTTTTATCGCTGTAGGGGTAGACAAAAGAACAACATAAGGACCTCTCCACTTGGGCCCTAACGGTACATTATTCCACTCTTTAATCCACACTTGATCTCCTGGGTGGTAACTATGAACTGGGGGATAAATATTCACAGGTAATCTATCTTGTACCCATTTCTGTACCTCCTCCATAGTCTTACCCAACTCTACAACCTGCTGCCGGGTAATTCCTTCTCCCAACTGACTCAAATCCCCCCTTAAGTTACCAAGTACGGGAGGTGGTTGCCCATACATGATTTCAAAAGGAGAGAGGCCCATCCTTCTGGTAGGGGTACTGCGGATTCGCAATAGAGCTATGGGTAAGAGAACGTTCCACTTAAGTTGGGTTTCCTGACACATTTTAGCCAACTGATTCTTAATAGTTCTATTCATTCTCTCTACCTTACCAGAACTCTGGGGTCTATATGCCGTATGAAGCCACCACTTTATACCAAGCATATGAGTCAGTTGTTGTAGGCACTGATGAACAAAAGCTGGACCATTGTCCGATCCTATAGAGCAGGGTAGTCCATATCGGGGTATTATTTCTCGTAGCAGGAATCTCACAACTTCTCCTGCTTTCTCTGTACGAGTAGGACATGCTTCTACCCAGCCTGAATAGGTGCACACAATTACCAGCAGGTAACGATGTCCACCCGATTTAGGCATCACTGTATAGTCAATTTGTAAATCGGACATGGGGAGTCCCCCCATAAACTGGACTCCTGGTGGCTTTACTGGTCCTTGTCTTGCATTATTTTTAGCACACGTTACACATCTTCGTACAATGGCCTGAGTCAAGTTGGACAATCTTGGTATGTAGAAATGTTTTCTGAGAGATTCTTCTGTGCTGTCTCTCCCAGAATGTGTCCCGTTGTGATAATTTTGGACAATTTCTACCGCTAGTGATGCTGGAATGACTATTCTTCCATCTTCTAACTGATACCATTTGTTCTCCAAATACTTTCCAGGTTCAGTCTTTAACCACTCCTCTTCTTGAGCTGTATAAACTGGAGTCCATTGAGACAGTGGAGTTGGTATAAGAGCAGCTATATGCCCCACATATTCCTGTCTTCCCGATTCAGCGGCACGCTTAGCTGTACTGTCTGCCATCCGATTTCCCTTGGTTACATCACCATCTCCTCTCAGATGCGCTCGACAATGTATGATACCGACTTCTTTCGGCTCCCACACTGCTTCCAATAGTTGTAGGATTTCAGCTGCATACTTGATTTCTTTGCCTTCTGAATTCAATAGTCCTCTTTCTTTATACAAAGCTCCGTGGGCATGAGTGGTTAAAAACGCATACTTGGAGTCTGTGTAGATGTTCACTCTTAAACCTTCAGCCAATTGTAACGCTCGTGTCAGTGCTATCAATTCTGCCTTTTGTGCTGATGTTCCTTTCGCCAGTGGCCGAGCTTCTATCACCTTGTCAATTGTTGTTACTGCATATCCTGCATAGCGGATCCCTTCTTTCACATAACTACTGCCGTCGGTATAATATTGAACATCGGGGTTCTGGATGGGAAAATCACGAAGATCTGGTCTACTTGAAAATACTTCATCCATTACTTCCAAACAATCATGTTGACTTTCAGTAGGTTGTGGCAAAAGGGTAGCTGGATTTAAGGTGTTTACAGTCTCTAAATGCACTCTTGGGTTTTCACACAACATTGCTTGATACTTGGTCATACGGCTATTACTAAACCAATGATTTCCTTTGTAATCCAACAACGTCTGTACTGCATGTGAGACTCGTACATAAAGTTCTTGACCCAGAGTGAGTTTATCGGCTTCAGCTACTAGCAGGGCGGCTGCAGCTACGGCTCTTAGACAAGGTGGAAGTCCGCTGGCCACTGCATCCAGTTGCTTAGACATGTAGGCGAAAGGTCTTTGCCATGATCCCAAGTACTGTGTCAATACTCCCACAGCCATTCTTCTTTGCTCATGTACATACAGGTAGAATGGTCGTGTGTGATCAGGTAGACCTAATGCTGGGGCACTCATCAAAGCCTTCTTCACGTCTTCAAATGCCGTTTGCTGTTCTTGAGTCCATAAGAAGGGGTCGTGCTCTGTACCTTTGATAGCTGCATACAGAGGTTTTGCTAGTATCGCGTAGCTGGGAATCCATATCCTACAGAAGCCTGCTGCCCCCAAGAATTCCCGCACTTGTCTTCTATTCTTGGGTATCGGTATTTGGCACACAGCTTCTTTTCTCTCTGGCCCCATAATTCTTTGACCTTCAGAGATATGGAATCCCAGATATTTGACAGTTGGCAAACACAACTGAGCCTTCTTTCTAGACACCTTGTATCCTGCCTTCCAGAGAATGTGTAGTAGATCGTGCGTTGCTTGCTGACATATTTCCTTTGTAACTGCTGCTATCAACAAGTCATCTACATACTGTAACAATACACACTCTCCTGGGATGGACTCGAAATCCAGTAGATCTTGACTTAGAGCTGAACCAAATAGGGTAGGTGAATTTTTAAACCCTTGGGGCAGTCTTGTCCAGGTCATTTGGCGTTTTGAGCCCGTTACAGCGTTCTCCCATTGGAAAGCGAAAATACATTGACTTCCTGCGGCAATTCGGAGGCAAAAGAAGGCATCTTTGAGGTCTAAGACTGTAAAGTAGGTAGCCCCGCCCGGAATTAAAGCAAGCAGGTTATATGGATTGGGCACAACTGGATGTATACTAACAACCGCATCATTGACTGCTCTCAAGTCCTGCACAGGTCGATACTCATCTGTACCGGGCTTTTGAACAGGCAGCAATGGGGTGTTCCAGGGGGAAGTACAGAATTTTAGGATACCATACCGTATGAACTTATCCAGATAAGATTGGATGTTCTTCTTAGCCTTCTGCGGGATGTGATATTGTCTTAGGCTCACTGGATAAACCCCAAGTTTTAGTTCGATTTTAATAGGTGGAATATTGCGGGCCAGTCCTGGTGGGTTGTTCTCTGCCCAAACTCCTGGTATGTTGAATAAGGATTCATCACTCCTAGGGTTTTGGTTAGTCAACGCTGTATAAAGTCGCCACTCTTCTTCCTTTGGTACGGATAATGTCATAATACCTGAAGGTCCATTAAACTTTAAGGATGTTGTTCCATTTGGTAGGAACGTAATCTGTGCTTGTAATTTAGATAGCATATCACGTCCCAGCAATTGGACTGGACATTCAGGCATATAAAGGAATTGATGTTTTACTACGTGGCCTCCCAATGTACAGAGTCGACTTTTAAGAACCGGTTTTTCAGCACTTCTTCCAGTTGCTCCTATTACAGTAATAGTCCTTCCAGATGGAGGAGCAACTAGATTAGTCACCACTGAATGTTCAGCACCAGTGTCGATCATGAACGCACTCCTTTTTCCCCCTATTGATACATCGACCATAGGCTCCGCTCGACCAAGGGGGATGGAGCCCGGTCGGTATCAATAGTCCTCCATGACCGTGTCAGCCAATCCTACAAAGTCCCTACCTTCTCTATCGCGGGACCTTTGCGCTGCTGGAAAATACCTGTCTTCCCTAACACTTCCTCTGTTCCCATTGCTCCCTCTATTACCATTACTCCCTCCGGGGCCTCCTCTACCTCTCGCTCTGCCTCTAAAGTTTCCATAACCTGTCCTAGGTCTGTCTCTCTCATACTGTTCTCTTCGCGGACACTCATTTCTCCAATGCCCTTCTTCCCTACAGTATGCGCACTGATTTCTACTTAGAGGTTCCTCATTCCACTTACTATCGCCTCTATCTGGGCCCCGTCTATCTACGCCTGCGATCGCTACCGCTAACATATCTGCCTTTTTACGCATCTTGCGCTCTTCCTCTTTCTTACTTTCTGTCTCCCTGTTCATGTATACTTTATTCGCTACCTCCATTAGTTGGGTGATAGACATACCTGCAAACCCTTCTAACTTCTGTAGCTTGCGCTTAATATCTCCGTAAGCTTGGCTGACAAAGGCGGAGTTCACCATTCGGGAATTATCTGCGTCTTCCGGATTAAAGTGGGTATGCAAGCGGTATGCCTCCAATAATCGGTCATAAAAGACACTGGGCGCTTCATCACTTTTCTGAATCACCTCAACTGTCTTCGACATATTAATGGCTTTCTTTCCTCAGGCTTTCATGCCAGCAATTATAGCGTCTCTATAGGCTCTGAGTTGAACCATATCAGCACCATTTACATTCCAGTCGGGATCGGTGTTAGGATAATGTGTTGCGGCCCATGCTGCTGGATTGGCTTGATTCAAAGCACGGGCTCTATCCTCTAGCGCTTTAATGGCCGCTTGGTTAATCCTTGTCCTTTCCTCATTGTTAAACAAAGTCATTAATAACTGCTGGCAATCAGCCCATGTCGGGTTATGTGTCTGAACTATTGAGGTGAACAGATCAGTCATAGCTTGTGGTTTCTCAGTATACGAGGAATTGTGGGTCTTCCAATTCAAGAGATCGGTTGTCGTGAATGGGACATATACGAAGACTGGGTCAGCATGTGCCATTTGACCTGCGGCATCGATATAGGCTGACCCGGGATTCAGACGAAGAGGCATCTGATAATGTTTTAATTGTTGGGTACCGGTCAGTTGTCGGGTTAGTATGGGGCTACGTAGAGGGGCGTCAGTTAGAGGTTCCGGTCGGGGGGTAATAAAGCATGAGGATGTGGGAGCTTGGTTTTGGGAAAAATTAGTAAATAAAACACTTCGAGCCGAGCTAGAAGAAGCTTGACCGGAAGTCTGAAGTGGCGCCAAATCAGGATATTCAGATCTAATGGGGGTTGGTTCTGGTTCCGGAAGGGGAGATTTAGTACGAGAGGGGGTGGATTCTGTACTGGAGGAGGAAGCGGAAGTGGATGGGGGCAATGGGGGAAGGGGTGCAGGACTTCCTGCATTCGCGTCACTTCCTCTTAAAGGAAAGTAAGGGGGCGGCAAAGGGATCTCGGACTCAGGGGGCGTGTCCAAAATGGGCCTAACACCAGTCCTAGTGGACAAACAAGTCCTAGCCACCATGAGGCGACATTGCTCCTCGTGGCATGTCTGAATCCATTTTGGCGAGTCATTTACGGCCTGTCTCCAACAATCAATATAAGGAAACTGCCCGTAAAGTTCAGGCCTACCTGATACAGCCACGTGTAAGCGCTGTACCAGAGTTGGATCCAAACTGCCACGTGGCGGCCATGCCGCAACCAAAGTAGGCCACTCCCTAGTACACAAAGTGACCAAACGTACAGGAGACATTTTAACCCCAAAATCACATGTTTTGAATCCCTTTTTAAAATGCTTTACCATACAACCTAAGGGATCCGGAATCGTTGACTCCGACGCGCCCATACTTATCAATGGAACGTCGTTGACAACGAATACTATGCACGCGTACTATTCAACAGTCACACCCGTTTCCTCTGGCAACAGCACCACGTGGTACAGTTACCAAGTGAAACGTACACAATAACACAATAAACACTCAGGGAATTCCCGTACACGCACAGCTGTTACACCAGTCACTAGATAATCAATATTATGCCCTTTGGCGAAACTATACAGTCACCCACGCTATAATTCTCTATATATGAATTACCCGTCTATAACACACCCCAGTAACATCGTCTTTTACAAATAGCGGTTACAGTACGGTTAGCATAGGTTAAAGCACAATTAAGGTCACAATACAATTATTAGTGGTTATGGTGTTAAACATGCAATGGACGACAATGATTAGTACTTATATACAGTGTCAGTAAATATACAGGGTTATGGTACCGTGCACTATAATACAGCAACACACTATTAACACTCTCGCTAGACGGCTGAGCTCGCGCTATCTAACAAGATATACACTTTACTAAACAATCTTTAACACATTTACAATTCCCAACTAAACTATTGGCCAGTACCTTGAATGGACTACCTAAAACTATCTACATCCGTTTTGGTTAGCCACACTGCCCAAGCACCACATATAGCGAGCTAGAGGACCGAATTTACACAGACGCCTCTTAGTCGATTACTATCAAAAATCTAGTGGGTTCCAAATTTACACGCCTTCCCACATAGCCAAGATAGGTTGAGAGCTAGCGAACCGAATTTACACAGACGCCGCTTAGTCTCCCGGTCCCTCCGACCTAGCGAACAAAATATACACCCTAGAACGCTAGTCTAGACAAGACACCGGTGTCCGGCTAGGACTATTTACACCAGAACCCCGCCTGACTAACAAAATCAAACGGTCTGACTAAAGAGCGTTCGATCGAGCGGTGCGCCTTCGCTCCTTCCCTCCGACAGAGGGGGCAGATTCCATACACAAATAACCCCTTATGGGCCTACCGCACAATCGGTATACCCCTAGTGGGTCTGCCGTCTAAAACAGCAGTTGTCTTACCTCCTCGTTCCTGAACCTGAGTTCACACTCATCGACGGGGACACCCCAGCACTTCTTACGTAGAGGCCGATGATCTCCTGGACAACAGACCAGTGGCGCCGAGACGAAGGGAGGTCCACGCAGAAGTTCGGGGTGCAGCCGTAGAGAACGTGGGCAAAGATAGACCGTCTCACGCCTCTGCCTCTCAGCTACCGTTGAACGATGAGCTTCCCGGCCAATGCACCAAATGATACCGGAGAAACTGACGGAAGCGAAGCACAGAGAGATGGACACAGGTTTCTTCAGGAAGGAAGAGATTCTTTATTGGATCACCGATCGGGACTCAGAGGGACTAACGTCACCAAAATACAGCAAGTTCTGAGCCCCGGACAATAGTGCAGGCTCCTTATATAGGCACATAACTCCTCCCATATTAAGCTCCACCCGCACATTCTCTTGACCAATCAATACAAATAAGAATTAACTTCCTGCTTGACCGCATGGCCTGTCCAGCACAATGGAGGAGGGGAATACTACATCCTGTATTCTTGCACATGCTCCGTACACTACTGATCGTATCTTGCCTCGTGCAACCAACTGATCGATACGTCAGCATATGCACGTACACATGCCACGTGGTAATCTCGGCCTACTAAATTTATTTTTACCGAGATTCCACCACATTGGCTGTGTGTAATATTTGTAATAGGTGTATTGGCTATGTGTGATATTACTGCTGGGTTTATTAGCTGTGTGCAATTGGTATTTAATTCAGATATATGCATGTAGGCCCATGTGTGAATGCAGGTGCATATTTTTGCAGAGTCACATGCACACAGTCCCACAGTCAGATGCACACAGTTATACATATACACTGTCAATTTTTGTCATATGTACACAGTCCCAGGCACATTGTCAAACACACAAAGTTACAGATATATAGTCAAACACACAGTCACACATTGACACATGCACACACACATTTACAGGCAGACAGTGACAAACACATATAGCTACAGAAGGACCATTACACACACAAACACACAGTTACATGCAGACAATCACACACACACACACACACACACACACACAGTTACAGGCAGATAGACACACACACAGTTACAGGCAGACAGATTTATTTATTTATAAAATATTTTACCAGGAAATATGCATTGAGATTTCTTTAGTTTTCAAGTATGTCCTGGGTCCACAAAACATTGCATTGATACATTAGGGTACAATAAAATACAAAAACAATATTAATATACAATATATACAGAATGTAACATAGAACAGATAAACACACATGCATAGTTACAGACAGACAATCACACAGATTGAATCACACACTTACAGGTACAGGCAGATAGACACAAAAAGTTACAGGCAGACAGGCACACACAGCTACAGTCACACACAGTTACAGGCAGTCACACACTGTAGCAGACAGTAGCACACAAAGGTAGAGGCATACAGATACACACAGTTGTACACAGTAACACACACACAGTTACAGGCCTGGGGACCCAGAGATAAGGAAAGGGTTATAGTCATTTATATGTTAATTCCCAATGAGTTCAATCAGGATGTCAGTGAATTGCAGTATACTATTAGCATTGACAGCAACATTAAGATGTATTGATACTGCTCAAGACTTAAATTTGTAGGAAGTTGTAATTCAATGGTAAATCCAAACTATATGATGTTCATTTAAACTCAATAATTACTGACAATGTTATAATAAAACAAAAACGGGGTTGGGTGGGGAGGGGCCTGACTATCATGGCCGAGAGCTGTGTTTTCTATGAGCCCAGCTATCTACCGAACGTTCGGTTATGCCAATGTACTGAATAAAACCCAGAAAATGTATTTTAATGTAAATTGTCGGTTTTGCTGCACGAGGGGATAATCCACTTAACCGTCCCTTTTAGTGGGAGTATCCCTCTTGTGCAGCAATGCCTGTTGGGAGAATTATACTGCATGATGGGATAAATCCCCTGAAACATCTGTGAGGAAACCCCTTGCATGGGGAACTGTATAAATATACAAGCCTGTGAATAAAGCGAGTTAGTTGACTCCCAGACTGTGTTTCGTCCGGTTATTGGGAGGATTGGGATATTGCCTTGCTTTCCTTGCTTTCTAGCGCTGACGGTGGATTTACCTGTGATACCAGCGGAGATCGTGGATTATACTACTGCACTACTACTACTACTAGTTGATCCAGCATGCAGAACTGTATCACACCTAGGACTAAAGGTAACGTCTTCCAGGCCTTAAACTGGCCGGACTTGACATACCAGAGAATAGTCAGAATACTTGCCAAGGTCGGGGACACAGAATGAAACACAACAATGAGGGAAAGTCAAAAGTCAAGGATACCAAAATACAGGGAAGTCAAAACGAAACCAAAGTCAATAACCAGAAATAAACGCTCAGGAACACACTCTTGGATAGGGAAGGGAAACCATTAAAAGGCAATGAGGAAAAGGAAAAAGGAGTTTAAATAAGCCTCCTTCAGATCCGATTGCCCATACCCGGCCTTTGACCCCAGAACGTGTGTGTACGTCCTTTGCATGACGTCACACGCACGCCGACGTCGTCAACACCGTGGGCGGACGTGGGGTTATAAATTGGAATGGATCCGCAGTGGCCGGCGTCCTTAAACATGCCGCAGGAGCCACATGCACTGGCACAGGGCTGCTGAGTAGCACCTCTGTTAATGCCAGAAAGGCATTTGCAATTACGGACAACACAAGGTGAGGATGAACATGTGACACAATGTTGATACATAAAGGATTTTATCAATAGTAAAATGGAAGGACGATGTTACATCACATTGCATAGTGATTAAGCACTTCAGGTCTGCAAGGCCATCCAGAATGCCCTGGCCAGTCACTCTGATTTAAGCAATGACCAAATTGATTTTTTTTATAAATTGTATAACATTCATAAATACTGACCATTTTTTTCTAGGCATACTGCAATTTGTATCTTCAAATTGACGGGACGATCATGGGAACTAGATTTGCGCCAAGGCACGCCACGTTGTTCATGGGAATGTGGGAAGATGAATTCATCTGGACCGACACCCCATTCAGTGCAAATCCTATGGCCCTATGGCATATCGATGATTTTAACCACTCACAAGAAAGAGTTGCATTTTTAGAATGAAATAACTGAAGTACCAGACTCTGAAGTAAATTGGAAGCTGCACAACAAATATAATGCCCAAATTTGACAGTCTGTGTGTACTGCAAAATGAAATATATGAGCGTCGTTTGAACAATGCTCAATAGTATAATATTTTAATATTTGTGAATATATATATATATATGCTACCAGCACAAATGCTGCTATCTTTTAAGGTGGTATCCTTATGTCTCCATATATAGAATTATACAAAATTGAAGAAAGTGCAAAAGGGAAGAACCGATACACAATATATATAAATTTATAAAATATACAGAATTTTATTTTAATAACATAACATCAAACTTGAAATATAATATTGAATAATGATAATATTATTATAAAAGCTTGCCATGAAAAATATTGGGTGAAAGCAAAGCTTGGAGAGGGGGGAGAAAGGGAAAGGGTATATAACCACTATTGCTTCCAATCACAAGTGTGCACACTATTGGCTCTTAAAAAAGGGGGAAAGAAACGTAAAGGAAAAAAGCCCAAAACTTCAAAAACAAAAATTCAAAACAAAAATCTAAGATCAAATTCCAACCTGTGTCTGAAGATTCGGGCTAATTTCTGAGTAAGTCTGATGGCCTATTGAAGTAGAGATGCCATAAGTGTGTAAGTAAAATCTTTTGGTCAAGTTGGTGAGTAGATGACGGTAGAAAATATATTGGATCACAAGCCTCAGGGGAACACTTTCCTCCACCTTTGCGTCTCTCTGGTAAAGCACGCCCAAACTGCCGGAGTGGAAATGTGGTGGCTCCCTGGGTACACCAGTGGTTGATACTTATCGGTATTCACCAGAATCCTATGTATTTCATGAGTCTTGCGCTCACTTCCTCAGGGAGTGATAGTGAATTAGCCCGAATCTGCAGACACAGGTCGGACTTTGATCTTTGATTTTTGTTTTTGTTTTTTCCCCCTATTTTGGGAGTCGATAGAGTGTGCACACTTGGGATTGGATAGTAGTTATACACCCCCTCCCTTTCCATCTCTCCACCTCCCCACCCCCCTCCCCCCTTGCGTTGCTTTCACCCAACAATTTTTTTTTTTTTTTTTATATTCTTTATTTTTGCTGTGCAGGTGATAACATTTGTATGGCAACAATGCCACAACAGCATTTGCCAAAAAATTGATAACAATTATACATTAATACTGGTGTAGCATACAGCGAAAACGCACAGTTTTTGTATTAAGGTTGATAAAAGAAGCTAGGTACATTCTTAAAACAGTTTCGAATTTCAATTGTAACTATACGAGTCTGATGATGAATATGAATATAGTTGTTTAACGCTATTGCACTGACTATTTATCAAGGGAACTCTAGCACCTTTAACAGGTCTGTCGGATTCCCCTCAGTGAGAGCATGCAAACCCTACACTTTTAGTTCAGAATGCTAAGATTGTTTTTGAAACAAACAGGTTATTAATAGTCAGACTGAGGGAAAGAGAGAACCAGATACCCTCGGCGGGGCAGGTTGGTAGTACGATTGAGAAGGTTGGTATTGTGTGCCCAAGAGTTTGTGAGTGTCAATGGCTTTAGTGGAACTATTGGTTCTCCGCTATGTGGCATGCTGAGTGATTCGGTTTGCGTGGAGGAAGTGAGTGCCCTAAAGTGAGGTGTACCCCTCTGGGAGATCCATTAGCTGTTCCAGGAGGCATTAAGCTTGGTGGGGTGGTGTGTAACGCTGTAGCGTGACATGCCTACCCCTCTATTGCTGAGTAGGTGGTGGAGTAGCGTGGGCGGGGTCTAGTCGCTGGGCGTAGAAAGTGCTCGTCTGATTGCCGCTAGGGGATGTTGTCCTGTATCCGCTGAGGGGAGGGGGATAAGTGTTTGATCTAGTGGGTGGCAGATGTGGGCCAGTGTGTCATGCTTACGGCTGACTGCAGCCGCTGGTGTGGCTATAACGAGGTTCAAGATACCAGTAGCAGTGGGTTGCAACAGTAAAAACCGTTAAAATAAACAAAACATATATAATTTAAATAGTAACTGTGGAGTCTTAAGAAAGTAACTCTGACTTGGGTTGGTTCAACAGTCCCGGCCACAGAGGTGGCGTGAGTGTGTTTGCCCTCGGTGGCTTTCATGTTGGATCGCCAGCAGGGGAGCCGTGTCTGGGTCGTCGAGGGACGAAAGTTTTTACTTTGTCCGGGTCCCATCTGTTTAGCAGCTTGGCGGCTCCGGACTGAGCTGCAGGGCGCATAGCCTGTGGTGGTAGTCCCAGTGTAGGTAGTAGGTCCTCTGCTCCTCGGAGATCGTAGACCTTGTGCGTGTTCCCGCAATGTGTTATCAGCAGGGAGCGGTTGAGGTGCCATCTGTATGTCGTGCCTCGTTGTTGCAAGAGTGTAGTGAATGGCTTAAATGACCGCCTCCAGGCCAGGGTACTGCCAGATAAGTCCGCAAAAAAGGTAAGAGACAGGGATTCAAAGGGGTACAGGGCTTGGTTTTTTGCTGCCGCCATTACTGCTGTTCTGTCTTCCCTACGCTGAAAGCGGAGTATAGTGTCCCTGGAAGCCGTTATCGGGGCTTTGATCGGTTTGGGAACCCGAAAGACTCCATCCAGGCTTACAGCTTTAGCCTGTTTTTGCGGTAGCAGTGCTGCTAGGAGTCTACGTACAAAGTGTGGCAATTCTTCCGCTGGCATATCATCAGGGATTCCCCTCACCTTTAGGTTTGCCGCTCTGCGTTCGTCCTCCATTGCTGCGAACCGCCGTTCATAGCCCTCTGTTGTGCTCTGCAGGTTCCGTATCTCTGCTTGCATGGCGCTGATGTTTGCCGCCGTCTCTGTGGAGGTAGTTTCCAGAGTGCCCAGCCTCCCCGTGATACCCTGGAGGTCTGTGCGGAGGCCCGCCATTTCTGATTGGAGCGTGGATTGGAGACCTGCCAGGAGCGCCTTGAGTACCGCCGTTGTGACAGGCTGATTGTCTGGGTCTAGGGGCTTGGAAGTCGTGACCGGTGGGCCAGGAGAGGTAAGTTCGTCCTCCCCCTGGGAGAAATCATCCGACAAATCGGAGTAAGTGGTCGGGTAGTCGGCCATTTTGGGCCCTGTCGCTCCGTGGGCCTGTCTCCACATAACTCCGATATCGAGTCCCATTCTTGGTTGTTCGGGCTTTTGCTTCTTGGTTTTACAGCCCATGCTGGTTCTGGTTCTGTCACCCAGAGTTTTCGATCGGTTTGATCGGTTTATTGCAGCCCGGTTTAGGGTATTTTTATCGTTAGTCGTCGGAGCTGCAGTGCCATGCGTCCTCTCCGCTCCGTGGCTTGGCTCCGCCCCCTCACCCAACATTTTTTATGGCAAGCTTTTATAATAATATTTTTTTTTCAATATTATTTTTTAAGTTTGATGTTATGTTATTAAAATCAAAATCTGTATATTTTATATATATATGTATTGTGTATAAGTTTTTCCCTTTTGTGCTTTCTTCAATTTTGTATAGTTGAATTTTTAGACCTAGAGATTTACATCAAAGAAGGAACGAAGCACACCAAAACTTTTACGAAACCTGTGGATTGCAAAAGATTTAATCAAGCAAATAATTTCCACAAGAGAACTTGGTTGAACAATATCCCCTTTAGCCAGTTTAGAAGAATTAAATGTAATTGCTTTGAATCAGAGGTGTGTAATACTCAAATCTAAGAAATGACGTAACAATTTATTGTGAAGGGTTATCCTGAAAATCTTATAGACAAAGCATTGTTTAGTGCCTTAGAACTCCAAATAGATACTACATTGGAAACAAGATTAAAGTCTTCAGAATCACTCACAGAGATTCTGCATCCCACTGGTTTTGCAAGATCAGTAGATCTTACAAAATAAGAGGAATTTTATCTTGAGATACAGTAATCAAGCGTATAGCATACAAAATATCTTGAAAAAAGAATTTGAATATTTTAAAAAGTGATCTGCTTCTAGAGCAGATACTGGGGGATACACCCACCATTTTTTACCCTAACACTACCAGTTTAAAAAAAAAAAAATTAACAACAAGGAAGACACATAAAGAAGATAGAACTAAAGGAAAAAAAGTAGGATTCTAGAGATGTTAGAAGTGTCAAGGGTGCTTACATAATCCTACACAGGAACCCATCATAAACACAGGAGAAGTTTAGGATCAAAACTTACTTGGACTGCAAGTCTTCTATTTTTTAAGCTGTCTCTGCAACAAGCAGTAGTATATTGGGAGTACAAAAATACCTTTCAAGATATGTTTGGGATAACACATTAGAAGTATTAAAAGAGGAATCTCCAACCACAGTGTATCTAAAAACTTTGATCACTTCCATTCAAGAAATTTAGATAGACTCAGGTTTTCGGGGATTCAAAAGGTTAACACCCATTTGAGAGGGGGTGATTTGGAGAAAGAACTAGCTAAAACTGGAACAAAATAGATTTTTCAACTGGATACCCTGGAACCCAAAGGTTTAAATATTGACTTTGAATTGAATGCCTTTTATACATTTTTATAATTTTTTTACCTTTTTCCTATTATTTTTGCCCATTTTTATTTACTGAAGTGTGTCTCAGAGACAAGACAGCAGGATTAAGGCAGGATTAAGGCAGCAAGAGTCCAGAGTTCCAATCCCCCCAGAAGGGCGCAGCTTTTGGGCAGTGCCACCGCAGCCCCTCCAGCAAACGTCTGTGGATGTTTTGCCCATACAGTACAATTTTACCGGCGTGGTGTACCACCTCATAAGTGTTTTATAACATTGCTTCTGGTGTAGTACGCAGATAGTGGTGTAGATGCTTTTGCCGCAGCCTCCCATATGTCCTGCCATTCTCCACTTTCTAGTGATTGTTGTAAATCTGTCTCCCATTGTGTGACATATGCAGGGGTTTGGGCAGAGTCTGTTGGTGTGCTGAGTATGTAGAGGAGTGTAATAAGGCCGGTACGTGGCCCTTGTGTCATGCATAATGTTTCGTAAAAAAACATTTTGGCGGCGGCCCTTACTTCTGTACGTCCGGCAAAATCACGTAATTGGATATATCTAAAGTGGTCTTTAGTGGTTAGTGGGGTTAGAGTTTTTAAGTCATTGAAGGTTCTGAAAGTTCCCGCTTGGTAGAGTTGGTGATAATGTTGTATGCCCGTGTTTTCAATGCCCCCGAAGTCCCTAGCTGTCAGACCTGGTGGGAATGCATTATTGCGTAGATAGGGTGTTAGTGTCGATATTAGGTGGTACTTATGGGCTGTGGAGTCCCATATCCTGATCGAGTTTAGGATCGCTGGGCAGGTTGTGTGGAGTGTCGGTCTATCAGCCTTAGGGACCCATATCCAGTACTGTGGGAGGTCTGTGCACATAAGTAGGGTTTCTAAGTCTACCCACCTGTGGGTATCGGGTGGCGAGTGCCATTCTATCATTTGTGCTAGTTGTACCGATAAGTAGTAAGCATGTAGGTTGGGTAGCCCCAAGTCCCCCTTGCATTTGGGTGTGTACAGGGTTTGTCTCGCGATCCTATGTCTCCTCCCGGCCCATATGAAGCCGTCTATCGCTGTTTGTAGCGTTTTGAGATCTCCCTTAGTGACCTTTACCGGTAGGGCTTGGAAGAGGAACAGGAGGAGCGGTAGTAAATTAATTTTTACGCAATTTTTATGTAATCTCCCTATCCATGAAATGTTTTTTTTATGCCATTTATCTAGGTCTTTAATTAGTGTATTTATCATACGTTTATGGTTCATGGCATAGAGGTCGTTAGTGTTCGGGGTTAGCATGACACCCAGGTATTGATGGGTCTCTGACCAATTTTCAGGTCATATGTATGTGCTAGCCAAATGGTGTCTGAGTCAGGCACTTTGATGGGCATGCCCACCGATTTGGCCACATTGATTTTGTACCCTGAGACGCGTTTATACGTGTCTAACAGTTCTAAAAAAAATGGGCCTTTAAACTAAAATATGCAGCGATCAATAGGGCCACTATAGTAAGTACAAAAATAACTATAAAGTATAAACAGCAGGTAATGCTCTGGATCATTAAAAATATATGTAGAAAGCAAAAAGTTAGCTTACAGCACAAATTAAAGCTTGTGTTGGACCACAGAAAATGTAGATGTGACTAAGGGCTGTAATTTACAAGCAAAAAAAAATAAAAAATAAATATATATATACAATATGGATACAATATGGATCCTCTGCAACAAAGGGCAGGGAAAACGTGGTGATTGGTGTTCTATACAGGTAATCCCATATGGGGAATTAACGTTCAAATACTAATGATGTGACTTTTGTCCCAGTATGAAAATACTGGACTCATCATGCATACAACATAACACAATCACACTATCCCACTCTCATAGAAAGTGTAGTGGGCTTATGGTATTGAATTAACAATCATACCAGGCACACAGATCCCATGTGAAATATTTAACAATAAAACAGATTAACAAACTTATACTTTATGAAATAGGAGACTGGAGAAATAGGAAGAGAGAGAATAGTAAATAGGATTAGGGGGTTTACCCTTGTCCCTTAACTACTCTACACTCTCCCACTAAGACATCAACATATACAAAGGATATAATGTTGGAAAACAAAATTAGCTGACCCTCTTCTGACACCGCATACGGTGGGTCTTCTCCTTAGTTACTGCTGAAGAAGTCTTCTCCTTAAATAAGCAGAGAAGACCGCACCTCTGACGCTGCAGAAGAGACTTTACCTGACCACAGTACGCCGACTGCCACAGCAGACACCAGAGCCGGGTTGTCCCTACCCTCACCCAACTCTAAAGTTCAGTACCGAAGAGAGATGTAGTTGGGAGTTACAAAAGACAAAAGGACAAAGGACAGAAAGTTAAATGTCATCAAATGTACTCACCAACTATTCTCTTTCGGGTCCAGACAAAAGCACCCAATTGATAGTGAGGAATTTTCTCTGTCAAGCCTTTTCCCATGCAATGGCCTTTTGTATCAATTTGCAGCTCTCTGTACTTCTCCTTATCCCCAAACCATATGGCGAGGAGCCCCAATGAACGAGATAAGACAAAGTAAGGTTCAAAGTGACTTTTAACATTTAATGGACTGTGTAACAGGTTATGTTCAAGAGGAAACAGGGGTAGTCTTACAAGCATTATCCAATCCTAACAAAATCATCTATCTTATCTTAACCGCAAGCTTGCAGGTGTATCTTCGTGTTCGGGCCTTGCTCAAAGCTAAGTTTCACTATAACTACACACTTCAAATTAATATGTGTGCGCACTAAGAATTAAAGATATTTACTACGCAGTTCTAAATTATATATTACTATGCAGTTATGATCAAAGGGAAAAACACAGGAAATAAAGCCAACATCAAAAACATACAGGGTATAACACATGTTACTTGTTACGCAATGTTCTACAGCTCTTGTCTATTGGTATATTCACTAAGCATTGGATATAGATAAAGTATATTATTTCAAATAGCTGACATGTTAGCCAATTTTAAACAGACTGGCCATCAGGTCATCTGTAACTTAAGCCTTGGGTAGATATAGGCAAAGTGTATTATTCCCAACAAGCTCAAGAATATGTGAGTGGTTCCTTATCTATTTTTCATTTTCTAGTGCGCCTATCTCAGAATTGACTGGATCAACACATTCAAATTTCTTTAGCATTATTATACTAAATATATATGGAGTTTAGACTTGTTTTTCTAGTATTGCCCTTTTATAAGCTCTGTCAGAAACCTTATATTGCATTAATGGTGCCATTGATCCTTCCCGCTTATATTCTTGTTTTTATTTCTTGACTGATAATCCCTCAAATAAGGCACTTAAAGAGACACTATAGTCACCAGAACCACTACATCTTCATGCAGTGCTTCTGGTGTATATAACATGTCTATAGGGTGTCCCTGCAGCTATAGCACTGTAAACGCTGCCTTTTCAGAGAATAGGCAGTGCTTACAATGATGGCTAGTTAAACCTCTAGCGGAAGTCCCTCAGCAACTAGTTGCTTCCTGTGTACAGCATCTCTACACTCTACAAGACAGCGCTGAACTTTCCTCATATAGATGCATGGATTTAATGTGGAGAGGCTGATTGGCTCAGCATGATCATTTGTTGCACATTTGCAATAGCTTCCCAATGCTTTCCTATGGGAAACATTGTTGTAACGGAGCTCCGTGTACTCCGACCGAGTACCCTCCATTGATGGATGCTCCTAGCGCTTACAGAGGACTCCAAGCACTGCAGACGACACCACAACCACCGCAGACTCCACAACCACCGTAGCTTAACTGGAGCCGCGCCGTCTTCCTTCCACCCTGGATCGGCTTCTGTCCTCCAGGACCGTGTGGGGAAGACCTCTCCTCCAGAAGAGCGTATCCGGAACAAGCTCTTAAAAGAGCTAAGTGATTAAGCTCAGGGGAATATGCAGAGCATAGCAATCCCCAGTGTGATACAGCAATTCCCTCCAATAACGAGACAAGGCTACGTTTTGAAGGGTCAAGAAGAACTGAGGACTGGAACACCCAGCCTGCTTTTTATTACAAAAAGGTACATACAGGACACTCCCAGGGGGAGGATGAAATTAACCAATCACATACATGGTACCACCCCCACGTCTCCTCCCCTCAGATAAACACATAACATAATTATCGCCTACAGTAAAAATACAGTTTTCACACATACACTGTAGCTTTAAAACTATACATTCAATCTCCATAAAAATATTTGAAAATATTGAATATTCAATCTCCATACATATTTGAACTCAGCATACATCAAACATAAACACTTCCAAAAATCAGCCAAATCCCTCCAGTGGATCAAAAGTTAGCTGGAGGTCCCTTTATGACCGACCGCAAGCACAATTTCCTGCCCAAAACAGTTCCATAGATTTGGGCTGTGCGGTCGGTCAATTTCATGCCGAAAAACGACTAAGTCCCATTTCGAACGGGACTTAGTCTCTGGAGCTGAAAAACGAAGTGTAGGAGAAGGTAAGGGTCAGCGGTGTTCGGCAAAATGTGTAGCCGATTTCAGTTCCACAGAATCCTTAGCATACACCGCTGACCGCATTCGAATGAACAAAGATGGCCGCCGCCACGTGCAATTAACCTGCAGTAATCTCACAGCCTGGGAGGTAAATTGCCTGCACACTTTAACTTCTGGGTGGTCCGCCTGTGTGGTACTTGGTTCAGTAAGCCCTATTTACTGAACCAAGTGGGGGAAAGCCAGGAACAAGTTATTTTACAGGTCTGGGGACATAGTCTTAAAGGGGTATTGTTCAGCAAAGTCACAATATGTCCCCCAGACGGTTCTTAAAGGGCCATACACACCCAATAAAAGTTAATAAGTTTTCAGGGGCACAATCTTCCAGGGGCCATAGTCATGAGGAAGGAGGCTGGCAAATAGGCTTCTCCACAATCCAGGGAAGCAGGGCAATTTTCCATTTAAAGGGCCAGTTACAAATAGCGATTTGTAACAATTATATTGGCTGAGATCATCAATTGATGATTTCAGCCACGGAGGCAGGAACAGCAATGGTGAGGCCATCGCTGTGGGAGAAAAGGTGAGTGAAATCACCTTTGAGAGGTGGGCCAGGGACCTAATGCTGCATTACTGTGGTGGAATCTCAGTAAAAATAAATTTACTAGGACAAGATTGCCATGTGGCATATGTGTAAATGTTGTATCAGTTAGTTAGTTACACGTAGCTAAGATACAATCAACACCGTATTGAGCAAATGCAGGAATGCAGAAACTGAAAACACTTCCCCTCCTCCATTGTTCTGGGTGAGCCATGTGGTCTAACAAGTAAGGGAAGTTAGGCTTTGTTCAGCTGATTGTGTAAAGAATATATGTGGGTAGAGTTAACTATAGGAGGAGCTATATGTCTATATCATGCATTTACACAGTCAGTTCTGGGCTCAGATCTTGTTGTATTTTGGTGACATAAGTCCCTCTGAGCCCCGGTCGGTGAATCGAATAAAGAATCTCTTCCTTCCTGAAGAAACCTGTGTCCATCTCTCTGTGCTTGGCTTCCGTCAGTTTCTCCGGTATCATTTGGTGCATTGGGCCGGGAAGCTCATCGTTCAACGGTAGCTGAGAAGCAGAGGCGTGAGACGGTCTATCTTTGCCCACGTTCTCTACGGCTGCACCCCTGAACTTCTGCGTGGACCTCCCTTCGTCTCGGCACCACTGGTCTTTTGTCCAGGAGATCATCGGCCTCTACGTAGTAAGTGCTGGGGTGTCCCCGTCGATGAGTGTGAACCCAGGTTCAGGAACGAGGAGGTAAGACAACTGCTGTTTTAGACGGCAGACCCACTAGGGGTATACCGATTGTGCGGTAGGCCCAAAAGGGGTTTAAATCTGTGTATGGAATCTGCCCCCTCTGTCGGAGGGAAGGAGCGAAGGCGCACCGCTCAATCGAACGCTCTTTAGTAAGACCGTTTGATTTGGTTAGTCAGGCGGGGTTCTGGTGTAAATAGCCCTAGCCGGACACCGGTGTCTTGTCTAGACTAGCGTTCTAGGGTGTATATTACGTTCGCTAGGTCGGAGGGACCGGGAGACTAAGCGGCGTCTGTGTAAATTCGGTTCGCTAGCTCTCAACCTATCTTGGCTAAGTGGGAAGGCGTGTAAATTTGGAACCCACTAGATTTTTGATAGAGTAAGGCGTCTGTGTAAATTCGGTCCTCTAGTTCGCTATATGTGGTGCTTGGGCAGTGTGGCTAACCAAAACGGGTGTATATAGTTTTAGGTAGTCCATTCAAGGTACTGGCCAATAGTTTAGTTGGGATTGTAAATGTGTTAAAGATTGTTTAGTAAAGTGTATATCTTGTTAGATAGCGCGAGCTCAG
Organism: Pelobates fuscus; assembly: GCF_036172605.1. Classification (NCBI taxonomy): domain Eukaryota; kingdom Metazoa; phylum Chordata; class Amphibia; order Anura; family Pelobatidae; genus Pelobates; species Pelobates fuscus. Next base: position 112,207,001 of record NC_086325.1, on the reverse strand, counting down.
CCGTCTAGCGAGAGTGTTAATAGTGTGTTGCTGTATCATAGTGCACGGTACCATAACCCTGTATATTTACTGACACTGTATATAAGTACTAATCATTGTCGTCTAATGCATGTTTAACACCATAACCACTAATAATTGTATTGTGACCTTAAATTGTGCTTTGACTTATGCTAACCGTACTGTAACCGCTATTTGTAAAAGACGATGTTACTGGGGTGTGTTATAGTCGGGTAATTCATATATAGAGAATTATAGCGTGGGTGACTGTATAGTTTCGCCAAAGGGCATAATATTAGTTACTTAGTGACTGGTGTAACAGCTGTGTGTGTACGGGAATTCCCTGTATGTTTTGTTGTATGAGTTTGACCTAGTAACTGTGCCACATGGCGCTGTTGCCAGGGAAACGAGTGTGACTGTTGGAGGTGTGTTTATTGTGTTTCTTTGAATTAGACGCTCCGTTGCTAAGTATGGCAGCGCCGGAATTTAAAGATTGTTGATCCCTTAGAATGTATGCTAAATAACTTTAAAAAGGGATATAATGTGTGTGATTTTGGGGACTACCTTATGTAGTAGAGAATGACCAGTTTTTGACTGTTAACACAGTTTGTGTTACTAGATGGTTATCAAAACTGGTCTGTCCATCCCCAATGGAATCTGACCCATCTGACCATCCCTCAACTAAATTCTTTAGCAAAAACTGGTGCAGCTGGTATGTCCCCCTGTGCTCTAATTGTCTCTGGCTCTCAGATGCCTGTCCCCTCCTTTTTCTGTGCCTACCTACCCCCCCAACTGGTTCTTTGTATTCAGTTTTATTATTAGCAGTCAAAATTGTGAGGAGAATTCTTGATAACAGTAACTGAATCCACTGAAATCAGATAATTCTCAGCAATTACAAAACACCATAACCACTGAAAATACCATAACCACTGATAATACCATAACCACTGAAAACACCATAACCACTGATAATACCATAACCACTGAAAACACCATAACCACTGAAAACACCATAACCACTGAAAATACCATAACCACTGAAAATACCATAACCACTGATAATACCATAATCACTGAAAACACCATAACCACTGATAATACCATAACCACTGATAATACCATAACCACTGATAATACCATAACCACTGAAAACACCATAACCACTGAAAACACCATAACCACTGATAATACCATAACCACTGATAATACCATAACCACTGAAAACACCATAACCACTGATAATACCATAATCACTGAAAACACTATAACCACTGACATAACACTATAATTACTGAGCCTTGTGTGCCTTTAGTAACAGTAAATTAGTTTTGAAATACAACTGGATGAAATGGTCAATGGTATAGGACGCTGGAATACACTTTTACCATTTTTGGTTACTGGTCAGGCTCCTCCTAGCCCTGTCCGAAACATTTTGTTAACCAAGTTACTGACCAGTAAAATTAATTTATCCATTTCCACCTACCTCACCACTCCCCGACCGGAACCTATGACTAAACAACCCTATCTAAGTCCCACCCTAACCTGACAAATGACCGGTGCCCTCCAACTTTGACATTTACAAATGCCACTGCAGCTTACCCCTGGTCCACCACACATTGATATTAATGGTCAATTACAGTTGGCAGACCCTGTATTTGTTTATGTCCCGTTCACCATGACTGATCTGTTTAATTGGAAGACCCATAATTCCTTTACGAAAGCATTCGAGTAACCTAATGCTTTCTATGAGAGATTGCTGGAGTCATATAGTTTATATACTCCTTTTAATCCAGAGGCCCCTGAGAACTCTCGAATGAACAACTCAGCATTTGTCAGCCAGACCCAAGGTGATATCAAAAGAAAATTGCTAAAGTTAAAGGGATTTGTAGGAATGTCCATATCACAGTTCAGGTGTATATGAACAGGGAGATTGAAACAAAGCAGGAGGAAGAACGTAAAATGAGGATGAAGGCAGATATGCTAGCTGTAGCTATCATAAGTGTAGAGAGACAGGGAAGGGAGGTGAATAGAGGAGTTGAGAATAGCCTGAGTAAGGGAGGAAGTAGGAATCACTGTGCGTATTGTAGAGAGGAAGGATATTGGAAAAGTGACTGCCCACAGAGGGAATATAAAGCAAGTTATAGATAAGACAAGAGAGAAGGTTACGAGATGGTTACAGAGGTGGCTATAGAGAAAGTCTTGGAGGGAATGACAGTAGTATACTATTCCCCTACCTAGAGATTAAGGGATAGAGAAGATAGAGATTTTGTCAGTCTGGCTGACACTGTCATGGAAGACTATTGATACCGACTGGGCTCCATCCCCCTTTAGCCAAGTGCAGCCTATGGTCGATGTATCAATAGAGGGAAAGAGGAGCTTTTTCATGATTGACACTGGTGCTGAGTACTCTGTGGTAACTAACCTAGTTGCTCCTCCTTCAGGAAGACTATAATTATGATAGGAGCTACTGGGAAAAGCGCTGCTAGACCAATTCTCAGGAGTCATACTTGTATTCTAGGAGGCCATTTGGTTAAGCACCAGTTCCTATATATGCTGGAGTGTCCAGTTCAGCTTCTAGGACGAGATCTATTATTAAAGCTTCAAGCCCAGATAACTTTTAAACCCAACGGATCAACGTCTCTGAAGTTTAATAGATCACCAGGCATAATATCAGTATCGGTGCAAAGGGAAGAAGAATGGCACTTCTACTCTATAATAACAAATACAGACCCTAAGAGTGATGAATCCTTATTTGACATTTCAAGAATATGGACAGAGAATAATCCTCCAGGACTTGCTCGCAATATTCCACCAATACACATTGAATCGAAGCTTGGAGCATATCCTGTTAGCCTTAGTTAGTACCATATATTATAGAGGGCTAAGGAAAATATACAAACCTATGTGGATAAGTGTGCAAAGTATGACATCCTAAAATTCTGTACCTCCCCTTGGAACACTCCATTATTACCTGTTCAGAAGCCGGGATCAGATGAGTATCATCCTGTACAAGATCTAAATGCAGTTAATAATGCAGTAGTCAATATACACCCAGTGGTACCCATCCCCTATAATCTGCTTGCTTTAATACCAGGTGGGGCAACCTACTATACCTTCCTAGACCTCAAAGATGCTTTCTTTTGTTTCTGGGGTACTGCTGAAAAATTATGTATGGGCATCCACCTTCCATACTTGGTAACTTAAGGGGGGATTTGAGTCAGTTGGGAGAAGGAATTACCCGGCAGCAGGTTGTAGAGTTGGGTAAAACTATGGAGGAGGTACAGAAATGGGTACAAGATAGATTACCTGTGAATATTTATCCACCTGTTCATTCTTACCATCCAGGGGATCAAGTGTGGATAAAAAAATTGAACACTGTTCCATTAGGTTCCAAGTGGAGAGGTCCCTATGTTGTTCTTTTATCTACCCCAACAGTTGTAAAGGTTGTAGAAGTGACTCCGTGGATTCATCACTCTAGGGTAAAAAAACCAGCGGCAGATTCCTGACAAGCTACCATAGATCCAGAGAATCCTTGCAAGATCCAGTTGAAGCGTGTGACCGAGTTGGATTAAAAGTGTTTTTTTTTGCGAAGATAATATTGTTAAAAGGGAACATCAACAAAGATCTACAAGTGAGTGTTTTTGACGGCCATAGTGATGCCTGTCCGCTCACCAGCGTGTTATTAAAAGCCGGGAGAGTCTCGGGGGGACCCCTGTGGAGACGAGCAGAACTCCATTCCCTGCAGCCCTTACATCCTGGAAGCTGAGGTGCCATCGCACGGACGAAGACTGAGGATGAAGACGTCGAAAGAAGTGCTTTTGATAATGTATATTTTTGTGTCTTTTTATATTCAGGAAGGTAGAGGTACCGACACTCCTAGCTGTGAGGTTTGCATTAAGACTACTAAGACAGGTAATCATATTTCCCAGACCCTAATTTGGCATTCACAATATGAGTGTAAAGGTGATGTGTCTAGGTGTATATATCTAGGTATAGAATATAGTGTATGCCATTTAGGAGTAGGAGAACCTAGGTGCTTCAATCCGGAGTGTCAACCCCGTACAATTTGGTTGACCCTCAGGAATAGAGATCCTCAGGGGACCCTAATAAATAAAACTGAGTTAGAAACCGTACATTCTTCGGGTGTTCTGCTATTTGATGCATGTAAAGCAATATCAAGTGGTAGAAAGCCGTGGAATGTATGTGGGGATCTTAAGTGGGAGAGAACGTATGGGTCTAATGATAAATATATTTGTCCCAGTAGTAAAAACAAGTGTGTAAGTCCGAGATGCCCAGATAGGAATATCACTTTTGCCCATGTTGGTCTTGTGTGGGGTGGGCAACTTGGGGACCGACAGGTGATAAGGATATGATTGTTACTAAGTTGCCTACAAAGCCATATTGTAAGTCTAGGGAATGTAACCCAGTCCATATACTCATAAATAATCCTGAACGATTCATAGATAGGTTCGGTAACTTATTTGGGTTCCAAATATATGGGACGGGTTTAGATCCTGGGACAATATTATTTATAGGGATAGAGACCGATACGGTAACCTCCCAAACTCATCAAGTATACCATTCTTTTTATGAAGAGATGAGTATAGATAATAAGATCCCCCATAATGCTAAAAACCTGTTCATAGATTTAGCCGAAAGTATTGCCGGTAGTCTTAATGTTACCAACTGCTATGTGTGTGGAGGTACTAACATGGGAGACCAATGGCCTTGGGAAGCAAATGAGGTAATGTCCGGTTCTGAGGCAGTTGACCAATTAATATCTACACAAGCCGATTATCATATGAGTGTTAGAGGTAAATCTGAGTGGAGATTAAAGACCTCCATCATAGGTTATGTTTGCATAGCGAGGAAAGGAATGATGTATAATACTTCTGTAGGAGAATTAACTTGTCTAGGGCAAAAAGCTTATGATGATGATACGAAGAATACAACTTGGTGGTCGGCTTCAAATGTCTCAGAACCATCTAACCCGTTTGCTAGATACGCCAATTTAAAGGATGTGTGGTTTGACCTATCCATCACATCTACCTGGAGAGCCCCGGCAAATTTGTACTGGATCTGTGGTAAGAAAGTATATTCGGAGTTGCCACAGGACTGGGAAGGGGCATGTGTATTAGGTATGCTCAAACCATCCTTCTTCTTGTTGCCAATTGAAACAGCCCTTGAGAGTTAAAGACCTTGAGAGTTAAAGTTTATGATGTGAATCATAAAAAGAAGCTAGCATCCTTGAATGTAGGTAGCTGGGAAGATAATGAGTGGCACTGGCTACCTTAGCGCGCTTCATTGCCAATAGGAGGGATGTAATATGTGAGGGAACTGGTTAACAGCCAAACTGTATGCCCATGAAGTGTTATTGTATTCTAATACAGGGATTCAAGCCTCATTCTACCATTAGGCAATTATGGATTCCTCTGTAAAGCACATAGCCTTCTTACCAGGTAAACCAGTTGGGCTGTTGATAAAGTCCTCCATTCACTTCCAGTGCAAATAGAAGGAGGTGTATGTGGAAAGTTCAATCTCAGCAACTGTTGTCTGCACATAGATGATGAAGGGCAGGCAGTGGCTGATCTCACAAGCCACATGGCTAAACTGACGCATGTACCGACTTAAGCCTGGAACGGGTACAATTCTAGTAGTTGGTTTGGAAGTAGGTACGAGCAGCTTGGAGGGATCAAGACATTGGTAGGAGGAGTCATGTTGATTATAGTGTGTCTCTTTCTACCATGTTTGGTTCCATTGGTAATTAGGTCCATACAGAGTGTCATAGAGAGCACGACAGAAAGGAAACCAGCTGCGCATGTAATGGCTGTTTGCAAGTATGAACCCTTGGCCCAGAGAGAATATATTCAGAATGAGGAGTGCTGAAGGAATTTGTAAGGATGCTAAGATGCTTACGAGGTCTGTTCTGATTCATGGCAACCTGAGGTGTAAGCAAACTATGGTTAAGTGATGCATCTGGAATTGTGAAATATCAGAAGCATCAAAGGGGGGAATGTGGTGGAATCTCAGTAAAAATAAATTTACTAGGACAAGATTGCCATGTGGCATATGTGTAAATGTTGTATCAGTTAGTTAGTTACACGTAGCTAAGATACAATCAACACCGTATTGAGCAAATGCAGGAATGCAGAAACTGAAAACACTTCCCCTCCTCCATTGTTCTGGGTGAGCCATGTGGTCTAACAAGTAAGGGAAGTTAGGCTTTGTTCAGCTGATTGTGTAAAGAATATATGTGGGTAGAGTTAACTATAGGAGGAGCTATATGTCTATATCATGCATTTACACAGTCAGTTCTGGGCTCAGATCTTGTTGTATTTTGGTGACATAAGTCCCTCTGAGCCCCGGTCGGTGAATCGAATAAAGAATCTCTTCCTTCCTGAAGAAACCTGTGTCCATCTCTCTGTGCTTGGCTTCCGTCAGTTTCTCCGGTATCATTACGGCACTATAGTATTAGGAATAAATGTTTGTATTCCAGACACTATAGTGTTTCTTTAAAACATATTCGCATTGATAAATGTGATTGTATCTTATAGTATGATAAATATTATCAAGCTTTTGTACATCCTTTGAGCACTTTTAAAAATATGCTGCACTCCTCTCACTAATCCTGTGTTTTACCTTGTGCCATAACTTCATGTACAAGTCCTTATTACATGACAAATTGCATGAAATGTATGGTACACAGAAATATATTGAACTTTCTGCTTTTAATAAATAATTTTTAACAAATAATAAAACATTCTACAAAAGTGCCTTCCTTCAAACTGCAAAAATAAATTATTTATCTATATATTGAGTATTGAATGATGTGGTGTTTTTTTCCATTAATATTGCAGCCTTTCATTGGAGACAATTATTGTGATGGTGTGAACAATCGTGCTTTCTGCAGTTATGATGGGGGAGATTGCTGTGTCTCAACTGTTGCAACTAAAATGGTAAAAGTACAATTTTAATTGTAGATTATGCTAACGTAGTGTACAGATAATCTTAATTTTAATAATGACAGGAGGCGAGTATTTTGCATAAACTTTCTTTACTTTATGCCTCCAGCAGCACAAGTCAATCAATCAAAAGAAAACGTTTTAACCAATCAGAGTCCAGCACATCCAGTATATAAGTCCCTGACAGGCTCTCCATTTCCTCTTTCTTTGATGTATCCATGCCTGGAGAAAACTTCCGATGCTGTTGTGGCAAAGCCAACTTCGCCACTGTGAACTGGAGAAGCCTGGTTGCCCGCCTGCTGCCTTTGGACTATGGACCAGACTTTATGGGAATGTGATACCCCAGATAGCTATACCATGGAGCCTATTCATATAATGAAAGACTATGGGAAAGACTTTAGCTTCATGGCAATTGTACTGTGTGAATAGGATCTGCGCGCTATTCGGTAGTTTTGTGCGCTCAGATCCCAGCTATCTGGGGATATGTGAAATGTCTGTGTGTTATGGATAAAAAGTAACTTTCTGTATTTTAAAGTGTTTTATGTCTTTCTGTAACCATGTGGTTAATGGAGTCTGCTTCTAGCCCTGGATAATTGGATTACTTTCCTCTTTGTCTCCAGGATAGAGGCCTATGTAAAACCTTTCTAAACTGGTTTGCCATGCAGCTAGTAAGGGACAAAAGATAATTTTAGTAACTTTTGAACCCCTGGTCGGATTCATGCCATTTTTTAATATGTTGTTCCCCTGAATGGATTGATTGTGGATATGTATTTTTATGTGAATGTGATGTATGGTTTTAAAGTTAGGAAAGTTGTGTAAAAGTATATTTTAAACTGTATGAATAATGGGATTATGTGTCACACTAAGGGGAGGGGATGTGTGGGATGTAACATCTATGTCATTGGTTCTTTTATGCCTCCCCCTGGGTGTGGCCTGTATGTGTGAGTTGGAAATAAAAGCCAGGCTGGATGTGCCAGACCAGAGTTCTATTTTTACCCTCAACTTGAGTCCTGTCTCTTATTGGGGGAATCTGCTATAAGGGATTGCTATGCTAGGCATATTCCCTTGCTATAATCACTGAGCTCTTGTAAGAGCTTGTTCCTGCTTCGTTCTGAAGGGAGATAGCTGCAGCCTGCGGTGCTTATGGTGTCTGGTGGAGTGCTTGGAGTCCTCTGGAAGCGCTAGGAGCATCCATTAACGGAGTGCCAGGTGATCCGTTACAATTGATGGCAAGCGGCGGGATCGTTCCTACAACCAGAGGGACAGCTACAGGCAACATCAATTCCTGGAGTACAAATTGAGGGCAACGCTAGTACCCGTACAGCGACCCTATCTACGAAGGAATTCGGAAAAATGGAGGAGAAGCTTCAAGATACAGTGTACAGTTACGTACGCCTGGGGTCTGGAGTAGTCCCAGAGGAGGACATGATGAGGTACAGAGATATGGCCAGAGCCAGATTGTGGGCCGAAGCCCTAGAAGAAGTACAGTATTCACGAGGGGATCGGCACCGCAGCAGAAGGCAGCGAATTCTGGCTAGAATGGCAGAGCGGATGCCCCTCCTGAGAAAACAGACCACAGAAAAGTGGGTGACTAGACTCGAGATTCTAGTATATGCAGAACTGGCGCTAGACGACGCATACCAGGCGATACAATGGTACGCAGCTCAGTGTGTCCCCGAGATGGCAGAGTATGAGTTCCCAGAAGGCGGAGATTACACTGACCTTGGCCGATTTTGGGATAACATTGACGATGAGGACTTTGGGAAAGTGACCGACTCTCGTTTTTGGGACCTGTACTACGACCGAGAGGACATGCTGGGTCTCCCTAGCGCTATTGACCTCGAGGCGGACCTACAGTATTTGGTCGCCGAGGAATGGAACCTGGAGGGGGATTACCTGCGACTCATCAATGAGGCCCGGGAAGTGACCACCGGTCCTCCTTCCCAACAGCAACCAGCGGTACCCGAGGTAGCAGATCTCCTAGACTGGTCCTGTGAGCAACCCCAGCAGCAAAGTGATATGCCAGGAGGGCAGTGTGAAGTGCAGGGAGAGGAGAGCAGCGTCCTCCCTCCCCAGCGGCAGGCTGAGTTACAGGGGGGGAGAGGTAGTTGTTCCTGCCCCCCAGCAGCAAAGTGATATGCCAGGAAGGCAGTGTGTGTCCCAGGGAGCAGAAGGTGCAGTCCTTCCTCCCCAGCGGCAGTGTGTACCCCAGGGAGCGGAAGGTGCCGTCCTTCCTCCCAGCGGCAGTGTGTACCCCAGGGAGCTAATGGTGTCGTCGGTCCTCCCCAGCGGCAGTGTGTGTCCCAGGGAGCTGATGTTGTCGTCCATCCTCCCCAGCGGCAGTGTGTAACCCAGGGAGCAGAAGGTGCAGTCCTTCCTCCCCAGCGGCAGTGTGTGTCCCAGGGAGCAGAAGGTGCAGTCCTTCCTCCCCAGCGGCAGTGTGTACCCCAGGGAGCTGATGGTGTCGTCCGTCCTCCCCAGCGGCAGTGTGTGTCCCAGGGAGCAGAAGGTGCAGTCCTTCCTCCCCAGCGGCAGTGTATGCCCCAGGGAGCTGATGGTGTCGTCCATCCTCCCCAGCGGCAGTGTGTAACCCAGGGAGCAGAAGGTGCAGTCCTTCCTCCCCAGCGGCAGTGTGTACCCCAGGGAGCTGATGGTGTCATCCGTCCTCCCCAGCGGCAGTGTGTAACCCAGGGAGCAGAAGGTGCCGTCCTTCCTCCCCAGCGGCAGTGTGTCCTGCAGGGAGCAGAGACAGTCAGTCTCACACCCCAGCAGCAGGACAAGAGAATGAAAGGGGAGGCAGCTGGTCTCCCTTTCCACCAGCAGAGAGAGTGGCAGGGAGAGGAGCCTGCTAACCCCCCTCCCCAGCGGCAGTTTACCATCCAGAGAGAGGAGCTTGTTACACCCTCTCTCCAGCGGCAGCCTAACCCACCAAGGGGAGATGTTAAGCCCCACATCTGTGCAGATGGGACCGTAGTCTCTGCACTTACAGCACCAGGGGTAGGGATGGTCGGTCCTGTCCCCCAGCCACAGAGCGATATATCCAAAGGGGAGACAGTCGGTCTCCAGCAACCAGGCTCCAACCAGACTACTCCCGTGGTAGTGTTGGCAACAGGACAGAGTACCGCTGGTCTCTGCCCCCTCAGCAACCCACCAAGGCAGCCTACCAGTCCCCCACACAGGCGTGGTGCGGCACCTGAACCTGGACAAGATTCTCCCTCACCCAGGTGTAGTAACTGTTTATTGTGGGTGGGCTGCTCTGCGGTTTCTGTTTTGTGGGTGGGTTGCTGGACTAACCAGGGCACTGACCGGCAGGAGGTCAGGTACCCTGTTAGTCTAATTGGTAAAGGGGAGAATTGTGGCGAAACCAACTTCGCCACTGTGAACTGGAGAAGCCTGGTTGCCCGCCTGCTGCCTTTGGACTATGGACCAGACTTTATGGGAATGTGATACCCCAGATAGCTATACCATGGAGCCTATTCATATAATGAAAGACTATGGGAAAGACTTTAGCTCCATGGCAATTGTACTGTGTGAATAGGATCTGCGCGCTATTCGGTAGTTTTGTGCGCTCAGATCCCAGCTATCTGGGGATATGTGAAATGTCTGTGTGTTATGGATAAAAAGTGACTTTCTGTATTTTAAAGTGTTTTATGTCTTTCTGTAACCATGTGGTTAATGGAGTCTGCTTCTAGCCCTGGATAATTGGATTACTTTCCTCTTTGTCTCCAGGATAGAGGCCTATGTAAAACCTTTCTAAACTGGTTTGCCATGCGGCTAGTAAGGGACAAAAGATACTTTTAGTAACTTTTGAACCCCTGGTCGGATTCATGCCATTTTTTTAATATGTTGTTCCCCTGAATGGATTGATTGTGAATATGTATTTTTATGTGAATGTGATGTATGGTTTTAAAGTTATGAAAGTTGTGTAAAAGTATATTTTAAACTGTATGAATAATGGGATTATGTGTCACACTAAGGGGAGGGGATGTGTGGGATGTAACATCTATGTCATTGGTTCTTTTATGCCTCCCCCTGGGTGTGGCCTGTATGTGTGAGTTGGAAATAAAAGCCAGGCTGGATGTGCCAGACCAGAGTTCCTGTTTAACCCTCAAATGAAGTGTCATCTCGTTCTTGGGGGGAATTGGATTGTAAGCTGACTGCCAGGAGTGTAAGCGGATTGTATGCTTTTCTTGTTCAGCTGTTCCAGTTCGGAGTGTTATCTTGTATCCAGTTCGGGAGTTTGGTGTTCTGCAGTAGCTGTGCCTGTCTCTCAAAAAGGGGATTATCGCCTAAACTTATTTCATTCCCTTTTATGCTGAAACGGTCCGTTACAGCTGTGTTGAAGAAACTTGAACAATAGAAACTTGGTAACTTGCGTCCCTTGGTTCCGTTTTTACTTCTATCCTAAAGCATGTGTCCCTAGAGTAACTACTTACCAATAGATAACCTAACACCCTCCAAGAGTATAGGGCCGGAGAGAAAAGAGTGGAGGGAAAATACTCGCCTCCTGTCATTATTAAAATTAAGATTATCTGTACACTACGTTAGCATAATCTACAATTTTATTACATGACAGGAGGCTTCCTATTTTGCATTTTTAATGCTGTGGTAAAAACGAAAAGGATGCGTGCGATGATTGGCGAAAATAAAACACCCTGAAGGTATTTTCCCTTGTCCAATCCGCAGTACATAAAATATCAGTCAAAGATGCTCCCGTCAAAAAGACTCTAGATGCCGCCGCCCCCCTGACCGAATGGGCCCCAAAGCTAGTATCAATTCCGGCTAACGATAGTAACCATCTTATCCACCTGGCTAGTGTAGTTGTAGTAACCGGTGTGTGAGGTTTGGTGTACGAAATTAACAATTGTCCGGATCTGGAAGGCCGAAGGGGCGCCGTAACCTCTACGTATCAGAGCAGGGTATCGACGACACAAAGACGAGCAACCGTCGGAAAAAAGGGATAGGACACGGACTTTGAATCCGTCTTCGTCCTGCGTGAAATCAAAAACGTAACACCGACGGGGGTTATACAGAAACCGTCTACATCGAATGCCCGTACATCCGAAACCTGACAAAAGGATACTAAGCATAGCAACAAGGTGAGCTTGGCGGTCAATTGTCTGAGTGACAGGGCCATGTTATCAGGCCATTCCCGGATGAAACGAATAACCACGTCTACATCCCATGGACGTTGATACTTCGGAGCTGGTGGTCTGGCTAATTTGATGCCCCGTAATAGCCTAAACACCAATGCTTCTTGGCCCACTGGGGTACCGTTGATAGGGATATGCGCCGCCGAGATAGCGGAGCGAGTAACATTTAAAGATGAATTATTATTAATTAATCACTATTAATGGGTTAGGCTCCGCACTCGGGTTCGTGAGAAACGTTGGAAACATTGGCAGTACTAGTGGATGCTCCTGTGACAATGCTAGTAGGTCCGGGAACCAAGCTTGGCTTCTCCACAGAGGTGCTACTAATATTAACAATGTTTTGGACATACGTATTTTGTGAAGTACCCTTGCCAACATCGAAAACGGTGGGAAAGCGTATGCTCCTATCGAGGGCCAGTGTTGCAGGAATGCGTCTACCGCTTCGCTCTGCGGATCCGGTAGCCAGCTGTAATACCTTGGTAGTTGCGCATTCGTGCATGATGCAAAAAGGTCTATGTGAAGCGGTCCCCTGAGTGTTCGCACCATGTCGAAGATCATTGTATCCAGTTGCCAATCGCTGTTGTCCCACCAATGACGGGAGAACCAGTCCGCGGTGAGGTTGTTGAGACCCGGTAAGTACTCCGCTCTGACCGTTATATTGCGTGGAAGACAAAAACGGTATATGTCCTTGGTAGCCTCTGTCAAGGCCCGTGACCTGGCTCCCCCCAGGTGATTCACGTACTGGACCGCAGATATGTTGTCCATGCATAGAAGTATGCAACAATCGGACATGTTTTTGGCTAGGCTGCGGATTGCAAAGGAACCGGCTATCAGTTCCAGACAATTGATGTGAAGTTGTTTTTCTTCTTCTGACAATGGTCCCCCCTGTGGATGCGTGTGCGCAGTGGGCTCCCCAGCCCCATAGGCTGGCGTCCGATTCCACGACAAAGTCCGGGTTTGGGCCGAAGATGGCCTTGCCGTTCCAAGCTTCCATGTGGAGGAGCCACCAACGAAGTTCCGTCCGTACCTCCGCAGTTATTCCGATTTCCAGGTGTCCCCGCCTTAGATGGTGAGCTTTCAACCTTTGCATGGCCCGATAGTGAAGGGGTCCCGGGAAGATAGCTTGTATGGAGGATGACAGCAGACCTACTATCCAGGCCAGGAGTCTCAGAGGGACCGTGTCTCTTCGCAGAAAACGTATTATCTCCTTCCGAATGTTCGCGATCTTCGATTTGGGAAGGCGCAGCGTGCATGCCACTGAATCTATCTCGAATCCGAGAAACTGAATAGTTTTAGATGGGGAGAGCGACGACTTCTCTTTGTTCACTATGAAGCCTAAGGATTCCAGAAAGTGCACTATAGATTTCGTCTGAGATCGAAGTCTGGATTCACTTTCGCAGAATATCTGAATGTCATCCAGGTATATTAGGCAGCGGGTACCCAATGTCCGTAAGTGTGCCACTGTAGGCTTGAGTAGTTTTGTGAAGCACCAAGGTGCGGAACTGAGTCAGAATGGGAGACACGTGAATTGACATGTGCGACCTCTCCAGTGGAAACGAAGGAATGGCCGACTGGACTGGGCTATCGGGACCAATAGATAGGTGTCCTTTAAATCCAAGCGGGTGAACCAGTCGTGTTCCAGTAGTAGGTCTCTGAGGAGATGAATGCCCTCCATTTTGAAGTGTCTGAATGCGAATGCGTTCAGGTCTCGCAGGTTGATGACAGGTCGGTAGTCTCCCGTCTTCTTCTGGACAACAAATATATTGCTGATGAAACCCGCGTCGTCCGGAGCGAATTTGACCGCTTCCTTGAGGAACAAGCTTCTAATCGCTTCGTCTATGAGTTTGGCATGTTCCGCTGACGTTCTTATCGGTTGTGGGTGACGTGCCTGGGTCGGAGTGTCCGTAAAGTCTATCTCGTAACCCTTGATCGTTTGGAGGATCCAAGCGTCGGAGGAAATCTTTTCCCAATTCTGTGAAAAGAGAGACAGTCTGCCAGCAGTTAAATGATATTGGCAATATATTGGTCTTTGAGTGCTCACCTGTGTTGATGCGCCCCTCTGGGACGGAAGGAACCTCTAGTGAATGGTGGTCTCGATGGGAAGAAAGCTTGCGATGTTTGATTCCTTGGGCCTGTCGGCCAGAAGCGGCTGGTGGCTCGGCCCCGTTGGCGACCAGCCCTGCCGAAAACCCCTCTGTATGTTGTGGGTTTGCGGAAAACTTGTTTGATCGAAGTTTGTGCTTTGCCTAATGTAGTGAACAGATTCGCATGTTTCTTCAATTCGCCTATGAACGACTCCCCAAACAATTGGCCATTGGCTTGTGGACCCAACTCCTTTTTTCCCAGCTCCAGAAGTTTGGAGTCCATTTTGTGCAGAGCAGCCTTGCGTCTCTCCGTACATAGGGCTGTGTTAGTATTGCCCAACATGCAGATCGCTCGTTGAGCCCATTCCCGGATGTCGTGGGCGTCTAGAGCACTGCCTCCTGTGAGGGCGTCATCGGCAAGGTATAAGATCTTTGCTAGTGGGCCCAGCATGTCCAAAAGCTTATCCTGTGAAGCCTTGAGGCCCTTCTCGATGCCCTAGCGCGGATCACGGCCCGTTCGTGACATGAACAAGACTACCGTAGTATCAAATTCCAGGGTATGAGCAATCTTGTCCGGAAGTATTGGCCTCGGACACTCGGCTTTGAGTCGTGCACGCACTTCTCTTTCCATTGGCTGTCGTAGCCAAAAGTGGATGAATTGGGCTAGGTGGTCCGGGAGACCCCACTCCGATGACCTTGGGTGGCGGATTGTGCGAGGGTCGAACATTGGCATGCCCTGGGGGTCCAGGAAAGCGCCCTCTTCCAATCCGTCCGCCCGGATGCGGGGTTTCCTATGTCCATGACGGGTGTCCCGGTCCTCGTCTAGGTCAGACCCCGGGTCATCTCGGTGTGTGTCCACCCAGTCTTCCTCTTCGGACGGTGAATCCTCCACCTTCCATTCATCCATAACCTCCAGTGCGGGAGGTGGATTATGTTCCTCCTCATCGGAGGACGACAGTGGGAGGGTAGAAGGGTCCTGGCATTCCATCTGGCGGCTCCTCTTCAACGGGGCCTTGCCCTTCAATTTTCACAGGGCTGGGCCACTGCCCTTCCAATGCCTCTTGGATGAGACAAGGTCTCCTGAAGACCGTTCCAGGTCTTTAGTATCAGGGTCCTCGCTTAAATTATGGACCCACAATTTGGCTATAGCCTTCTCCATTGAGGCCGCCACCGCGGAGTTGATCATCGACTGAATGTCGGGTTGTGTTGGTTGAGAAGATTCACTCATATTGATTCAGTCTGTCTGTGGAAAGCAGGACAGGGTCAGTTACCGAAATACTGGAGCAGTAAACGGTAATACATTATTGTGTCTTTCCACTTACAACTGGGGTTCCCCCGTTTATATATAATGGACCCAGATGGTTCGTAGACCGGTCCTGTATGTATTGCACCGTTGGCTGTAATCATGGGCTAGTGAGGGGGTCATCCTTCGTGAGACCAGGATGAGCGGTCATAAATTAACAGGTGAGATTTGGTCAGGCTGTGTCGCCTAGTAATAATGCTCTGGGACGTGTCCCAATAATGATAGCCCAATGGGAACCTGTTACCATAGGTTCTGCCTCCGTTGTTTGGAGGATTTTACGGGTCACCCGAGTCGTAAAGTGGAGGGTGCCGGTGTAGCAGAGAGCTGATATCCCACAGCTATTCTCCACTTAAGATCCCAGTGAGGCTCAGGAACAAGGCAATTGTAAATCCACAAGCAGGGTTTCCAGCAGGCAAAGTAATACAGTAATATCCCAACAGCAATCCCAATAACTGGACGACACACAGTTTCAGGAGCAGAACTGATAATCTTTATTCCAGGGTGCCTTATAAAGCATGCTCCCATGCAAGGGAGGGATTCACATCAATTAGGACAGTAACCAATACTGTAACTGTTACCTCCCACACATCTCCTCCCCTCAGAGTGACTCATAATCCCCTTAACTTATACTGTACATTTACCCCCAACCTGGATGTACCCCTAAACTTGTACATAGCTTCAATATTAGGGTACCGCCAGGTAGCCCTGATCTGGGTGAATAATATATCCAAAATTCACCCAGATCGGACCAGGGGTTCGGTAGTTAGGTGGAGGGTGAAGTTTGACCGACCGCACACGAGGTGGTATCCGAAAAGGGTTCCATGCGTTTGGGCCCTGCGGTCAGTCTCCGTTTGGCAGTAAAAACATACAGTACGACAAAACACCGCTGAGATTTTGATGCGTAAGATGGCCGCCGCACGTGGTTCGTATACCGAACAGCGGCCACCCAGGCATCAGTAATTATAGTTCAAGTTGCGGTTTTGTGCGGTTTTGTGAGAAGTGTGAACGCCTAACGAGGTGCACACTTCTCACTGGGGTGGTCCAATGGTTCAGTAGTTTCATTCCCATGAAACTACCGAACCCACATACGAAAGCATACAGAAACACACGAATACAATAAACGAATACAGTCAAATATGCAGGTTATGGGACAGGCTTAATCCATTCCGCTACACTGCTCCCCCTTGCCCACAAGCCGGCATACACAGTCTGATCCCACACGGATCGGCTTGGGGATGTCCGGGGTGCTCACGGATCATTTCTCCAGATCAGTTTGTCGTGACAACCCGTCAGCGTTTCCATTTTGCTTACCCGGGCGGTACTGAATGTTAAAGTCAAAAGGCTGCAGCGCCAAACTCCAGCGCAGCAGCCTGGCATTGTCCCCAGCCACACGGTTCAGCCAGACTAACGGGTTGTGATCCGTGAGCAGGGAAAAAGCCTGTCCATATAAGTACGGTTGCAACTTCTTCAAGGCCCACACCACAGCCAGGCATTCCTTCTCGATGGCGGCGTAGCTTACTTCCCTGGGTAATAACTTGCGACTGATGTAAGCCACGGGATGTTCTCCGCCATCGGCCCCGACTTGGCTCAGTACTGCCCCCAATCCAAACATAGAAGCGTCTGTGTGTACAAGAAAACGTTTAGTTGGATTGGGAGCTGCCATGACAGGGGCATTAACAACTGCATTTTTCAGGTGTTGGAATTCCTGCTCACACTCCGGGGTCCAGGTTAGTTACGGGTCAGGAAGGTTTTTACGGGTCAGGTCAGTGAGGGGTTTGGCCAGGTCACTATAATTGGGGACAAACTTCCTATAGTACCCCGCTGTCCCTAGAAAAGCTAATACCTGAGTCTTAGTCTTAAGGGTAGGCCACTGGGCTACAGCCTCTATTTTGGCTGGTTCTGGCTTCTGCTTGCCACAGCCCACTCGATGGCCCAGGTACTGTACCTCGGCCATCCCAATGCTACATTTAGCTGGTTTCAAGGTCAAACCGGCTTCCCTGATTCTGTCTAGAACCGCTCCTATATGGGCCAAGTGCTCCTGCCAGGTATTGCTGAATATGGCAATATCGTTGAGATATGCGCAGGTGTAGTCTTGGATCCCATCTAGGAGTCGGTCCACCATCCGCTGGAAGGTAGCCGGAGCGTTTTCATCCCAAACGGCATGACTTTGAATTGGTACAAGCCGAATGGGGTGACAAAGGCGGACTTAGGGATGGCGTCCGGAGCCAATGGAATCTGCCAATATCCTTTACACAGATCAATAGTGACCTCTGGACATCCGGTCTAGTAACTCATCTATCATAGGGTATGCGTCGGATACCGTCTTTTCGTTCAATCTCCTGTAATCCACGCAAAAGCGGGTCGTACCGTCCCGCTTTGGTACGAGGACCACTGGAGAAGCCCAGGGGCTATCCGAGGGTTCAATCACTCCTAGCTGGATCATCTCCTCAATCTCCTTGCGCATATTCTCCCGCACCGCTTCAGGGATGCGGTACGGGGTCTGGCGCATGGGGAGTTTTCCTGGGGTTTCTACTCGGTGGGTAGCCAGAAGGGTGTATCCAGGTACATTAGAAAAGGTCTCCTGCTTTTCTTGCAGTA
Source organism: Pelobates fuscus (assembly GCF_036172605.1). NCBI lineage: Eukaryota > Metazoa > Chordata > Amphibia > Anura > Pelobatidae > Pelobates > Pelobates fuscus. The sequence goes on along the minus strand of NC_086325.1, from coordinate 112,188,904 downwards.
GTTGTTGTACCTCGATACGCTCCTGTGGACTCAACCGATCCCCCAATACAACTTCTCCCAAATCCCCAGACAGCTGTCCGTCTCCCAGCAGATCGGGGAGGGGCAGGCTGTCACATTCTTCAGAGGTGGGTGCACAGATAGCCATCACCTCCTCTGAGCGTTCCTGGTAGGGCTTCATCGTGTTCACATGGATCATGCGTCGCCCTCCAGTCCCTGCGCAGGGGCCAATTATATAAGTGGTGTCACATCTCTGTTCTACCACTTTATAAGGGCCTTGCCAGGCGGCCTGTAGCTTATCATGTCGGACAGGTTTTAAAATTAAAACTTTCTGCCCAACCTGGAAGCTACGGTCCCTGGCGCCCCGATCGTACCATGTGCGCTGACGCGTCTGAGCCGTCTGTAGGTTCTCCTTTACCGTCTTAGTTAGTGCTTCCAGGCGGTCTCGGAGGGCCAACACATATGGTACGATAGGGGTGCCGTCTGCGCTACGGTCTCCCTCCCAATGTTTCCTAATTAAGTCTAGGGGTCCCCTCACCCTCCTCCCAAACAACAGTTCAAATGGGGAAAATACTGTGGATTCCTGCGGCACTTCCCTATAAGCAAATAGGAGGTGAGGCAGAAATCGTTCCCAGTCTCGGTGGGTCTCAGCAAAGGTTCGGAGCATCTGTTTTAAGGTGCCATTGAACTGTTCGCAGAGCCCATTAGTCTGGGGATGGTAGGGGGCACTAATTATGGGCCTGACCTTACAAAATTTCCAGAGATGTTGGGTGACTTCTGCCGTGAACTGAGTACCCTGATCCGAGATGATCTCCCTGGGTAACCCCATCCGGGAGAAAATCTGCATCAGAGCCTCAGCCACGGTCTCAGTATGAATATTGGTCAAGGCTACCACCTCGGGGTAGCGAGTGGCGTAATCCACTACTGTCTGAATATACTTTTTGCCCGAGGGGCTAGGTTTCCGGAGGGGGCCTATGATATCCACTGCTATTCTATGGAAAGGTTCTTCAATTATGGGTAGCGGGTGTAACTTGGCCTTGCGCTTATCCCCCCTCTTTCCTACCCTCTGGCACGTATCGCAGGTGGTGCAATATTTGCGCACCTCCTGGCTAATTCCTGGCCAAAAGAAACTTTGGGTCAGTCGGTACCTGGTACGACTGACCCCCAAATGTCCGGATAGCAGAATATCGTGAGCTACACGGAGTAATTTGGTTCGGTACCTCCGAGGTACTACAAGTTGCCTTACAACAATTGGGTCTGACCCAGCTACCTGCTTATCAGACTCTATGAACAGTAACTGCCTATCCCATATTAATCTTTCCCCCTCCGCCCCCGGTTGGTCAGAGGTGACTTTATCTCAATATACCTGTAGGGTAGGGTCAATGATCACCTCTGCCGCAAATTCGTCAGGAGGGGCTCAAGGGACACAGTCTAAGGGAGGGGAAGGATCTCTTACCTGGACCTCCGGCAGTGTGTTGTAGTCCTGGGTGCGGGCCTGTTGCCTGGTGACCACTGGGTGTGCTTCCTCAGTGGTTTGGGGCTCAAATGCAGATGTAAGTTTACCCAGGTCATTTCCCAATATCACCTCAGCAGGCAATTGCAGCATCAGCCCCACTTCCACATTTCCGGACCTCGCACCCCAATGCATATGTACCCTGGCTGTATTTAGCCGATACACGGCTCCCCCTGCAACCCTGACAGCCACAGTCTTATTTTTTTGGCCCTGTCAGAAACCAAGTGACTTTGGACCAAGGTGATGGTGGCTCCCGAGTCTCTGAGCCCCTGCATAGGCTTCCCTTCGAGGTACACGGTCTGCCTATGGTGCTGTCTATTATCCGCCTGTGCCTGCAGTGGGTTGGCTTCATGCAACACTTCCCACTGTTCCACAGATGTAACTGGAACTGCAGAGCCATACAGAATTGTTGTCTCGTCCTGGTAATGATGTGCTGCGGCTCTCGGTGGTGGTGGTGGTGGTGGTGGCCCTGGTCGGATCCAGGTGGTGCGGTCTCTAGACTGCGGGCATTCTCGCTGGTAGTGTCCCCACTTCTGGCACCGGTGGCATTTCACAGAAGCAGTTGGGTGATATCTCGGTGGTGCCGCTGCAGGTGCTGGTGGAGGGAGTTGTCTCGGTGGGGGGTGAGCGTTAGTGGAGAAATAATTTCCTCCTAGCGGTCGCATAGCAGGTTTAACACTCACTGCCTTGTGTTGTCTGCGGGCATCCATAAAATCATCCGCCTTTTTAGCTGCTTCTGTGAGGGACGTGGGGTTACGGTCTCTCACCCATTCCTGCAGCTCTGCGGGGATCCCCTCATAAAATTGTTCCAATAACAGCATTTGTAATAAGTCCTCCATGGGCCGTGCCTGGTTCACCTGTACCCATCCGAGAGCTGCCTTTTGTAACCTGCAAGCCCATTCTGTGTGTGAGTCATTTTCCGCTTTTTTCAGTTCCCTGAAGTGCCTCCGGTATGCTTCTGGTGTCATAGCATACCGGGCCAGGACAACCTCTTTCACACGGCTATAATCTCTAATTTCTATGTCTGGTATGGTACGGTAGGCTTCAGCTGCCCTCCCTGATAGCCGGCCTGCTAAGATGGGTACCCAATCCTCCCTATGGATGTTATGCAGTGTACACAGTCTTTCAAAGTCTTGGAGGAAGGCATCTCCGCTTCTACATACATTTTAAACGCCAGGTATGGGATTTTAGGCTTACCCTCTTGTACCATAGCTACTGCTGGACTTCTTTCTGGCGTTTGTGGTCTCCTTTGTCGCATTACAAACTCTTGCACCTCTGTCATGATTTTGGAGATGATTTCCGCTGATGGGTTTTCCCCATAAAATGCCAGTCTGAATTGGACTTGCCTTTGGAACTCCTCCTGCTCTGTTCTGTCGGTTCCATTCCTCTGTTCAGTGACCAAACCCTCCTCTGTTCGGTATTCTGCCATCACTTCAGCGATAAGTGTTGCTTTTGTTTTGCTGCTGGCTGGAATACCTTTCGCTTCCAGAAGGTCAATGTGGATCACTTTAGTGTAGAAAAGTCAATCTCAATTAATCCTTGTTCCTCTGTGAGTCTGGATCCCAGCGCTGCCAACCAATGTAGCGGAGAGCTGATATCCCACAGCTATTCTCCACTTAAGATCCCAGTGAAGCTCAGGAACAAGGCAATTGTAAATCCACAAGCAGGGTTTCCAGCAGGCAAAGTAATACAGTAATATCCCAACAGCAATTCCAATAACTGGACGACACACAGTTTCAGGAGCAGAACTGATAATCTTTATTCCAGGGTGCCTTATAAAGCATGCTCCCATGCAAGGGAGGGATTCACATAAATTAGGACAGTAACCAATACTGTAACTGTTACCTCCCACACATCTCCTCCCCTCAGAGTGACTCATAATCCCCTTAACTTATACTGTACATTTACCCCCAACCTGGATGTACCCCTAAACTAGTACATAGCATCAATATTAGGGTACCGCCAGGTAGCTCTGATCTGGGTGAATAATATATCCAAAATTCACCCAGATCGGACCAGGGGTTCGGTAGTTAGGTGGAGGGTGAAGTTTGACCGACCGCACACGAGGTGGTATCCGAAAAGGGTTCCATGCGTTTGGGCCCTGCGGTTGGTCTCCGTTCGGCAGTATAAACATACATTAATCCTAGCCATCCCCACTTAAATTCACCTGTATTGTAGTTCCCTTGTTCGGTACTTTGTTTCTACCGAATGGGGATTCGTTAGGTCCCTCCGTTCGGTAGTTACGGAGCTCTGGAGGTTTCAGCGGTGTTCGGTTGTTTGAGTGTCCGATTTGAGTTCCAGACACTCGACGACCAAACACTGCTGAGATTTTGATGCGTAAGATGGCCGCCGCACGTGGTTCATATAACAGCGGCCACCCAGGCATCAGTAATTATAGTTCAAGTTGCGGTTTTGTGAGAAGTGTGAACGCCTAACGAGGTGCACACTTCTCACTGGGGTGGTCCAATGGTTCGGTAGTTTCATTCCCATGAAACTACCGAACCCACATACGAAAGCATACAGAAACACACGAATACAATAAACGAATACAGACAAATATGCAGGTTATGGGACAGGCTTAATCCATTCCGCTACAGCCGGTATGAGTATCTGCAGGATACTATTAGGGGGGTCACCCCAAATATTTTTACAGCTTGGTGCAGCTCAAGCACTTGCCTGGGGGTCACCCAGCGCAGGGGGGTCACCCCTTTAATAACAATAACCAGTGCTTATGGGGGGTCACCCCACTCAGAGGGTTCACCTCTGGAGAGTACACTTTATGCTGATAATCAGAGAGTGTCTCTTTAAATATTGTATATAATTGTTCCGCAAATTATAGCTGTAATATTCATTATTCCACAGAGCTGACTGTCCCTTTAATATGTAGTCCAACATTTCTTTCACCAATAAGAAGAGATGCCTTTAATGAAAAATGGTTGAGGGTAGTGTGAGTGGAAGGCCGACCGTTTGAATGACGGTCTGCCGGTACCTAAGATGGCCGACCTGGATCTCGCGGTCTTCCGCGGGATACAAGATGGCCGCCGTTCGCGCCCAAATGCTGAGCGGTCCGCGGTCGCGGTGTTAGCCGCAATCGCGACCGTCAGCTAAAAGCTACAGAAAAACCCGATCCTCCTCGTTCCCACCCCCCACACGAATCCCCCCCGAGGTAACCCCTGCACTTGAAGATGAGCGCGGTCGCGGCAGCTACCCGCGATCGCGAAGGGAAATATAGATCCCCAGCAGGGAAAAAGTGATGGCAGGGAGAGGGGAGACAGGGAGATGGGAAACCAGGGAGGTTAAAGAGCAAGTTGGTGAAACCCAGTTAAAGCAACATAAACTACAATGTAAAATACTTCTGACAAATTCTAGTAGTTCAATAACTATGGTTTCAATTAAATTAAAATAGCAGAAAATAGTACTCTGACCTGTGCCTTGGCTGGAGCAGCAAAGAAAGAGGAAATGGAGAGCCTGTCAGGGACTTATATACTGGATGTGCAGGACTCTGATTGGTTAAAACTTTTTCTTTTGATTGATTGACTTGTGCTGCTGGAGGCATAAAGTAAAGAAAGTTTATGCAAAATAGGAAGCCTCCTGTCATGTAATAAAATTAAAGTTCTCAAATACACAACACTTATATATATAAGTATTCAAATTAATTGAATGTTTCCATATTTTTTTGTTATAGTTTACTTTTCTCTGCTTGATCATTGTATAATGTAGGACTTATTCTTAAATAGACCCCATTTTGCCAATCCCTTATTATCTTTCAGTGGGTTCTGGTTCAATACATTTTTTGATTATCAATTGCACTATTGGATAACTTTACCTGTTATTTAACTATATATACTATATATTTGGTGCTTCCATTATAGTCAATGAACCTCATTAAATATGACTAATCTGAAGCATAAGGCTTTGAGCCTTATTCTGAGTTCTTCTGTTTTAGTAACACTGTTCTGTTTTCTAAAATGAGTAAAAAAAAAATAAAAAAATGTTGTTAACTGTGAGGGTTATGCCTTGCACTCTAATATTCAGTGATGATTTCAATTACTGTCCTGCTTGTCACTTAGCTACATAAATTATAGCTTATAGCTTTCTTCTTTAAGGGGTACCTATAGTATTTACTATGGTGGGGTAATCCTATTTAACTACTATATGGCATTTTTGATCATCTGGATTTTGCTCTACTACACCTTCCGCCAGTCTCTTTTTATATTTTTTGCAAGGCATGTCTTCCATTACATTTCTTTACCACTATTTGCACCAACCTACTTGTCAATTGCATACAGGACTTTGTATACATAAACTCTAGGCCCTTCACCCTTGAATTCTTTTTTTTTTTTTTTTGTCTGGAATGTAAAAGAAAATGAAGAAGAAAAGAAAGGGAACAATATTTTATGTTAAATTTATTTTACAATTCTCCTTAGTAAACTCATACTGTGAGTGCTCCAAAGAGAAAATTACACATAAATATAATATCTCATCAAATAAAGAAATAAGAAAATAACAAAATAAGAGGTTACTGAGTTTTTTGGCATATTACACCGTATGCCAATCATCTATTTTAATTTTTGTTTGTCAAATGTATTGTTCTATCTTTTTAAATTATTCGCACCACCTTGCAAAACCTATACTTGTTGTTTACTGATTAAGCTTTGTACATATCTACTCTGAGCTAATGTACCTTAATGTTGATGATTCTTTATGATCTATTGTGCTTGCTAATGATGCCTTTTGCAGTATTCAAACCTCTTAATGTCCATGTTACTTTATAACACTGATATTGTTAATTATTGTTTAATTTGTTGTTAGCTCCAATAAGTCTGAAATGTGTAAATTTTAATAAGTTGCAATGCTCACTGACCCTGGAGGCTCCCCCTTCCTTTCACTAATTATAAAAGAAGTCCTTCTGGGACATTTACTCTAGGGCAGTGATGGCGAACCTATGGCACGCGTGCCACAGGTGGCACGCCGGGCCCTCTCTGTGGGCACGCAGCCATAGGTTCACCATCAATGCAGAGTAGGCACCTGCCTGCCTGTTTTGGGCAGGCGCCTACTCTGCTTCCGTGTCGGGAGGCAGGGGGAGGGATCTGTGAAGCAGCTCCCCTGTCCTCCCGCACGATGATGTGTAGAGCGTTGCTGAGCGTTACCATGGCAACGCTCCACACAGCATCGCACGGGAGGACAGGGGAGCTGCTTCACAGATCCTCCCCCTGCAGTGCTTACCACCACCGGACCACCAGGGATGGCTGTGCCCCCTCCCCCTACTTCATTAAAGGTAAGAAGGAGGGAGGGGGGGGATACTGACACACAGCACCCCTACCCCCCCAGAATTACCCCTACCCCCCAGCAGTACCCTACCCCCCCAGCAGTACCCCTACTCCCCCCCACCCCCCTCTAGTTATCGGATGTGTTCTGAGAGCAATAGACATACCATAGTCTCCACTGCTCTGCGTGTTTTTCCTGTCTCCCCAGAAGACTAGCTATTGTGGATTCGGCCCTGTGTATGTCTTCAACCCTGAGTTTCCATTGCCCGATTGTCGGCAGGGTCGGTGTTTTCCACAGTATCGGTATCAGTGCCTTAGCTGTGTTTAGCAGGTGTCTGAGGATTGATCTTTTGTATGCTGAGAGCTTGTCACTCATGTGGTGTAGTAGGGCCAGGTCCGCTGTCAAGATCGTGGGTTCTCCCGTTATATTTTGTATTTCTGCTTCAATTTCCTTCCAATATGGTTGGATCTTGTCGCAGTCCCACCAGATATGTTCGAGAGTACCGATTCCATTTTCACATCTCCAGCAGGTGTCTGGTATCATCGGGTTGATCCGATGTAGTAGAGACGGCGTGCGGTACCAGTGAGATAACAACTTATGATTCATTTCTTGGTAGTTCGTGCTCGATGAGCTTTTATGTTGTAGCAGCAATATTTGTTCCCATTGTCCCTCCGTGTATGCGTTTTCCAGGTCTTCCCATTGCCTCTTGAACAGGTCCTTCTTTTCCCTCTCGCCCGTTGCTAGTCGTTGGTACACGGTCGAGACAATGCCATTGCTTCGGGTGTCTGGAAACAGAGTTGTCCAAACCAGGTTAGGTCCCTGTGCAGCTTGATCTTGTGTGGAAGATTGTGGTAAAAATGCTTGAGTTGGGCATAGTGAAATTGGTGTATGAGGGTAGTCGTCCTTCCGTCTGATATTTCCCGTAGGGTCTTCAGTCCGGTTCCAGTTAGTAACGTATGTAGTGGGATGTAGCCTTCTTGGGCTTCCAGTGGCCACGCTGACGGTGGTAGACTTTCTCCTATGTTCGAGTTGTTGGTGATGGCGATCAGCGGGCTGGGAGAGGGGGATATGTAGGGTGCCTTCCTCAGTCTGGTCCAAGATTTGAGCATTTGTGTGATGGGGGAGTCTTCCCCCAGCGGGTTCAAGGCCTCGTTCCCGTCGTGCCAGATGTATTGGTGTAGTTGATTATTTGTTAGGTCCTTGCACAGTGTGGCGATGTGGAGTTCTCTAATGCGCTGTAGAATCGTTGCTTGGTAGTATTTGTTCAGATCCGGTAGGGAAGGCACAGTTTTTCGTGTGCTATCCTGGCTCTATCCCCCTTCCATATGTATTTAAGGATAGCTGTCTGGAGCTTTTTGAAGAAAATTTGTGGGATTATGCGTGGGAGTGTGTGGAACACATAGAGTATCCTAGGGAGGATATTCATCTTTACAACCGCGATACGTCCATGCCATGAGATGTGGTTGTAGTTCCATCTTTTGAGGTCCTCTAGGACGGTGGACAGGATGGGTGTGTAGTTATGCACGTAAAGATCTTTCGCGTCGGGGGTAACTTGGCACCCCAGGTAATTAATGCTCTCTGTGCACCATTGAAACGGGAATTGTCGTCGCAGCCGCTCGCATTCTTCCCCGGGTACCATCACAGTTAGTATCTCGCACTTGGGTATGTTGAGTTTGAGCCCCGATAAATTGCCATATGTCTGGAATTCTGCCATGAGGTGGGGGATCGATTCCAGGGGTTCAGCCAGGAAGAATAGCATGTCGTCTGCGTAAGCGGCGACTTGGTGTTCCTGCGTTCTATGGCTGAGGCCTAGTATCCTTGGGTTCCTTCATATTCTATCCAGGAGTGGTTCCAAGGTGAGCGCAAATAGAAGCGGCAAGAGTGGGCAGCCTTGCCTGGTTCCGTTCTTTATGTTGAAGCTATCTGTGAGTGCCCCATTTACTCGGACTTTAGCATTTGGTTGATGATAGAGTGTTGCGATCCATTGCAGCATCTGGTCTCCGATGCCTGTTCTCCGCAGTGTTTCCATCATAAATCGCCAATCCACTCTATCAAATGCTTTTTCTGCGTCCGTGGATAGCAGAAGTAGCTTCTTCTTAAGGTGTTTCGTTGGATCACAAAGAGCCTGAGGGTGCTGTCTCTGGCCTCCCTGCCTGGGATGAACCCCGTTTGGTCCGGGTGGACCAGACGCGGCATGTATGTCTGTAGTCGGAATGACAGTATCTTCGAGAAGAGCTTGACATCTGTGTTGATGAGAGATATCGGGCGGTAGTTCCCCACCTGTTCTGTGTTTTTGCCCGGCTTCGGGATCACCGTGATCGTCGCTGCTAAGGATTCCTTGTGAAAGGATGCTCCTTCCTGTAGGCTATTTAGTGCGTTAACCAGTTTCGGTACCAGTTCGTCGCTGAATTTCTTGTAGTATTCTACCGGGAAACCATCTGGGCCTGGTGCTTTACCATTCTTAGCTACTTTTAGGGCTAGTTTGACTTCCTCTTCAGTCACCGGGGCGTCAAGCGTTTCTGCTTCTTCCGGGGTGAGGGCATCAGGGTTGAAGTCCTGCAGGTAGTTCACCGTGTCCGTTTGTTTTCGCGCGGCATCAGGGACCCCGTTTGAGTCATCTATGTTGTAGAGGTTTGTGTAGAAGTACTTGAATTCCTCTGCGATTTCTTCAGGGAATTGCGACAATCTGCCTCATCTGGTTCGCAGGGCGTGCACCTGGGCCCTGTTTTGCGGACCCCGTAGCATTTGTGTGTGGTGTCGGGCATGTCTGCTAACGGCAGTTCAGTTTGTTTAGTACGGTATGGGGCTTTGTACGTGGATAAGTCTCGTGTAGGTTGACGCATTTTTTTTTTTTTTTAAACTACTGGGCCCAGTATTTCTTTGAATAGTGCTGTGAGTGTGGCTTCCACATTTTCCTCGTTGTGTGGCTCAGGGAGGTTTCGGATTCTAATGTTTGATCTACGTCCCTTGTTATCTAGGTCCTCTGCCTGCCTCCTGAGGTGTAGGAGAATGGTAACCTTGTCGGTTAATAGCCAGGTTGTTAGCTTCAATGCGGCCTGACATCGATTGTTCTGCAGCCTCCAGTGCTTGTATACGAGTGCCTTGTGCTGCTATATCATTCCCCAGCGTGAAATTTCCACTCGGATCGCCTCATGTAGCATGTCAGATGTGGCCTTCAGGTCTGCTTTAGTGACCATGTTGGTAGTCAGGGCTCTGATGTCTGCCCTGATGTCTGCCAGGGACAGAGCTTGCGACTCGACCTCCGGCGGCGTGGTCGGCCCGTTGGCCATCTTGGGGCCTTGCTCAGCGTTCAGCGGTCTTCTCGGCGCGTGGAGGTACCCGTCCAGGGAGCCGCTTTGCGGGGTGGTGCGTGTCTGGGCGTTTAGTGCGCCCCATTTAGGAGAGTCTGTGCAGCAATTTGTGCGTCGATTATTGCTGCGCGGGTCGGAGCTCCGAGGTTAGGCAGCCGGCGCCATCAGCGTTCAAGCCACGCCCCTCAGAATAATCCTTTTTAATAGTGTCCTTTAAATCTGCAAACAGAACAATGTCAGCTCCCACTTCTTAGCAATGGAAGCACTATTTTCCACCCGATGTAGGTTGTGGGCAATAGTGTATATCCACATTGTCTTTTCATTATAAGAAAGTCAGCTTCCCCACCTATTTTCATAGCATGTCCCATGCCATCAGTGAGGAAGTTTATCCTGCTGTTAAGTCCAATGATATTTGCGAAATTCCATACTCTCAATCCAGTTACGACTCCTCCCAGTAGAGCTGCAAATATGTCCCATTTTTCCTGACTCCCTGCTTTGCCTAAACCACTGGCGCTGTTGTTCTGGACACCTTGGAGGAATAGAAGGATTATTAAAATGTAGACTCTGATCTTCTCCCTTATTTGGAGCATCATCTGGCCGCATTGCCTGTCTCCCCATCCCTACTGTGATACAGCTTATACTTATCCATCCTGTAACAAGGATCCACCACGATCTTCTGTTGACACACATCATCATCCTAATACAGCTTTGCCTTGCTCTGTGGGAACACTAGATATCATCATTAGAAATGTATAGCTATATGGGAGACTGGAAGACTGAGAAAAAGAACAAAACAAAAGAAAAACAAACATACATACAGATGTAGGGAGCAGCAAAAAAAAGCTTCACAGTAGAGTTGTGGGTATTGTGTTCCCTACCCATTGTGTTTAGCAGATGAAAGTAATTGAGTTTTGGCTTTTGGTTTTTCCATTTACAGCTGGCCTACTGAATAGTCATCAACTATTGTTGGCTATTCAGAAGCGTGCTACTTTAGTCAGAACTTGATTAAAATTGGGTTATTACTTGGGTGAGTAAAAGAGTAGCAATGTCTTTTCAAGGGGCCAAATACTTTTCCACAGAAGTATGTGATTACTTTAGGAAACATTCACTTGACACCTTTGTCCAGCTTGAAAATTTACCATTAATGACTAGAGTTGAGCGAACCCGAACTGAAAAGTTCAGGTTCGTACCGAACATTGGGTGCAAAATAGTACATTAGTGGGTAGTACATTAGTACGGTGCACTTCATATCTGAGAGTCAAATAGAATCGTCAAATACTGCTGTCACATTGCAGTTTTAAAACAGGACAATATTTACGTTTGAGGCGCAACTGCTCTGACATGAAAGATTTAAAGATGCAAGCAAAAGAACTATGCAGAATGTTCAGGTCCAAGGGCTACCCCAATAAGTGTCTTAAGAGGGCATACCATAGGGCCCTCTTAACGGAACGAGAAAGTCTGATAAGGGAAAACCAGGCTCCTATCTCACCCCCAAAGGAAGCTGACCAAAAACAGCTCAGATGTATTGCCACCTATGACGCAGGTTGGGACCATGTTAAAGCAATTATGAACCGTTACTGGCCTTTATTAAAACAAGACGAACAGCTAAGGAATGCAATTCCACCTCACGCATCCTTAATAGCCAGGAGGGGTAGGAATGTAAAGGATACCCTGGTACACAACCATTTCCAACTAACTAAACCACCGACACATTGGCTGTCAGACAAAATGAAGGGTACCTATAGATGCGGAAGGTGTAAAGCCTGTAATTACATAAGTAAAAATTCAAACACTTTCACAAATAGTACTCACACGGAAAATGTAAAGCTCTATCTTTTTTCAATTGCAACTCGAAAGGGGTTGTATACCTAATTATTTGTCAGTGTCACCTTATGTATGTAGGTAAAACCTTCCGCCCCTTTAAAAGACGGATTCTCGAACACGTTAATTCAGTGAAAACAACAAGGAATATAGAAACCTCGGTCTCAAGGCATGTCAAAACTGCTCACAATGGTGACCATACTACCCTTAGTTTCCAGGGTATTGAATTAGTTAAACCAGATCAGAGGAAGGGCAATTGGGATCAACATCTGAAGAGACGCGAATGTTACTGGATTTACCGCCTGAAAACACTGTCCCCCAGGAGACTCAACGAGGGGTTTTCATGTTCCCCATTTATTTAGAAGTCTCTGCTTTATTCTTAAAACATGTGTAAATATGTATATACTCAAGTTATACCTTTTGTTAGCTTCCTTTATATTTTATATGTTTCAATTTCTATTACTTCATGCTGACTTCACCCATCTCCCATTTCCCCTATACACAAAAGAACAAGGGAATAATGTATGTGACCACATCCAGGATACTGTCACTTTAAGCCTACGGTACCCTTTATATGTGATATAAGAACTTTGAGATTCAATTGAGTACAATACTGTCCACAAATAAATGTAAACAGTATTTCTCCAATAATTATTTTTATTCCTGCACTAAATAAGATCGATGTGTTTTCACAACCGATCTGGGTGCAGGCAGGTCCGCGATCTGATGGCTATCCTGACCACTCATAGCACCAGGATGGCCATTCAGCGCGATCAACATGTACAAGGCTTTGACAGGGCAAAGACTTTTATGCCTCATAGATACGTTACTTCAAGGAGAACCGAAAATTGCTACAGAGTTTCAGTACCGTCAATCATCTGATGTCACTAACATGAAACTCCACCCATAGCAATCTCACGTGGTTCATCAATTATAACGTCATTTATGATGTATCACAACCCGACTGTGGATTGATCATTCTGTATTTTAATACCCCGGGCTTTTGGGGGATAGGGTTTAGCCCCTGACGAAGGAGTCTTAGTACTCCAAAACACGAGTCAGGCTTAGCACGGCAGCTTCACACTAGCACTTCACTATGCACTAGAAGGGACCTCTCCCTCACCTTTTTCAGATTTATTTTTCGTTCAGCTATGTAGTTAACTTGGATTCTACTTTGTGGGAGCGATCTACAAGCGCTATTAGCATATAATTTTTTTGTGATAGCCTTAGCACAGAACACCCATGAAGGTGTTACCAGGAGTCTGTAGGGATTAGCATAGCAGAGTTTTTAGTATTTCTTTGTATGCAAGAGACATGTGCAATTTGTTTCGGTCCGAATGTGAATTCGGACGAATTTTGGGCAATTCTGACATCCGGGTACTTCCGAATGTCCGAATAGATGAATTGCCGAATTGTCGAAGTCCCGAAGTTGCCGAAGTATCGAAGTGCCGAAGCACAGTATTGCCTAAGAACGAATATACTTACCCAGTGGTAAAAAGTATACAAACATAGCCAGGATTCAGCTGTAAGCATTTGCAACACTTACAACAATCAAGTAACATGCATTCATATAAAATGTAAGTTACTTAGCCAGTCAATGTAATGACAGGAATGAATAAGTAGATAACTCCCTAATTTCCACGGTATTAGGGAGCTATCTACTAAGAGGCTGAAAGACCTAAATTGGTCTTCCAGCCAAATTTACTAATACTAAGTAAAGATTACTTAGTATTAGTAAATTCAGCCCCTACTCGCTATACAGCGAGAAGGGGCATGTCTATTAAACAGTGAGCAGCCTATGGCTGCTCACTGTTTAAAAAAAAAAAAAAAGCGGTGGGGGCCCTAAATTATAATAAGGGGGGGGGACCTAATGTCCTCCCCCCTGGCCCCCACCCCTGAGCGGTGGATGGGCCCTACATTAAATTAATGGGGGGACCTATTGTTCTCCCCCCAGCCCCCAACGCTGAGCGGCGGGTAGGGGCCCTAAATCAGAATAAGGAGGGGAGACCTAATGTCCTCCCCCCTTTCCCCCACCCCTGAGCGGTGGGTGGAGGCCCTAAATACTAATAAGGGGGGGGGCCTAATGTCCTCCCCCCAGCCCCCACCCCTGAGCAGCGGGTGGGGGCCCTAAAGAAAAAATTAACCCCCCCTCCCCCAGGTGACTAGGGGTCCCCAAACCCCTAGTCACCCACTCCCCACAAAAAACTAACCCTACCTACCCTCCTCACCCGAAAAATAATGAGGGGGGGACCATTAACTAAGTACCTGTAAAAAAAAAAAAAACTTACCATTTGATGTTTTCTTTCTTCTAAAATCTTCTCTTTTCAGCCCCCAAAAAGCCCAAATAAAAAATATATAATAACCGACGCACTTAAAAAAATAAAAAAAATAATCCATCTTCACCCATGGAGGGCTTTGCGTAGACTGAGCTCTGCAAGTCCACTTGAAGTCCACCAATTACTTAATCCACCAATCAGAGAGTTATGAGTCAAATTACACAGCGTGGGGAAATTCCAAAGAACTTTCCCACGCTGTGTAAAATGACACAGAGCACTCTGATTGGTGGATTTCAAGCCAACCAATCAGAGTGCTGTGACAGGTAAATGTAGAGACTTACCTGGGTACCCTCCCCATGGGCACCCTCCCTGGGTAACCTCCCCATGGGCACCCTCCATGGGCACCTTCCCTGGGTACCCTCCATGGGCACCCTCCCTGGGCTCCCTGCCTGGGTACCCTCCCCATGGGCACCCAACCTGGGTACTCTCCCAATGGGCACCCTTCATGTGTCTCCATCCATGGGCACCTGCCCTCTGGCTCTATGAGCCCCAGCTCTCCTCCTGCCCGGGCCCGAGGCTTCAACAGGGCCGCGCGCCTGGACCAAGTGGCGCGCGGCCTGCTCCTCGCCCGGTCCTTCCGACGCCCCTGGTGTCTGGGCGGTGGCTTCTGTTGGTGACTGCGCCCCCACTGGATGAAGTGGGGGGGCGGAGGCTCGGCAATCGACCCGGGCGGCGTGTGGGATGCCGCCCGGGGTCCTCCCCTCTCGGCCGGCAGTGGTAAGTGAGGCCCCCTGCGGGGCACGCGGGGTGGCTCTCAGCCGCTGCCGCCGGGTGGGGAGGGGTCCTGGATTCCCCTCAGGGGCTCTGCTTGTGCCGGTCCTCCCCTCCCTCTTTTGCCCGGGCGGTGTGTGCTCCCCGCCCCCACCCTCCCCCTCCCCTCTATTATTACTGTGTCCCCCCTTTATTACTGTGTCCCCCCTTTATTACTGTGTCCCCCCTTTATTACTGTGTCCCCCCCTTTATTATTGTGTCCCCCCTTTTATTATTGTCCTCCCCCTTTTTTCTTTTGTTCCCCTCTCTTTCTTTATTGTGTCCCCCCTCCTTGCTGACTTTCTTTGCCCCCCCCCCACTCCCCCTCTCCATACCTGTCTCGGCAGCCTTCTGTCCTGGAGCGTTGGCTCTTCCTCTCTCCACTGCTGCTTCAGGCTTTGGGTGCAGTTGCCGGATCCGTCCAGCAGGTGGCGTCTAAAGCTCCAGTTGCCATGGGAACTGCGCTGCAGGTGATGGTCTCCTCTCTTCCAGCTGCTGTCTCTTCTATGCTGCCACCAGCAGTTCCTGGGGTGCCGTGAGGTGAGTAATGTCTTCCTGCGCTGGATGGGGCGCCTGTGCTAGGCGGGTTTGATACCGGAGAAACTGACGGAAGCCAAGCACAGAGAAGTGGACACAGGTTTCTTCAGGAAGGAAGAGATTCTTTATTCGATTCACCGACCGGGGCTCAGAGGGACTAATGTCACCAAAATACAACAAGATCTGAGCCCAGAACTGACTGTGTAAATGCATAATATAGACATATAGCTCCTCCTATAGTTAACTCTACCCACATATACTCTTTACACAATCAGCTGAACAAAGCCTAACTTCCCTTACCTGTTAGACCACATGGCTCACCCAGAACAATGGAGGAGGGGAAGTGTTTTCAGTTTCTGCATTCCTGCACTTGCTCAATACAGTGTTGATTGTATCTTAGCTACGTGTAACTGACTAACTGATACACCAACATTTACACATATGCCACATGGCAATCTTGTCCTAGTAAATTTATTTTTACTGAGATTCCACCACAGGTTAATTTTGGATTTATTAAAATAAAAAAATAAAATAAAAAAGACAAAAATTGAACGGTCAGCCGCGCTCAGCTTAGTACCCTTCTGGCGCGACGGTGCGTTCCCTGGTGGGTGGAAGGCGGTGTGCTCGGTCCTTATTTGGGGGGGAGTTGGGCCTCTTCCTCATTGGGGGCTGCACTCCCCTGCGCTGTCGCGCGAGATATCCCCCTTTGGCCCTTAGGGGGGAATGCTCTTCCCTTGGGGCACAAGGAGGGGTGGGACTCGGACAAGGATAATGTAAAGTTCCGTTATGGGAAATTCTTAAGACGTTGGGGAATTGGGTTTGGGGTTCTCTATTTTGGAGAGCGTGGTTGGGGGGAGGGCTCCGCAGCGAGGCGTGGTTCTCTTTTGTTACCAGGACACCATTTGGTATGCGTGTCATACTTATAGTGGCCTGGGTTGGTGGCGCTATGAAGAACATTTTCGTCAGTGCCTCACGGTTTGGCCCTCTGTAGCATGGGATCAGATGGACATTGGCCCCTGGCTCTCCATTGTAACCCGGCCAGCGGCGCATAAAGGGTCTGTGTCCTCCTTTCCTGGGGGTGGGAGGGGGCGGCTCCGCCCCATCGGCCTTGCAGCAACGGCCAGGTTGTTGCGGGGAGTTTAATGTCAGCCGATGTAAGTGGGATGGGTCGTGCTGCTTTAAGCTTGAATGCTCCTATTGTGGTGGGGGCTCACTCTGCCTCCTGCTGTTTTCAAGAGGGGTAAGTCCAGGGAGAAAGGGGACTTGGGGGCGCAGAGCGGCGACGCCAGTGCTCGTAAGCAAGATGCGCCCATGGCTCAACCCCCACTGGAATCGGCAGGCCGTGGGGCTCCTGCTGGAGGGGGTCACCCAAGGCTTCGGGATCCCTTTCTCGGAGCACATGGCAGCGGAGCAGACCTTAAAGAAAAGGTTAAAGGAACTTCACATGTATAGCTTAGTGGAAAGTCGAAATAAATAGACACATTTACATACTTCAAGGGAATCAACGCAGTAGGGGGCAGACCATGTTTCGAAGAAGGAAAACTTCCATAATAAGAGTACATAGTCTTCAATTAGAGGGGTGACTGTTTAAAAATAATACCCGGATGTGTTACGTTACTGAAAGGGTAGTGGATGCATGGGACAGCCTTCCAGCTGAAGTGGTAGAGGTTAACACAGTAAAGGGGTTTAAACGGGCGTGGGATCTGCGTAAGGCTGTCCTACCTATAAGATATGACCAGGGACTACTGACAGTAGTTAGGAAATTGGGCTGACTGAACGGGCCGACTGGTCCTTATCTGCAGTCACATCCTATGTTTATGTTTCTAAGTCGGTGCTCGACTTCCCGCAGATGGTGCTGGACAAGCTCCTGCAGGAGGTGGCTTTGGGGTGTATCGCGGGGTCAGTTGAGGCCCCGTCGCTCCCCAAGTTGCGGGTCCCCCTTGGGCCTGGTGCCCAAGTAGGAGGCGGGGGAGTTTCAGCTGATTCATCATTTGTCCTAGGCATCCTTCGATGCTGTGGTGCGCATGGTTGGGGCAGTGGGCCCTGGGGCTTTGCTGGCGAAGGCCGACATCGAAGCCGCATTTCGCTTGTTGCCGGTTCATATGGACTGTCATCACCTCCTGGGTGGTGGGTTTGTGGACGGTATTATGTGGATACGTGCTTCCCGATGGGTTGTTCATATCCTGCTTTTACGTTCAGGCTTCAGCGCTTTCCTGGAGTGGGTGGTGCGGCAGGAAGCTAGGATTGGCTCGTTGCTGCGTTACCTTGATGGTTTTTGTGTAAGGGCCTTCGCTGACTTGACTCTTGCTCGACTAGGCGGAGCTTTAGGGTCCTCTTAGAGCACAATAAGACAGTGGGGCCCAGTGACGTGCCTTAGCTTCTTGGGTGTCAAAATTGACTCGGTGGCCATGGAGTGCTGGCTGCCTCGGGATCAGGTTGAGGGGATGTAACGATGGCCAAGGGTCTGAGGAGGATGTAGCTGTGACAGCTGCAGTCCCTGTTAGGGAGGTTGACCTTCAGCTACCAGCTCATGCCATGGGGCAATTGTCCTGCAGGCGCCTGGTGGCTGCGACTACCAGGGCCGCTGCATTTTATCCGGCTCACGAGGCGGTTGCGGGTTGACCTGGAGGTCTGGGATTCCTTCCTGACCGAGTATATTGGAAGGTCATCTTGGCAGGCGCCAGAGGTGTCCAGTTTGGACTTGCCCCTCTATACGGACGCGGCTGGCTCTGTTTGGGGGGGGGGGATTCTGGGATCACGCTGGTTTGCTGACATGGTCGGCAGCATGGCTGCCTCAGGCTTGACCAGGGATCTTGCCTTCCTGGGGCTTTCCCATTGTGGTGGCGTTGGATTTGTGGGGTCAAGAGCTACAGGACTACGTGTCGTTATTCACTGTGCTACCCTCGGGGTTGTCCAGGCGATTAGCCAGCTCTCGGCCCCTCTTTCTCTTTCGGTACTTCTCCTGCTCCAGCATCTGGTGCTGCGGTGCCCGGGTCTTTATGTGTCATGTAGGTCCAGTTCCTCGGGCCAAAGTACTCCAGGGTAGGTGTGGAATGGCAGGCGTTGAAGTCAATGGTGGGTGTATTTGCGGGTTCGCCTGCTTGTTACAAGGTCTGTTGTGACTGCTGGAGCGTTGGGTTTCGGCAGTTATGTCGCCCTCCAGTTTGTCTTCGCGCATGTCCGGTTTAGTTTTCTAGTTCAGCCCCAGGGTTGGGTGGATGTCACCACGGAGTTTCTGGTATGGCAGGCGGTGCAGGGGTCGGTTTCTGTGGATCCATGGAGGCCGGTTTGGAGGCCCTATGGGCACAATTGTGCCAGGTGCTCCCAGAGGTATGCCTCGACATTTCTTCCTTTCTTTGTGGCCATGAGGATTGGAATATTGGTGAGTTTGAACTGGTCAGCCGGGAGGGATTCTGTTTGCGGATGTCCGGGATGGTCAGGACCTGGTGTCCTTCAAGACTCGCTATTTAAGACCGACATCTACGACAAGGGCAGGTGGGTCCCGCTGGCAGCGGTCCCGGGATTGGACACCTGTCTGGTCAGGGCGTTCAGGGAGTCCATGGTACGGCCATCCCTGGCTGGCCCGCTCATGGTATACGAGTAGGGGAACTTCCCCTCCCATTTTCAATATGTTTGGCGGTCATTCCTTCCGCATTGGCGCTGCGACTGAGGTCCCTCGGCTGGGTATGCTGAATTGGGATGTGCGGAGGATAGGAAGGTGGGACTCATGGAGATTTGTTCCTATGTGATTGTTTTCTCCTTCTCGGGGCGGATGATTGAGCACTCGACGGTGGAGGTTCGGTGGTTCGGTTCCGGGGGGGGCATGAAGGGAGGTTGTGGCGAGGAGCTATTGGTGTCAAGCACACAGCCAGAGTGCGTTGGAGCGCTGCCGTGAAGGGTTCAACCGTTGGGTTTCATGGTTCGTTATAGGGGTGTGGGGGATACCCATTGTCATAGGGTTTTTGAGGAGGCGGCAGATTTGTTGCAGATGGGGTTCATTTGACTGAGGTCGGGCTCGACCGTTTTAATCTGGCCATTCGAGAGACGGTGGAACAGGCCATGGTTGGTTTGTTTGGGGTCCCACGCTGATTTTAGGCTTAAAACAGCAGGGTTGTGGTGGGGGTGTGTCCTTGCCAAATAAGGGTTGGTTTGGTAGATTAGATGAAAAAGGGGGATAATGGCCGGGTCTCATCCTACCCCTGTCTCTTATGGTGAACCTGGAGGGGGTACCGGGTTGGACGTGTCCCCACTGGGTTGTAAGTCGACCAGTGGGGAGCATTATGGTTGGGCCCCACCGAGTTGGTGGGGAGCCCTGAAAAGGAAGATGTTTTTATTATGCCGAGGGGGGGAGGTGAGAGTCTTGGGGAAGTTAGATTGGCAAGGACGGTTTCTTTGGTTACTGTATGACTATATGTAAATTGTTTATGTTAATTTATGATATTTATTATTTCATTATATGTTAAAGGAGTTATACAGTATTTGGTTGTGGACTGTTTTTCTCCAAGAAGTTGTCTGTCGTTATTTGAAGGGGTAAGTTATGGTTTTATGCGGGATGAAGGGAATGCTATCCAATGCCCACTACGTACATACATGTTAGCTTACCTTTGTGTCCAGGAGGGTTGCTTGCTGAGAGTTCTGTTGCTGGCTGAGGCTGATGGGAGTGAGCATGCAGCAGCAGCTCACTCCAGCCCTTTCCTCTGTCTCCATGCTGCTGCCTCCTCCTGGGCGGCAGCTCTCTGTGAAGCAGGGAGGAAGTGATAGGCTGTCTCCCTACCAGTTGATATCACATGGGCCCGGCTCTTAAAGGGCCAGCAAACCACAGGGCCCTTGCTTAATGAGTTGTATGGGGGCATTAGAGGGCGCAAATCATACACAATATAATGGGAATCACACACACATTAGATTGTGTGTGTGTGTGATTTCTGGGATATTGTGTATGATCTGCGGGTGTCAGGGAGCCGCATTCAACATGTGAGAGTCTCCCGGAACTACCTGGGATATCTGGTATTAGGCAGTATGTGTGTACAGATGGATGTATTAGGCAGTATGTGTGTATGGCTGTATGTATTAGGCAGTATGTGTGTATGGATGTAGGTATTAGGGAGTATGTGTGTATGCATGTAAGTTTTAATAGTATTAATCAGTGTGCATGTATGGGTGTAAATATTAGTCAATGTGCGTTTATGGGTCTATATATTAGACGATATGTGTGTATGTATTGGGCAATATGTTTGTATAGATATATGTATCAGGCAATATGTGTTTATAGATGTATGTGTGTATGGATGTATGTATTAGGCAGTATGTGTGTATGGATGTAGGTATTAGGGAGTATGTGTGTATGCATGTAAGTTTTAATAGTATTAATCAGTGTGCATGTATGGGTGTAAATATTAGTCAATGTGCGTTTATGGGTCTATATATTAGACGATATGTGTGTATGTATTGGGCAATATGTTTGTATAGATATATGTATCAGGCAATATGTGTTTATAGATGTATGTGTGTATGGATGTATGTATTAGGCAGTGTGCATGTATGGGTGTGTATGTATTAAGCGATATGTGTGCAGGAGCAGAGCAAACAGAGAGGAGCAGAACAAGCAGAGAGGAGGCAAGGCAGATGATGTAGAGAGGAGCAGAGTAAGCAGAGATGAGCAAGAGCAGAGAGGAGCAGAACAAGTAGAGATGTGTTGAGCAAGCGAGAGGAGCAAGAGCAAAGGAGGCAGAGAGGAGCAGGTATTGTGGCCAGCGGCCTGTGCCACATCTAGATTCTGAGAAAAGTGAATTAATTGCATTGCTTACAGCAAGTGATGTGAGTGTGACAAAGATTACTTACCCCAGATTGCAGACAGTGGTGTGACAGTGTCATTTTACTTACCAGAGATGGCAGACAATTTGCAGTGCACAGGGCCGGAGTGGGGATACAAAGCAGCCCTGTCATTGCGCCATATATTGCCGTATGTAATATGTAAGGCAATGTCTTGCCACCCCATATGGTTGAGTAATATATATATATTGCTTTTTCTAATATATAACATTGGTCCTTTTAGAGTAAAACGTTTAATTATACATTAATCATACTCACATGCAGTGTTTACATTGCTTCCTAGTGACACCTCTAGTGACACCTCAGACAGTCACTAGAGTGTGCAGCACCTACTATCAGGGCCTTTGCAGCCAATCCTATGGCAGAGCATTGGATTGGCTCTGGTCATCATGCTTGATGATCTCAGCCATAGAGGCAGGGCCAGTTGAGGGGAGACCAGCACGGCGTGGGGAGAAAAAAAAGGTGAGTAAAAACACTTTTTAAATACACACAGACACACAGATACACCATGACACAGACACACATCATGACACAGACACACACACCATGACACAGACACACACACCATGACACAGACACACACACCATGACACAGACACACACACCATGACACAGACACACACACCATGACACAGACACACACACCATGGCACAGACACACACACCATGACACAGACACACACACCATGACACATACACGCACACCATGACACATACACGCACACCATGACATAGACACACACACACACACCATGACACAGACACACACACACACACACACACACAATGACACAGACACACACACACACACAATGACACATGCACACACACCATGACACAGACACACACACCATGACACATACACACACACACACAATGACACAGACACACACCATGACACAAACACACACACACACACACCATGACACACACACACACACACACACAATGACACAGACACACACACAATGACACAGACACACACAATGACACATACACGCACACACACCATGACACACACACCATGACACAGACACACACACCATGACACAGACACACACACAATGACACATTCACGCACACCATGACATAGACACACACACACCATGACACATACACAATGACACAGACACACACACCTTGACACATACACACACCATGACACAGGCACACACCATGACACAGACACACACACCATGACACAGACACACACACCATGACACAGACACACACACCATGACACAGACACACACCATGACTCAGACACACACCATGACTCAGACACACACACAATGACACATACACACAAACCATGACACACACACACACACACACACACCATGACACATACACACACACACACACACACACACAATGACACAGACACACACACAATGACACATGCACACACACCATGACACAGACACACACACACACAATGACACAGACACACACCATGACACAAACACACACACACACACACCATGACACACACACACCATGACACAGACACACACACACCATGACACAGACACACACACACACACACACAATGACACAGACACACACACACACAATGACACAGACACACACACACAATGACACATACACGCACACCATGACACAGACACACACACCATGACACAGACACACACAATGACACAGACACACAATGACACAGACACACACACACACAATGACACATACACATACACTCACACTGACAGAATTACACATTTCACCTGTGGGTGACCGGCTGGGTGGGCTAGTGGCCGCAGGGGGAGGTCTGCTGGTGGCCACTGGCTGTGGGAGGTCTGCTGGCAGCCACAGGGGGAGCTGGCTGTTCTGTCTCTGCTCCCCCGCCCTCGCGCGCAGCTTAATGAGACCGGGGCCGGAATATTCTCTTTCTCGGTCTCTTTCTAGTGCATGAGGGCAGGGGAGCAGAGACAGAACAGCCAGCTCCCCCTGCGGCCGCCAGCAGACCCAGCTGTCTGCCCGGCCCCAGGTGCCGACGGCCCACCGGGAAATTCCCTGGTATCCCTGTGGGCCAGTCCGGCCCTGGCAGTGCAGCCCCACATAAGGTGTGAAACCTTACCTACCTGAGAGTGCAATTTGTAGAAGGACAAAGTGAGCAGAGCAGACACTCCAGACAGTGGCACTACTACTGTGAGTAATGTGAACTTTAATTGAATACACACAGACACACAGATACACCATGACACAGACACACATCATGACACAGACACACACACCATGACACAGACACACACACCATGACACAGACACACACACCATGACACAGACACACACACCATGACACAGACACACACACCATGACACAGACACACACACCATGGCACAGACACACACACCATGACACAGACACACACACCATGACACATACACGCACACCATGACACATACACGCACACCATGACATAGACACACACACACACACCATGACACAGACACACACACACACACACACAATGACACAGACACACACACAATGACACATGCACACACACCATGACACAGACACACACACCATGACACATACACACACACACACAATGACACAGACACACACCATGACACAAACACACACACACACACACCATGACACACACACACACACACACACAATGACACAGACACACACACAATGACACAGACACACACAATGACACATACACGCACACACACCATGACACACACACCATGACACAGACACACACACCATGACACAGACACACACACAATGACACATTCACGCACACCATGACATAGACACACACACACCATGACACATACACAATGACACAGACACACACACCTTGACACATACACACACCATGACACAGGCACACACCATGACACAGACACACACACCATGACACAGACACACACACCATGACACAGACACACACACCATGACACAGACACACACCATGACTCAGACACACACACAATGACACATACACACAAACCATGACACAGACACACACACACACACACACCATGACACATACACACACACACACACACAATGACACAGACACACACACAATGACACATGCACACACACCATGACACAGACACACACACACACAATGACACAGACACACACCATGACACAAACACACACACACACACACCATGACACACACACACCATGACACAGACACACACACACCATGACACAGACACACACACACACACACAATGACACAGACACACACACACACACAATGACACAGACACACACACACAATGACACATACACGAACACCATGACACAGACACACACACCATGACACAGACACACAATGACACAGACACACACACACACAATGACACATACACATACACTCACACTGACAGAATTACACATTTCACCTGTGGGTGACCGGCTGGGTGGGCTAGTGGCCGCAGGGGGAGGTCTGCTGGTGGCCACTGGCTGTGGGAGGTCTGCTGGCGGCCACAGGGGGAGCTGGCTGTTCTGTCTCTGCTCCCCCGCCCTCGCGCGCAGCTTAATGAGACCGGGGCCGGAATATTCTCTTTCTCGGTCTCTTTCTAGTGCATGAGGGCGGGGGAGCAGAGACAGAACAGCCAGCTCCCCCTGCGGCCGCCAGCAGACCCAGCTGTCTGCCCGGCCCCAGGTGCCGACGGCCCACCGGGAAATTCCCTGGTATCCCTGTGGGCCAGTCCGGCCCTGGCAGTGCAGCCCCACATAAGGTGTGAAACCTTACCTACCTGAGAGTGCAATTTGTAGAAGGACAAAGTGAGCAGAGCAGACACTCCAGACAGTGGCACTACTACTGTGAGTAATGTGAACTTTAATTGAAGCTTTTGAGTGAATGATGTGTATGTACCCAGAATTCCATATTGTGAGCATGAGAATGAAACAAGTAATTTTAGTTTGTGTTGGTATAGTATTCACATAGGCGTGCGCAGCCTATTGCATTAGAGTGTGCACCCTAAAGCACAAACACCCGCCGAGCAAATATATATATATATATATATATATATATATATATATATATATATACACATAGGCGTGCGCAGCCTGTTGCATTAGGGTGTGCACCCTAAAGCACAAACACACGCCACGTGTATATGTATTTTTATATACACATACACACACATACATAAATATACATACATGCATACACACAAATACATAGATGCAGTGTGTGTGATTGTGAGCAGTGCAGCGTGTAAGGAGGACACACACACCATGACACAGACACACACACCATGACACATACACGCACACCATGACATAGACACACACACACACACACACACCATGACACAGACACACACACACAATGACACAGACACACACACCTTGACACATACACACACCATGACACAGACACACACACACCATGACACAGGCACACACCATGACACAGACACACACACACCATGACACAGGCACACACCATGACACAGACACACACACCTTGACACATACACACACCATGACACAGACACACACACACCATGACACAGGCACACACCATGACACAGACACACACACCATGACACAGACACACACACCATGACACAGACACACACACCATGATACAGACACACACCATGACTCAGACACACACACAATGACACACACACACAAACCATGACACAGACACACACACACACAATGACACAGACACACACACCATGACACATACACACACACACACACACACCATGACACAGACACACACACCATGACACATACACACACACACAATGACACAGACACACACCATGACACAAACACACACACACACACACACACACCATGACACACACCATTACACACACACACACACACACACAATGACACAGACACACACAATGACACATACACGCACACACACCATGACACAGCCACACACACCATGACACAGACACACACCATGACACAGACACACACACCATGACACAGACACACACACAATGACACATACACGCACACCATGACATAGACACACACACACACCATGACACATACACAATGACACAGACACACACACCTTGACACATACACACACCATGACACAGGCACACACCATGACACAGACACAAACACCATGACACAGACACACACACCATGACACAGACACACACCATGACACAGACACACACACCATGACACAGACACACACCATGACTCAGACACACACACAATGACACATACACACAAACCATGACACAGACACACACACACACACCATGACACATACACACACACACACAATTACACAGACACACACACAATGACACATGCACACACACCATGGCACAGACACACACACACACACACAATGACACAGACACACACCATGACACAAACACACACACACACCATGACACACACACACCATGACACAGACACACACACCATGACACAGACACACACACACACAATGACACAGACACACACACACAATGACACAGACACACACACACAATGACACATACACGCACACCATGACACAGACACACACACACAAAATGACACAGACACACACACCATGACACAGACACACAATGACACAGACACACACACACACACAATGACACATACACATACACTCACACTGACAGAATTACACATTTCACCTGTGGGTGACCGGCTGGGTGGGCTAGTGGCCGCAGGGGGAGGTCTGCTGGTGGCCACTGGCTGTGGGAGGTCTGCTGGCGGCCACAGGGGGAGCTGGCTGTTCTGTCTCTGCTCCCCCGCCCTCGCGCGCAGCTTAATGAGACCGGGGCCGGAATATTCTCTTTCTCGGTCTCTTTCTAGTGCATGAGGGCGGGGGAGCAGAGACAGAACAGCCAGCTCCCCCTGCGGCCGCCAGCAGACCCAGCTGTCTGCCCGGCCCCAGGTGCCGACGGCCCACCGGGAAATTTCCTGGTATCCCTGTGGGCCAGTCCGGCCCTGGCAGTGCAGCCCCACATAAGGTGTGAAACCTTACCTACCTGAGAGTGCAATTTGTAGAAGGACAAAGTGAGCAGAGCAGACACTCCAGACAGTGGCACTACTACTGTGAGTAATGTGAACTTTAATTGAAGCTTTTGAGTGAATGATGTGTATGTACCCAGGATTCCATATTGTGAGCATGAGAATGAAACAAGTAATTTTAGTTTGTGTTGGTATAGTATTCACATAGGCGTGCGCAGCCTATTGCATTAGAGTGTGCACCCTAAAGCACAAACACCCGCCACGTGTATATGTATTTTTATATACACATACACACACATACATATATATATACATACATGCATACACACAAATACATAGATGCAGTGTGTGTGATTGTGAGCAGTGCAGCGTGTAAGGGGTGCAGTGTGTGATTGCGAGGGGTACAGTGTGTGTGTGTAATTGTGAAAGGTACAGTGTGTTGTAATTGTGAAGGGTGCAGTGTGTATGATTGTGAAGGGTACAGTGTGTGTAATTGTGAAGGGTACAGTGTGTGTAATTGTGAGGGGTACAGTGTGTGTGATTGTGAGGGATGCAATTTGTGTGGGGTACAGTGTGTATGATTGTGAGGGGTGCACTGTGTGGGCGACAGGGGTTAGGTGGTTGGAGGGGCAGTGACAGGGGGTAGCGGGTGGAGGGGCAGTGACAGGGGGTAGGGGGGTGGAGGAGCATTGACAGGGGGTAAGGGGGGTAGAGGGACAGGTGGTAGGGGGGTCGAGGGGCAGTGACAGGAGGTAGCAGGGGTAGATAGATAGTGACAGGGGTTGGGGTAGAGGGGCAGAGTAAGGGGTTAGGGGTAGTGACAGGGGTTAGGGGGTAGAGGGGCAGTAACAGGGGGTGTGGGTGAGTGGAGGGGCAGTGACAGGGGGTAGTAACAGGGGTTGGGGGGTAGAGGGGCAGTGACAGGGGTTGGGGTACTGACAGGGGTAAGGGGGTAGAGGGGCAGTAACAGGGGGTGTGGGGGAATGGAAGGGCAGTGTCAGGGGGTAGGGGGTAGTGACAGGGGTTAAGGGGGGTAGGGGGTAGTGACAGGGGCTAGGGGGGTAGAGGGGCAGTAACAGGGGTGTGGGGGAGTGGAGGGGCAGTGACAGGGGGTAGGGGGTAGTGACATGGGTTAGGGGGGGTTGAGGGGCAGTGGCAGGGGGTAGTGACAGGGGTTAAGGGGGTAGAGGGGCAGTGACAGGGGTTAAGGGGGTAGGGGGTAGTGACAGGGGTTAGGGGGGTAGAGGGGCAGTAACAGGGGGTGTGGGGGAGTGGAGGGGCAGTGACAGGGGGTAGGGGGGTAGTGACATGGGTTGGGGGGGTTGAGGGGCAGTGGCAGGGGGTAGGGGGGTAGTGACAGGGGTAAGGGGGTAGAGGGGCAGTGACAGGGGGTGTGGGGGAGTGGAGGGGTAGTGACAGGGGTTGGGGTAGAGGGGCAGTGACAGGGGGTTGGATGGGGGGCAGTGAGTGACAGGGGGTAGAAGGGGTGGGGTGGGGGGGCAGTGGGTGGAAGGGGGTGAGTGAATGGGGTGGGGGGGCAGTGAGTAGATGGGGTGGGGGAGCAGTTAGTGGCAGGGGGTAGAAGGGGGTTTATAAATACCTGCCCTGGTGGTCCAGTGGGCGCCCTCTCTCTTTAGTCTGCAGCTCCGCTGGGAGTGAGCTGCAGACCTCATGGTGAGTCTCGCGATCTCCAGGCAGAGCGTTGCCGCGGCAACGCTCTGACAGTCTGGAGATCGCGAGACACCTCAGTCTGCAGCTCACTCC
Organism: Pelobates fuscus; assembly: GCF_036172605.1. Lineage (NCBI taxonomy): Eukaryota > Metazoa > Chordata > Amphibia > Anura > Pelobatidae > Pelobates > Pelobates fuscus. The sequence continues at coordinate 112,159,798 of NC_086325.1, read as the reverse complement.
CGGCGGAACTGCAGACTGAGGCCGGATCTCTGTCAGGGCAGACTGACAGGAGGGGCCTCTCACCCGGCGGCATTGTGGGCAAGCCGCCGGGCCCCCTCCTGTGTCGATTCGAAGACCCGACATGTCAGTCTGCCCAGAGGCAGTGCAGCACGGAGGTGTGATTAGGGTGTGCCCAGGCACACCCGGCACACCCCGTGCGCACGCCTATGAGTATTCACCAACTATAGGTCAGGGCACAAACTTTACTGCCAACCATTTTTAGTTGTTCATGGAAGTAGAGCTACATCTGCTCTTCTTACAGGAAAAGTTCATTTGAGTTAGCCTTTCAAAATACAACTTTCTTTCATTTTAAAATATGTATGCGTTACAACGTCATGGAAACAGGAAGAACGCTTATGTTCCATTAAAGCGGTCTTATAATAATTAGTCCAACTGTCAACTCGGTAATAGTATATGGAAAGATCCATTGTGCCATAAATCAACAAAAAACATAAATAAACATAATATCATTATCTTTAAAACAGATTATAAATCTCCTCCTCTTTGATCTAATGATACTTGTTCGATAGCTATAAAGTTAAGGTTATTATTAAAAGAGGGGCACGAGTTACAATGCAAAGAAACTGAGTGTGTGGTAATCCTTTTCTTTACATTATTATAGTGTTCAAGACATCTCACCTTAGCTTTTCTCACGGTCCTCCCCACATATTGTGCCCCACATCCACAAGTGATGAGGTCCACAACATGTGTCGAGGAACACGAGGTAAAGCCACCAATCTTAAAAACTTTGGACGTCTGAGTACTTGTAAACTACTTATATTTTTTAAATGTATGTCCACAGGCTTTACAGTTCCCGCTAGTGTGGAAACCCAAATTATGTCCAGTTCTCACTTCTCTCCTTTGAAAGGTACTCGGGGCCAAAATGTTCTTAAAATTATTGCCTTTCTTAAAAATAGTTCTCGGATACCTGGGGAGTTGATTCCTTAAAATATCAGCTTCTAAAAGCAATGGCCAGTGTTTCTTAATAATACGTGTTATGTCAAAAGCGTTGGAGTTATATTGAGTGTTAAAAGCATACTCAAAATTGGGGTTGTCTTTTGCTTGTGTATGATTCTGAAGAAATACGTCCCAATCTCTCTGTCCTATCTTCTCAATTTCTTCATTTAAAAATGCTTCTGAATAGCCTTTCTCCAAAAATCTTCCCTTTAGAATACTAGTCTGCTCGAGATACGTCTTTTTATCTGTACAATTCCTCCGGATCCGGGTGAACTGACTCCTTGGAACACTAGATAGCCACTTGGGATGATGTCCACTGTTGTTATGGATGTAACTGTTGGTATCTGTGGCTTTGAAAAAAGTTTTAATTTGTAAGCTCTCTATATAGAGACTAAGATCCAAGAAGTCAATTCCATCCTTCCCGAATGACGGAGTGAACTTAAGGGACAATTGGTTATTGTTAATAAAATTAATAAAAACTTGTAAATCTTTTTCCGTTCCCTGGCAAATTATTAAAATATCATCTGTGGCAAAACCAACCTCGCCACTGTGAACTGGAGAAGCCTGGTTGCCCGCCTCTTGCCTTTGGACTATGGACCCGACTTTATGTGAATGTGTTAACCCAGATAGCTATGCCATGGAGCCCATTTGTGTAGTTAAAGACTTTGGCTCCATGGCAATTGAACTGTGTGAATAGGATCTGAGCGCTATTCGGTAGTTTTGTGCGCTCAGATCCCAGCTATCTGGGGATATGTGACATGTCTGTGTTTTATGTATAAAATGTGACTGTGTATTTTATAGTATTTTAATGCTTTGTGCTCACCATGTGCATAATGGAGTATTGTCTCTGTCCTGGGAGATAATTGAATTACATCTCAATTATCTCCAGGATAGAAGACTCTGAAACCGGTCTGGGCCAGATAGCCATGTGCCAGCCAGGGCCCAAAAGATACTTTACTAACTTCTGAACCCCTGGTCTCATTCATGCCATTTTGATATGTTGTTCCCCTGAATGGATTGATTGTGAATATGTATTTTTTATGTGAATTGGATGTATGGTTTTAGAGTTATGAAAGTTGGGTAAAAAGTATGTTTAAACTGTATGTGTAATTGAGTTTCCTCTCAGGATAAGGGGAGGGAATATGTGGGATGTAACTGATGTGATTGGTTGTTTTATACCTCCCTGTGGGCGGTCCTGTATTTGAAAAGACTGTAATAAAAACCAGGCTGGGTGTGCCAGCACCTGAGATTCTGCTTGACCCTCAAACCGAAGTGTTGTCTCGTATTTGGGGGAATTGGATTGTATGCTGATTGCCAGGAGTGTAAGCGTATTGTATGCTTTTCCTGTTCAGCTATTCCAGTGTTCGTGTATTTCCAGTTCGGGAGATTGGGGAATTCAAGTGTGTGCAGTTCGGGAGTTGGGGATTCGTACAGTTTGGAGTTCGGGAGATGGGTGATTGCAGTAGCTGCTGGTCTATCTGAAAGGGGATTATCGCCTAAACGTTTTTTATCCTCTTGTGAGCGAAACGGTCCGTTACATCATCAATGTACCTCTTCCAGAGCACCAGGTCCGCGCCGAAAGGATTGTTACACCAAATATTGGATCTCTCCCAACGATCCATAAAAATGTTGGCGTAGCTAGGCGCGAACCTGGTGCCCATGGCGTTACCCTTGATCTGCAGATAAAACTCATAATTGAAACCAAAAAAATTATAGGTTAAAATAAATTCAATCGATCTCAATAAAAACTCTTTAAAATTTGAGTCCATCTCCATGTCCCCTTCTAAATTCTCCCTTAACGCTTCTATCCCTTTCGTATGTTCTATGATAGTATACAAGAGTTGTGCATATTTTTGTAGAAAAAAATCAATAAATTCCAAAAGTTTGGAAGTAATGGAATCTATACCGCTAATGATAGGTCTCCCTGGTGCTTTTTCCCTACATTTGTGTACCTTCGGTAAGAAATAGAAGGTAGGCATCCTTGCAAATTCTATCATCAGGAAGCTGAATACCTTATCATCAATAATGTTCTCTTCTTTAGCTTTCTCTAAAAGTCGCCCTAATTCTTTATTAAACATAACATTAGGATCAGTTCCTAATTTACGATAGGTGGATTGATCATTTAATAACCTTTAGGACTCATTCAAGTAGTAGTCTACTCCTCCCCCCCCCCCCCCCCCCTTGTCGGCATTCTTGATAGTTATGTCCTCCCTGTCTTTCAGATTTTTAAGAGTCAAACTTTCTGATTTAGATTTTTCCCATTTTTTATTTATTTTATTTCATAGAGCTTCAAAATCTTTAGTTAACATCTTTTGAAATGCTTCTATCTGGGAACCTTTATCATATAGACGAAAGGTAGACTTAGGTCTAAATCGAGACAGGGGGTTTGAATTTTCTTGTGATATACCGATCGGAGGTCCTTCCAATTCTTTCTTAATAAAAAACCTTTTAAGACACAACTTCCTTATAAATTTTTGTGTATCGATATATAATTGAAAAGAAATAGGGAGTTCAATAGGGGCAAACTTAAGACCTTTATGAAGAAGTGAAACTTCTTGAATAGTAAGGGGACAGTGGTATATATAAAAAATACCTAGGGACTCTGCATACATGACTCCATCGTCCCACTTATTCATTTTTTATGTTCATCCTTTTAAATTTAGGATGTGGCTGCAGTTTGGATTCCTTTTGACCAGATGTTATTGTCTTCTTTTACATCCCATATAAGTATAAAGTTACACACTTACAGATTATGATTGTTTAAATATTTATTTTTAAGAAATACATGACTGTTTTATACATGTGTATATATATATGTGTATATATGTATATATATATATATATATATATATATATATATATATATATAGAGAGAGAGAGAGAGAGAGAGAGAGAGAGAGAGAGAGGGAGAGAGAGAGAGAGAGAGGCTGACATATATATATATATATATTGACAGCCGTTTATAACCTGTTTTAATAAGATAATGATATTATGTTTATTTATGTTTTTTGTTGATTTATGGAACAATGGATCTTTCCATATAATATTACCGAGTTGACAGTTGGACTAATTATTATAAGACCGCTTTAATGGAACGTAAGCGTTCTTCCTGTTTCCATGACGTTGGAACGCATACGTATCGGCGATACGTTCACGTGACCGGAAGATGTCTGAAGGCGAGGCTTGGAACACATACAGATGACTACAAGCAACAGCTGATTCTCCTCCACGCAAATGGGCTGATGGCGTCCGGAGGAGGGGCTGTAAGGTATTTAAACCTAGCCGGGCGGCAAGAGGATTCTATACAGGAGACTGGATCCTCTACTCCGAATTTACCCCTGAGGAAGTCTGTAGTATCAGAAGAAACGCGTAGGGTTTGGACTATTGTAGGAGATTATTTTCATTTTTTATATTGTTTTATTTATGTTTGTTTTATTAATTTATAATAAATATTTCAATTAGAGAGATGTTTATTTTGATTTCAATCAAATTAAAGTGTTGCCGGATTGGTACCCAGTATCCTGGTCATCTGAGATTTGATGTGCCTGTACACTACTATAATCTTGTAAGTGTTTTTAATGTGTAGCGCACTATTGGTCTACTAACAGTCTACACTTATTATATTATCTCTCTCTCCTACATGCCTATTACGTGGAGAAGATCCTCTGTCAACTTTACTTTTTGATGTGCCTTCAATCAATTTTTTTCTAGTGAGTGTAACTTTAAAAATCACTTCTAAGGATGTTTTAGATAGTACACCATGATATTTGTTTTTTCCCTGCTGTAGATCTTATATTCTTTGTACATTTTGAGAGGACTGGGAGTAGTCCTATTCCCATTAGATTCTACAGTGTGGGGTATTACTATATAGGTAAACTTCTTTATTCTGTGTATTACCTCCCCACTCTAAGTCTTTCCACTTGTGATTTGTTGGTTTTTTTTTTGTATTGTATACCCATCTTGTACTGGAACCTTATTTGTTCCAATATATCTTGCCATGATGGCGGATTAGGTGATTTCCAGGCTCTAGCAATATTATTTTTTATTGCGAGAAATATATTAGTCATAATATATTTATGTTGTTTATCACATGATTTATAATCCATGTTGAACAGGAAAATTTGGGGACTGATTACATCGACTTCCTTAAAGATATTTTTTATTAGACCTGACATTTGCGTCTTAATGTTGTTCAGCCCTGTACATGCCCACCAAATATGAAGCATGGTGCCCACCTCTCTCCCACATCTCCAACACTCTTTTGGGTGTATTGGGGATAATTTATGGAGTCTAGCCGGCACCATATATCACCTGTAAATTATCTTTATATGTATTTCTAGCAAGGATATATTATGTATGCTTTGTTTTACTAACAAAGTAGTGTTTGTCCAATCTGTTAAAGGGAATATCTTCCCTATGTCCCTTTCCCATTTACCAAAAGGGAGAATGGGGGATTCATGATCCAGTGTATCAAACAATTTGTTAAATCTGGAAATTCCTCCCTTCTTTTTACCACAAACGCCATAAAAGTTAAGACAATGATCTTTAAGTATTGTTTTAGTTAGTAAAAACATTTTAATCCTTAAATATTGGAATAATTCCCTGGGTGGAAGATTATACTTGGATTGTATCTGTGTGAATGATGCCGGCTTAGATCCTTCACATATGTCCCCAATTTCTTTTGTACCCAAGTTTTAATATTCATATCTGTCATCGCATAATGGAGTATTTCTACCGGTGTATTAAATAGTAATTTCCCTTTTAGTTTTAATTTAGTATTCAAATATTTTGCATAATCTACTATCTCTCTTATTATTTTATTGGAAAATTGTTCCGTTTCCAAATCCCCTAAGTTCAAAAGTCCTAGCCACCCTAAAATGTATAGCTTTTGTCCTGGTCCTAATTCCTGTTCAATCTTGATCCAGGAAATGGAGATGTTTTGATCCGAATTTAGCCATAACATGAGCTGGGAGGCCCTACTTGCTTCATACATCTTAGCTACGTCTGGAAATGCTATACCTCCTTTCCGATAGCTTCTGTGGAGTGTCTCCGCCGCTATTCTGGGTGGCTTATCACGCCATATGAAGCTAGAGAATAAGCTTTGAAAAAGAATACCCCATTCAATTCTATACAGGATCACCCTAAAGAGATAGAGAAGTTTTGGCATTAGAAGCGATTTAATAATATTCACTCTCCCTATCCAGGATGACTCTAGCCTCTTCCACTTATGTATCTGATGTTGTAAATCTTTATAAAAGTTATCAAAATTCATTGGGATTATCTTAGCAATATCAAATTATATCTTTATACCTAGGTAATCAATTTTATCTTTTGCACTTGCTAAGTGGAAGTGGGAGGTTACGTTTTCTAATTGTGCCTTGGGCAATAGAAATGGTAACATTTGGGACTTGTTAATGTTAACCTTATAATTGGGATATTTGCCATATAGAAATTCTATCCCTTTTATCCTGTTGTTCTGTCTGATCAATGTGGCCAGAGGTTCAATTGTAAGGATATATAAAAGCGGGGCTAATGGACAGCCCTGCCTAGTACCATTTTTAATATCAAAATGATCAGAATCAAAGTAAGAGCTGCTAATTTTTGCTGAGGAATTTTCATATAGAGATAAAGTTTTACTTCTAAATAGTCCCTACAGGCCAAAATGGCCCATGACAGAGTCCAGGAATCTCCAGCTGACCCTGTCAAAGGGCTTCTCGGCGTCAAAAGCAATAATAACTGATTCCTTGTGTTTTTCATTCACTTTGGTTATTATATTAAAAATCCTCCATGTGTTATCGGAAGTGCTTCTTCCTTTCACAAAACCAGACTGGTCCCAGTTAATCATATCTCCCAATATGAGTAAGATTGCTAAAGTATGTGGAATTACCGTACCTCCGTGCGGCAGATTGCAGCCAGGAAGCTGGCGTAAGTTACTGACAGAGAAGAAAGGGAAGCTGTCGGACCATGATTTGGTCCGTACAGCAGAAGCCTGGTACCGAGTAGCAAGAGCTATTCGGCAAGAGGGATGGATCGAGGAAGAAATTGATCATAAAGGTTTAAGATTGTTTGTGTATTATAATAATAATAGTGTTACTGGGAAGTTCTCCCAGCCAGCGCCCTACTATGGCGCCCAGGAGGTGACCACTCCCAACATCACGTCAGCAATTACCGAAATGCAGCTGACCACGGTCCCCACCCCTGGTCCCCACCCCTGGTCCCCACCCTACCACGGCCCCTGTTTACCCAGTCTTGAATGCTGATGGATCCTTATTCTCCCCCCCATCAGTCCTACAGATCTCATCACCCTCATCCTTTCCTCCACCACCCTCCCTCTCCAGTTCATTTCTCCCGTCCGCCCTTCCCCCCTTCCGCCCATCCACCACTCTGCCCACCTCCACTGCTACATCACCTGTCTGCTCCCCTATCTGCCCACCTCCTCTTACTCCTCCTACTAATCCCTCCCCTCCGTCTGTCTCCCCTCCTGCTGCTCCTTCTCCTCCTTCCACTTCCTCATCTCCTGCCCTTCCTACTCCACCTTCTCCTCCTCCTACTCCTCCTGTTCCTCCTACTCCACCTTCTCCTCCTCCCACTCCACCCGCTACTCATTCCTCCATTTCCCCACCATCATATCTGTATCCTTTGTATCCTTCCTCCCTTCCTAATCCCTACCCATCTCCTCCGCCCTATCCGTACCCCGCCCTGGCACCTGCCCAAATGGCCTGGCCATTCTCCTACCCTTATCCCACAACTCCGCCCTATTCAACCACTTCCCATGTACCTTCCATTGCCACACCCACGGCCCCGAGCACGCCTACCTTGCCTCAACCTGCTCAAGTCGTGCCCACATCCAACATGGCCGCCACTTCCTTCCTTAACCCCAACGCCACTTCCTTCCACACCTCCAATATGGCAGCCCCCAGTGGTGTGGCACCTCTAATGCCGGTCCTTCCAAATGATTTGTTACCGCAAGCTAATAACTCACCATTAGCTCCGGCAGGCGGAGTACCCATTCTACCCCCGGTCCTGACACCCCACTTAGCTACAAATCCTACAGGAGTCCGAGTGTCACAGTCCCAAAATGAATTCGATTCAGTCAGCTCTCATGGTTACCAAGTCCCACCGGACTCCAGAGACACTTCGCCCCACCTGCCCCGGTCCTCTATCCATGACCCTTTCGGTCGCCGGGTTCAGGGAGATAAGGCCCCTTTAATGTATGTTTCCTTTAATCCAACACAGGCCTCTGTTCTGATGAAATCACTCCCTGACCCTGAAAAACAACCCATGCCCTTCTATAGAGGGGTAGTCCAAATTCAACAAACCTACTCCGCCGCATGGCGTGATTTATTAAGCATCTGTGCCATAAAATCTGGAGACGCTTATTGGCCTAGCATTGCCCGCCACTTCTGTACCAACTGGCTCACTAGCGATACTGACTATACATCAGGGATTGAGTTCTGTAACCAGCTGAAGGCCTGGGCTAAGGATAAGCTCGCGGACCAAGCAGCTGGCCTCAACGATGTTGTTCAGGAAAAAGGTGAATCTGTAGAGAGGTTCCATGCTAGACTTTTCCAAGTGTTCTCAGATCTGGGATTTGACCTCAGCAACAAAATTCACTCCCAGATGCTTTCTGGTGCCTTTGTCCTAGGCATCAAAGACTCTATACGCAAGGGTATTATTGCTGCATGCCCTGAATATAGAGTGGTTCCTCTGGATAAGTTACTCTTAGTTGCCAGAGGACTAGAATCAGCACAGAATCCTAGAAAGTTTAGTTCAGCTCCTATTATGGTGTCACGCCCTGCCCCAAAAGGCACCAAGCATGCTGATGCAGTCTGTTGGAATTGTGGGGAAAAAGGCCATTTCAGGAGTGATTGCCCCGAGCCCAGGAAATACCGAAAACCATACACAGACGAGGAGGTGACTAAGCCTACATCTACAACAAAGGCTCAACAACCTCCCTTACAGGATTCAATCCAAGAAGATTAGGAAATTGGCAAGCCTGTGTCATTAACCCCTGTCATGGCAGTGTCTTCAGGGGAACAAGGGGGGCCACTAGCCACTGTAACCCTACCTATTGAAGGTCACCCTACCACATTCCTTGTTGACACAGGTGCAGCCCGAAGTGTTCTGAGAAAACAAGACCTGCCTGATTCTTCATTCCTTTCCAATATTGATGTCTCCTGTGTTGGTGTAGATGGCCTCCCGAGACATAGTCCTTTAACTACTCCTTTACGGGTTGGCAACTGCCCCAGTCTGCTTGCCTGATTTGTGGTGTCTTCAACATGTCCTATTAACCTGTTAGGTGCTGATGTCCTTTCCCGCCTACAGGCATCTATCACCTTCACACCAGACGGCCAGGTGGAACTATCTTCTCCCCTGTCCGAATCAGACACCTCAGCCTTGTGTTCCCTGCCTTTGATGCTTCATCTAGAAAAACCCCATGGGCATGCAAAGGCCCTGAGGGACAATTTTCCAGAATCTCTAATGACAGGTGTCCCCAAGAAGCTATGGTCTTCAGGCCCAGAGGACATAGGTCATCTTAAAGTCCCACCTGTGGTGGTGAAGCTAATTCCAGGAGCAAAATTACCAAGAAAGACTCAATATCCATTGAAACCGGCACAAGCTGCAGCCATCACAAAACAAGTCCAAGCACTACTAGCTAAAGGTGCTCTTGTCAAGTGCGAATCACCATGTAACACCCCATTGTTCCCTGTGAAGAAGAAGACACCCAAGGGTGAACCAGAGAAGTACAGGATGGTCCAGGATCTTCGTGCTGTAAATGAGGCCACGGTTCTGGACACCCCAATTGTGCCTAATCCACACACACTCCTCTCTGGCGTTCCACCCTCTGCCAAATACTTCACAGTGATTGACTTGGCCAATGCCTTTTTCAGTGTCCCTCTGGACCCCACATGTCAGTACCTGTTTGCCTTCACACACGAAAAACAACAGTACACATGGACTGTTATGCCCCAGGGGGCACAAAATTCACCAAGTCAGTTTGCAAAAGCAATGTCTTCCATCCTTGATCCATGGCAATCTGACCACCATGAGGTTGTCCTGCTCCAATATGTTGATGACCTGCTCCTTTGTGGAGATGACATCCCCACGACAGAAAAATGTTCTCTGGATCTCCTTTGCTACCTTGCAGATCAAGGTTGTAAGGCATCTCTTGTCAAACTTCAATTTTTCCAGACTACTGTAATATTTCTAGGCCATTGCCTGTCCCATGGCACTAGACACCTCACCCGTGATCGTGTCAGAGCGGTTTTGGCCATTCCGCCTCCAAAGACTCCAAAGTCCCTCCACGCCTTTCTAGGCCTTATTTCTTACTGCCGAGCGTGGATCCCAGAGGCCTCCCTACTCATGCAACCTTTGTATGATGCCCTTAAATTAGATCCGTTCTGTCTGTCCTCAGAAGCACCTGACAACTTCTACACTCTCCAACGTGCTATTGCCTCTGCTCCCGCCCTTGGCCTGCCAGATTACACCAAACCATTCAAATTATTTGTGTCTGAAAGACAAGGCCACGCTACAGGAGTCCTCACTCAAGCTCATGGTCCTGGCGGACGCCAAAGGCCTATTGGCTTCTTCTCTTGCCAACTGGACATCGTAGCAAGAGGAACCCTCTCTTGCCTTCGAGCTCTTTTTGCTGCTCAGGAACTCATTAACAGCACTGGAGACCTGGTTCTTGGCCACTCTCTGACTGTTTTGGCACCTCATGATATTTCTGCCATAATTAACCAGATCCAACTCAAACATGTCACCCCTGCCAGACACCTTCGTCTCCAATGTCATCTCCTGTTACCTGACAATGTTACCCTTCAAAGATGTCAGGTTCTGAATCCGTCCACTCTTCTGCCACTCCCTGAGGGGGGTAGCTATTATGGATTTGTCATGGATGAAGGCTATGTCCTACTTCTTACCCACACTACTAAATCAATGCACCCCAATTTACCCTTCTGTGACGGGCCAGGATATGCTTTCTGCACCATGTGGTACAAACCAACCATTAACCCTGACCCTCATTATGTCATGCCTTAATTATGGTATCCTCTTACTTCCTGGTTCCACGGAGCTTAGCCACACCTCTTTATGACACGGTGTCCTTATTTAATCCGACCGCACCAGCTGATCGAGGCTGGATTATTGAACTACGTTCCGTACTCACGAACCGGCTGCAACATCGTTGTGAAAGCCCTCTGTTACCGGACCGGACTGGAAGACTTCAAGTTCCCTTCACCTTTCCTCATCCACGACTAAAGCTGAACTCTCTCCATTCAGGATAAACCGCCTCTGAGGAGATCTCGGGAACCAGTGTTCTATGTGCCGGAAGCTAAGTAAAACCTCTGTGATAAGCGTTGCATCTCAAAGCTGTTATTTCCTGTCTCCAAAGTCCTTCGATAAAACAAACCCGTTACAGCTAACTTCAACTCATACTTATCTCAGTTAGCTGCATCTGTCTGGCTTCAGTTAAAGTCTATGGAACAGCTATTGTAACTTCTTATCACCTAATTCATTAATACTACTAAAGGACTCTTTCTGATTCAGTGTCTGCTAATTGCTATCGTTTACTACTTAAAGCTACAGTGCCTATAATTGTGGACTTCAGTTATCGTTTACTACTTAAAGCTACAGTGCCTATAATTGTGGACTTCAGTTATTGTTTACTACTTAAAGCTACAGTGCCTATAATTGTGGACTTCAGTTATCGTTTACTACTTAAAGCTACAGTGCCTATAATTGTGGACTTCAGTTATCGTTTACTACTTAAAGCTACAGTGCCTATAATTGTGGACTTCAGTTATCGTTTACTACTTAAAGCTACAGTGCCTATAATTGTGGACTTCAGTTATCGTTTATTACTTAAAGCTACAGTACCTGTAAATTGGAATTAAAGCCAATACCTTTAACTTTTTATAATAAATATTCAAACTATAAGAAATCTGCAGTTGTGTTCCTTCATAACAAATGTTTAGACGTGACAGAATAATCCAGCCATTGTAATGGATCCAGCAGATTTCGATTCTACGATAACTACGCTGAATCAAAGAGTTGATACACTAGCCCAAGGTATGCAAGACCTGCAAGTTACTAACGAAATAATTCTCACTTATGTCAGAGATCTACAAACTCATACTCCTCATACTATTCTGCACTCGGCTAGCGATCCTGCTGTATGTAACCCTGAAAAATTCTATGGTGATCGTTCCAAATATAAGGAGTTTTTTTATTCCTGCAAATTATTGATTGCTTTAAAACCTAGATCTTATCCCACAGAAAGATCTAAGGTTTATTCAGTTATCTCATTTCTGAGAAGTGAACCTATGTCCTGGGCCCATTCCTTTTTGGACAATGATGACCCCATCTTAGATTCACTGGAGGAATTCCTTAAAGCCATGTCTCTTCTCTATGAAGATCCATACAAACAAAATACTGCTGATTTAACAATTAGAACCTTGCTACAAAACCATAGACCCGTTGAAGATTATATTGCTGAATTTAAAAGATGGGCAGCAGAAACGCAATGGAATGACATTGCATTGCGCAACCAGTTTCGAATCGGCTTATCTGAAGCTGTTAAAGATGAACTATCCAGAATAGAACTCCCTACTACTTTGAATGCTCTGATTCATCTATCGATCAGCATTGACAGAAGGCTTAGAGAAAGAAAGACCGAAAAGGCTCTCTCAACTTCAACTGGGAAAAAATCATTTCATCCTCCAAAGCCTCCTGACAACCCATCCGAACCAATCGAACCTATGGAAATAGGGATAATAAGAAGTCCCCTCACTCCTGAAGAGAAAAATCGAAGACGTATATTAAACCTCTGCATGTATTGTGCCTCTCAAGTTCATTTAGTCTCTGATTGTCCTTCATTGAAACGGATAAAAGGCAGTAGGCAGTCTCATGCCTCTTCCATCCTAAGTGTACTTCCCTCTACAGCAAATACTCAAATGTCCCCTATCGTTCTTGTATTACAGTGGGACAATAAAAGAATTATAACCAAGGCTGTTATCGATTCCGGTGCAAATGGAGTATTCATCGACTCAGCCTTTGTAACAAAGAATAAAATTCCTTGTGTTCGTAAAAGAACTTCTGTGCCTGTTAAAGTGATTGACGGGTCCCTCATTTCATCGGGACCAATACTTCTTGAATACATCCCTCTAAAAGTAACCATCAATCATACTCATACTGAAAGTCTTATATTTGATGTTGTCTCATCACCATTTTTTCCTATTATATTAGGGATCAACTGGTTAAGGAACCACAACCCTCAAATCTCATGGTTTCCCTTCTCTCTTGCCTTTAATTCCGATTATTGCAAGAAAACATGCTTGCAACGTATTCCAATTCTTCAGTCTACTAAAGAACCAGCTAAAACCTCATGTTGTTCTGACACCGAACTAGAGTTTCCTCCTCCTACAGTCATTGGAATTTTATCTTCTCTTATTGACGACATTAAAGATCTCAGTGAAGATGCTCTTGAACTTCCTAAATCAATTAAATTATCCAAGAAAAACGGTCTCTACTATTTTAAAGACCGGATTTATGTACCTCCCTCTTTCAGAATTAAAGTACTTGAATTTATTCATGATTCCCCTCTGGCAGGTCATCCAGGTATAAAAAAGACCCTTGAATTATCTAAAAGATACTATTGGTGGCCTCGTCAAGACCAAACTATTGAATCTTATGTCAAATCTTGTTCTATATGCCAAAGATCCAAACATGTCCATCATCAACCATTCGGTCAATTATTGAATTTACCGATTCCTGAACGGCCTTGGCAATCCATTTCTATGGACTTCTTGGTGGAACAACCTCCTCCCTCTTATGAAATCGGTGATCTTGTCTGGCTTTCCTCAAAGAACATCTCTACAAACCGTCCATCAAAGAAGTTAAGTTCCCTTTTTCTTGGTCCTTTTCCAATAATATCGGTTATCAACCGTAATGTTGTTAAATTGAAACTTCCACCTACTTTGAAGCTACATCCTGTTTTTCATGTGTCCTTGCTGAAGCCTCATCATCCTGACCCTTTCCAAAGAAATGTCACTACTTCTCCTGATCCCATATTGGTCCAGGGTGAAGAAGAATACGAAATTCAAAGTATACTGGATTCAAGGATCCATCGTGGCTCTTTACAATACCTCATCAGATGGAAAGGATATGGAATTGATGAAGATACATGGGAAAACTCCTCTGTCGTTCATGCTGACAAATTGATTTCCAAATTTCACAAGCGTTACCCTTCTAAACCAAGTCAATAGCACCCAGAGGTTGCTCATTAAGGAGGGGGTACTGTCATGCCTTAACTATGGTATCCTCTTACTTCCTGGTTCCACGGAGCTTAGCCACACCTCTTTATGACACGGTCTCCTTATTTAATCCGACCGCACCAGCTGATCGAGGCTGGATTATTGAACTACGTTCCGTACTCACGAACCGGCTGCAACATCGTTGTGAAAGCCCTCTGTTACCGGACCGGACTGGAAGACTTCAAGTTCCCTTCACCTTTCCTCATCCACGACTAAAGCTGAACTCTCTCCATTCAGGATAAACCGCCTCTGAGGAGATCTCGGGAACCAGTGTTCTATGTGCCGGAAGCTAAGTAAAACCTCTGTGATAAGCGTTGCATCTCAAAGCTGTTATTTCCTGTCTCCAAAGTCCTTCGATAAAACAAACCCGTTACAGCTAACTTCAACTCATACTTATCTCAGTTAGCTGCATCTGTCTGGCTTCAGTTAAAGTCTATGGAACAGCTATTGTAACTTCTTATCACCTAATTCATTAATACTACTAAAGGACTCTTTCTGATTCAGTGTCTGCTAATTGCTATCGTTTACTACTTAAAGCTACAGTGCCTATAATTGTGGACTTCAGTTATCGTTTACTACTTAAAGCTACAGTGCCTATAATTGTGGACTTCAGTTATCGTTTACTACTTAAAGCTACAGTGCCTATAATTGTGGACTTCAGTTATCGTTTACTACTTAAAGCTACAGTGCCTATAATTGTGGACTTCAGTTATCGTTTACTACTTAAAGCTACAGTGCCCATAATTGTGGACTTCAGTTATCGTTTATTACTTAAAGCTACAGTACCTGTAAATTGGAATTAAAGTCAATACCTTTAACTTTTTATAATAAATATTCAAACTATAAGAAATCTGCAGTTGTGTTCCTTCATAACAAATGTTTAGACGTGACACATTACGAAGATGAACTCTATCAATTAGTTGAGGTAAAACTCACTCTACAAGATTTTTACTGCGATACTGAAAGCAACAGTATGATTTTAGTCCAATTACCACTTGGACTTGAACATCTATATCACCATTGGGATACAGCCATTCCACATGTCCCTATTACCAAATCAAAGATAAAGTCATGGGGTGATCTCGGGCCTATGGCAAAGCTATGGGCCACCATGGATGAACTACAGCTCCAATAAAGAGGCGTTGTCAAATACCCAACAACTGAACATGTAAAAGCATGGCCACGTTACTTTCTGGAAGAAGAATTTGAAGATCTGGTCATAAAGCACGACTATGATCCAGAAGCGCCCCATGACTGTTTTGAACAGATGAAAATGGAAACAACACATTTACCAACCGTGCATGAGGATCCACTAATAGATCCTGACCTCACCCTGTTTGTGGACGGCTTAAGGTATGCTGATGAAGAAGGAAAATATCACACGGGATATGCCGTTACAACAACAGGTGAGATTATTAAGTCATCATCTTTACCATCAACAATGTCTGCACAAGAAGCTGAATTACAAGCCCTAACCACAGCATGCAAGATCTCGGAAGGGAAGCGCGCCAATATCTACTCAGATTCAAGATATGCACTGGGCGTGGCTCATGATTTCGGATTCATTTGGAAAACAAGAGGATTTCTTACCACTGCCGGTACACCGGTCAAGCACAGTTCTGCAATCAAGGAGCTGATGGATGCCCTCCTACTCCCAGAAGAAGTAGCCATTCTGAAAGTAAAGGCACATGGGAAGTTGGATTCGGATGAAGCAAGGGGCAACCATCTGGCTGACCAAGCTGCAAAACAAGCTGCGAGAGAACCACAGGAATTGCACAGAAGAGTGTCCGGAAACAAAGAAACTCCCATATTTACCTTGCAGACTCTTCCAACTGATCTAAAAATCCTACAGGAACAACAGGCTGCAGTTGCCCCTGAAGAAATACAAAGATGGAAACAGAAAGGGGCGGTTCTGAAGGATGGAGTGTACTCCAACAACCTCAAGTTCTGCCTCCCTAAGAATTTGTACCCAGCAGTTGTTCAATAGGCACATGGACCTGCACATTTATCAAAGGACCTAATGAATGCTCTTGTACAAAAGTACTACGAAGCACCCGGAATTACTACACTAACCAGTAATTACTGCAAGGCCTGTGTTATTTGTGCTAAATGCAATCCAGGAAAAACAGTCAAAGCTCCTCCAAAACATCTGGCTAAGCCCATGTATCCATTCCAGAGGATTCAGATCGACCACATCCAGATGCCAAAGAGTGGTCACTATGAATATGCACTAGTGATAGTGGACATGTTCTCAGGCTGGCCAGAAGCCTATCCAGTAGTTAACATTACCGCCAAGACAACAGCAAGGCGTCTACTCACGGAAATTGTGTGTAGATTTGGACTCCCAGAAGTTATTGAAAGCGACCAAGGCCCAGCCTTCACAGCATCAGTAACCAAAGAGATTTGGACTGCCTTAGGAGTGACCCTTGCTTTCCACACACCTTACCACCCACAAAGCAGTGGCAAAGTGTAATGTATGAATGGTACCCTAAAAGCTAGGATGTTAAAAATGTCACAAGAAACAAAGATGCCCTGGCCAGAAAGCTTGTCAATAGCTCTATTCAGTGTCAGACATACACCCAGAAGAAAGCCCTCATTGTCCCCATATGAGATTCTATTTGGGACTGCACCCAGGCTAGGTTGCTATTTTCCCCAACAACGACAACTTCAAACTGATGTTTTAGTAGATTATGTAACTGAACTTGCAAGTGCTTTAAACAAAATCCATGCCCAAGTTTTCTCTTCAATTCCAGATCCTGATTCTGACACGGGCAACCACAGTCTGCTTCCCGGTGATTGGGTCCTAGTCAAGAAATTTGTGCGGAAACACACCCTGGAACCAAGATTTGACGGACCATTTCAAGTTCTACTGATCACCTCCACCTCCGTAAAGTTGGCTGGGAGAGGCAACTGGATACACGCCTCTCATTGCAAAAAGGTTCCTGCCCCAGAGGAAGCAGACTCCTCACAACCATGTACCTCTGGTACATCATCCCCTTGATTAGTTTCCTTGAGGCCCAGCAAGTGGCCATTACTAAAATGCTAGTGGGTACACCTTCTGGTATAATTCATCATGCACCCGCGTAGCTACATTCACCTTTGATTACTGTGACATAGTAGATTGCCCATTTCCCAAGTCACAGATTCAAACCATTTATAAAGATATACCACATGCAAAAGACCCCTATGTTTGTGTAGTTGACAAGCAATGGGGGCACAACTGTGACCATTGGGGGGCTGCAGGATGGAATGCTGGGCCTGCCTGGGGTTACAAACCCAAAAGTGCCTTATCTAAAGTAGATGACCATGGTAGATCTCTCCTCCAAAGAATGACATTAAGAAAGCCTGGAGGAGGTACGCCCATGAAATTAATGTTAAACATTGAGCATCCTGGCCCAAAGGATGCTGACCAATATGTAATGGGAATGTATTGGAAAAGAGGTTCCTATAACAAATTAGGTCATTTCTATCTTAAAGATATGTGCCACTCTCCAGAGTGGCAAGGGGCTGTTCATATGGTCCTGAATCCACTGAAACCACATATCCAGTCTTTTAAGGACATGATGGCCATTGCTAACCCCACCTTCGAAGATACCATGGCCGCTGAAACTGGTTTCAATGATATCAATCTCTGGTTAGAGTGGATGAAATATAATGCTAATAAACATAACAGAACCGCATGCTATGTGTGCGGTGGTGCTCGGCCTCATCTTGGCACCGTTCCTCTAACTCTCCCTGTGGAGATAGAGGATTGCTTCCTAAGTCTTTTTGCCTATCGCTATAATTTTAACAGGTCCCTCTGCGAAGCATGGACGGCAGAGTACCCCCTCTTAGTTGGAAATGTCAAACCCCCAGATGGAATTACGATTTATAAGGGTAATTGCACTTGTTATACTAATTATGACGGGATTGGTATATTCATGGGTAACTTTTCCAATGGTTATTGTGCCACCTACAGAACTGTTGTTCCTATACGCCTACTACAACACCATACCAGGTCATTGGGGGATATTTACTGGTTATGTGGGGATTTGCAGTAAAGATCCAGGCTATAAAATGAATGGTGGGGTAAGTGTGCCCTAGCCAAAGTTATCATGCCCATTCATATTATTTCTGATAATCATCCTGACACACACACACCTCCACATACACCAGCCAGAGTCAAGCGCGAAGCCCCAGTAAAAGGCAGTTTTGACCCCCACATTTACATAGATGCCGTTGGGGTGCCTAGGGGGGTACCTAATGAGTTTAAGGCTAGAGATGAAGTTGCTGCAGGGTTTGAATCACTTTTTACCATAGTCACTGCCATCAAAAATCTTAATTGGATTAATTACATTTATTACAACCAACAGCGTTTTGTCAACTCCACCAGGGATGCCCTCCAGGGCCTGGCCGAACAATTGCAGGCCACATCCCAGATGACCTTTAAGAACAGAATGGCCTTAGACATGATTCTAGCTGAAAAGGGGGGTGCATGTAAAATACTACCTGACACCATGACTTGTTGCACTTACATTCCAGAAAACACAGGTCCAAATGGTAAAGTAACTATGGCCATAGAGAAGTTAAATAAACTCTCAGAAGAGTTGAAAAGGAATTCCGGGGTAACAGATCCCTGGGAAAGATGGTTTGGTTGGATGTCCGGTTGGCAGAAAGCCTTAGTCCATATTGGTATGGCTCTACTAATTTTCCTTTTTGTTCTCGCTCTTCTCGTTTGTTGTGTCCTCCCATGCCTTAGAAAATTCCTCCAGAAGACTACAGACCAAGCGGCACCAACTTTCACTCATCTGGAGATCAATGATCAAGATCTTACCTCACCCTGTATTCTGCTACAAACTCTCCCTTATACTGATAAAGTGCAGATGTTTTAGGAAGGGAACCAGCGCAGGGACAGCGTCCGTTTGTATGGGTTAGTCTCTTGTGGGAGATGTAGTGGGTTAGCCACTGCGGGATACCCACGGAGTGAAGTGTTCGAGGGCCGTACTAACGGATGAGCTGCAGCCTATTAGGGTCAGATAGGGGTAGACATGCACTTTGCAATAACACCAAGCTAGCGGTCATGTTTTTTTTTTGTGTCTTTGGGCTAACAAGTCTTCTGGTATTAACAAATAAAGTTTTATTTTTAGTAACTAACATTTTAAGGGGGGACTGTTGTAGAATTATAGAATTCATGAAATCAGCTTAAGAGAATGCTTTGTCAGGAGGAAATGTGCGTCAGCGGAACAATAAGTTCCTGTTGAATAAAACATTGTGGCCACTGAGCGACATGGTTGGTCTCAATAAAGTATGTGTCAGCTGAATAATAAAATGTGTATTTACTAAAAAACTTGAAAACGAACCTTGAAACTAACAGTGCCAACTACTCAAAATGGCTGCCAAAGCACCCCTCCCATCGAGTGAGCACCTCATGCTAACAAGATGGCGCCTACATCTTGTGTCCACTCCCGTGTCAAGGATGTCGCCACCTCTTGATGGGAGGGCATTTAACTAACCACTTAACACCTAAACCAATTAATAATGTTTACTTGTTGTTATCTTGAATTCTCCAGTTATGTAATAATGCCTTTATAAGGGTCTGCGCACCCACTTTTTAGTTGGGCTGAATAAACCATTCCGAAGTTCTTTCATTAACCTGAACCCTGTGTCTCAGTGTGAATTTACTTCTGCGTGCATGCAACTTTATTATTTTTAATTTGGACAGGAACAGATAGTCATTCAAACTTATTGGTTTGCAGAAAAGAATCCACTACATTAATATAAGTACATATATTAGTATTAAAATACATTTAGAATGACGTTACATATATATAAGATATATATATATATATATATATATATTATATATTTTTATATATATAAATAAATATATGTACACATAATTACAATAATAAATACATAAAATAATAACATAAATAAATAAAATATTTTTAAAAAAATGAAAACAAATTATATATACACATGTAATTTCATTCTAACTGTATTTTGTTATATATATATATATATATATATATATATATATATAGATAGATAGATAGATAGATAGATATATTGGTAACAAAATACACATAGAATGACATTCTATATATATCTATCTATCTATATATAAAATACAAATAACCGCAAATAAAAAAATAAAAAAAAATATATATATATATGTATATATATGGAACATGGGGGGGTGGTTGCATAAATAACTACATAAGTGTACACGTAGACTTTAAATACATATATAATTGATATAGATTATTTTAAGCAAACAAAGAAGTTTGAATGACTATCTGTTCCTGTCCAAATTAGAGATGATTAAATTGCGTATACGCAGAAGTAAATTCACACTGACACACGGAGTTCAGGTTAAAAGAACTTCGAGAAAATTTAATGGCATCTGCTTAAAAAGCGGGTATGCAGACCCTTTTAAAGGCAATATTACATCATCATAGAATATCAAGATAACAACAAATAAACATCATTAATTGGATTAGGTGTTAAGTGGTTAAGTCAATAAAGTCAAAAAACAACCCTCCCATCAATATTATTAATTGGTTTAGCTGTTAAGTGGCTAGTTGGGCATCCTCCCATCATGGGATGTCGTCATCTTTGACACGGGAGTGGACATAAGATACAAGCGCCATTGTTGTTTAGCACGAGGCTCGCTCGATGGGAGGGGGGATCTGGCAGCCAGCCATTTTGAGTACTTGGCACCATTTAGCTTCAAGGTTAGTTTCTCAGGCTTAGTGAATACACATTTTATTAGTACAGTTCTCATGATCTAACTATGGCATACAATGTTTCATATTACAGGAACTTGACTGTTCCGGTGCTGCTCATAACCTTCTAGAAAAGCATTTCCTTCTAATATTCTAAATACTGTTAGGAAAACCAATAATAGTCAATCAATAATAGGTAATTTAATAATTCTACAACATATGTATATATATTAAAATTCTATGTGTATATTTAAGTAATCTTTTAACATAATTATGGGATTTAATTAATTTAAATTTGATTGACATGCCTGACAACCCAGGCAGAAAGTGCAGAGAATTTGAATTGCAAGCACTCTGTTTAACCCTGTAACTTTCATAGACTCCATAAAACCTGTACATGGGGGGTTCTGTTTTACTCAGGGGACTTTGATGAACACAAACATTAGTGTTTCAAAATGGTAACTTGTATTACAACAATGATATTTTTAGTAAAAGTGTAGTTTTTTGCATTTTTCACACACAAACGGCACTTTTACTGACGATATTATTGTTGTAATGTGTTTTACTGTTTTAAAACACTTATTGTTGTGTTCAGTGAAGTCTCCCAAGTATAACAGTAGCCCCCATGTACAGGTTTTATGGTGTTTTGGAAAATTAGTCAAATATAAGGCTTGCATTTCATTTTTTTCACATTGAAATTTGCCAGTTTGGTTATGTTGCCTTTTGACACCGTATGGTAGCCCAGGAATAAGAATTACCCCCATGATGGCATACCATTTGCAAAAGTAGACAACCCAAGGTATTGCAAATGGGGTATGTCCAGTCATTTTTAGTAGCCACTTAGTCACAAACACTGGCCAAATATTTGTTTTTTTGCTTTTTTCACACAAAAACAAATATGAACGCTAAATTTGGCCAGTCTTTGTGACTAAAAAAGACTGGACATATCCCACTTGCAATACCTTGGGTTTTCTAGGTTTGCAAATGGTATGCCATCATGGGGGTAAATCTCATTCCTGGGCTACCACACGGTCTCAAACGTAACATTACTAATCTAGCAAATTTCAAAGTGAAAAACCTGAAAAATGGAATATGCTATATTTGACCCTGTAACTTTCCAAAACACCGTAAAAACTGTTAATGGGGGCTACTGTTGTACTCATGCTACTTTGCTGAATCCAAATATGTGCTCTTTTTGCAGCAAAAACCAACAGTATTATGAAATTTACAGCTAAAATGTGAGGCAAAACTACAAATTAAAAAAAAAAAAATTCTCACAGGTTTTTATTTTATTTTATTCATAATACATTATGTTTCATATATGAATAGTTCATGTGAAACTATTTCTCCTGAACAAAATGATATATAATAAGTGTGGGTGCAGTTAATATGAAAGAGGTGAATTACGGTTGAACAGACATACAGCGCAAATTACAGTTTTTGTTTACATTTTGTTTTGATCAGAACGTGTACTATTGACTCTATCCTGAAGGGGTTAAACATTGTATAATATGCTAAAAAAAAAAAAAAAGCTAAAACAAATAAAATAAAGCCAATATCATGTCAGTGTATTTCTGATTTTTATTTTAGTTATACAAGACTGAAAAATTTAAAATAGTATTATTGTTTGTCTCTAGGTGACACCTTTCCCAGCAAACTGTGAACTGCAAGGGGAGTGTGCTTGTCTGGATCCCAGTGCCAAAGAGAACGTTCAAAAGGGTCCACACCCACTCAACATTGGATAGGAATGTGAAGCTTTGGACAAATCTACAAGGCAGGCTGGAATGGGCACTGTATGCCCTCTGGAATTAATTTAATATTTGCTGCTGAACATGATGGCACTGCAGCATCAGTGACATTATGCATCAATGAGTCTACCAATCCAAATCTGCGAAAGATGGGATTTAGAACAATATTATTCCCGACATTTGATGAAAGCAATCAATTATGCAAATATGAAAAAATTAGTACTTCCACCACCATAACATCCTACATTTATTTAAGTTGTTCTGTGGCAAACTTCTGTCTCCTGGCTTCTGTTCCACTCTTCTGGGTAGTACAGGGAAGGGATAGCCAGTTGACTGCTGATAGGCTGAGTGTCAGTTGATGTTCTCAGCATATCAATGAGTGCCCATTGAGAAAAATAGCATGTACAAATTTCAGTTGGTGCCAGTTGATAGGTTGAGAGTTTAAGTTGATTTGCTTAGCCTATCAGCAGCTGCCCAGCTATCCCTTCCTCACATAGACCAGCAGAGAGAAGTATTCCTGTCCCATATAAACTTAAATAAGCTTAATTTGTTGTGACCTGTGAGTGTTCATTTAACCCCTTAAGGACACATGACATGTGTGACATGTCATGATTCCCTTTTATTCCAGAAGTTTGGTCCTTAAGGGGTTAAAGCTGTGTTATTGCTAGATGAAGGTGAAATGCAAGACATACACACATTTAGTAAAACCATGTTGACTGTATATATCAGTCATTTCCTTACAGATGCTTTCAACTGATTGTAATGAGGATCTGTAGTAAAACAGAAAATTGTTGCCCTACTTACCGTAAATTTATTTTCCTGGCTATTAACCATGTCAGCAGGGGTGTATCCTGGTTTTGTGCTGCCCTTGGCAGGACAAAACTCAGGCGCCCTCCACCACACAACCCTTCCCCCCTGCCCGCCTTCTAAATGCATGCACACACATTCACTGACAGATACGCATACACTAGCTAACAGACAAACACACACACTCACTAAAAGACAAACACACATTCACTAACAGACAAACACAGACACACACTCACACTAACAGACACACACACTAACAGACACACACACACACATACAGTCAGACACAGACACACACACACTAGCAGACACACACACTAAAAGACACACAGAGACACTCACATTAACACACTCACTTTTTTTTATTTAACCCCCCCAGCCTCCTTACCTTTGGGAATGCTGGGGTATTCTCCCTTTCCCTGGGGCTGCCAGTCGGGCGGCGCTGGCCAGGGAGCACTTTCCCCTGAGCTGTCTGCTCAGCTCCCTCGCGCGCCACCCGCAGAGTGATGCTGGAAGCCGGAATATGACGTCAAATTCCGGCTCCCAGCATCACTCTGCGGGCGGCGTGTGAGGGAGCTGTGCAGACAGCTCAGGGGAAAGTGCTCCCTTGCCAGCGCCACCCGCCCGACCGCCCGCCTGGACTGTTAGCCGCAAGGCTAACAAGGCATTTGCCTTGGGCTTTTGGGGCCGGCAAATGCCTTGTTTGCCTCGTGGCTAATAGGTCCCTGCATGTCAGCATCACCTATGGGTTAAGCTCCTCCCTCTCAGCTGATAGGACAGGAATCTAAATTAAACTAATGGTATATAGGAGAGTCACCTCCACATATCCAGCAGCCTCGTAATTAAGTCAGTCCAGACAGTGGAAGGGATTGTTTATGCTGGCATGGATAATAGCCAGGAAAATAAAATTACGGTAAGTATAGATACACTTTTCTGTTATCCTGGCTAATCCATATCAGCATCACCTATGGGATTTCCAGAATGTACAAACGGGAGGAGGGGTAGTAAATCAAAAATGCACCGATTCAATGAAAATCTAATTTTAATGTAAACATTAATGGCAGCATCAAGGACTTTCCTCCCAAAAGAGGAGAAAGAGGAGCCTGAAACGTCTAAACGGTAATGCCTCACGAATGTGTTGGAGGAAGACCAGGCAGCAGATATACTTTGTGACAAAACCATCCGTTTGTCTATTATGGTAGATTCGTCTATTTGGCTGTCCGTGCATATAATGGCTGTTTCCCATAGCCCAACCGCACGAATGACTATTTTGACCGAACAAAGCTACCAAACGGATGGCCACCCAGAATAGAAGTGTGCTGCTGGTTAACCTCTTGATCCCAATTAGAACGTTGTGGTTAACCGCAGACACTTCTCAATTAGACCAACTTCAGGGTGGTCGTCGTTCGTATGTCGACCACGAGGCAACGGCCATTTTAAAATGCACGAAAGCCCAGCGGTGTTCAGCACGGATTTCATGGAACGAAAAACGGACACTCGTTCTGCTGAACACCGCTGAACCAACGGGTCGCTTAGCTGTCTCGACGATCACGTACGAACACCGGATGTTCGGGAGTTTTACTGCATACGAAAGTACTGACCTCAGGTAGCCTTCCCATGGAGTCAATCGCATTCCGAAGGACTGTACGAACTTTGACTCCATGGCGATTGAACTATACGCATAGGATCTGAGCGCTATTCGTCAATAATATGCCCTCAGATCCAGGCTATCTGGGGATATGTGATACGAATGTAGAATATTTGGTTATTATAAAGTTATATATTTTTATGTACTTTCTGTGTTTATGTTTAAAATGGCGATGTGCCTTTGTCCTGGAGATAATTGCATTACTTCCCAATTATCTCCAGGGCAGAGGGGAGGGAAACATAATGCATTGTGGGAGAAGTCTGTGACTGTATGTCTGAAATGTACTTTTGTCCTACTGTAATTACAGTCTTCCATTTGGTCCCCTAGGGGAGTGTCCACCAAGTGGGAGACCCGCATAAATACGGGCGGGTAGCCCACAGTAAAGCCAGATCTTGTTTGACCCTTAATACGGAGCTTCTGTCTCATTTGTGGGGAAGGGGAATTACTATTGGAACATCGCTTTCGTTATTTTTAGCTGTGGAGGGAGTTCGACTGGATTGCTGATCGGGAGTTGCCATGTTCGTATGCTCCGTTTGGGATCGGCTGAATTAAAACTGCATTTCTGGAGAAGGGGGATTATCTACTAAACGGCGGCTTTACCTACCTGGCGGTGAGTGTCGTAACAATTGGTGGCAAGCGACGGGATGAATCCCACCGCCCAGAAGGCCAGCTACAAATCCCAGGGTGGAAATGCAGTATGAGGAATTAAGGCGTGCTACCCTTAAGGATATATTGGAACGCAGAGGACGATCAGCGAGTAATCTCAAGAAAAGAGAGATTATTTCTATATTATTGGAGATGGATGCAGCACAGGGAATGGAGAGAGCTAATGTGCCTGGCATACTGGATTTAACACCTGAGGAGATACAATTTAACCGGGCAGTCCAGATAAGGCTGGCACACTTTGGCCCCAACAATGCATATTGTGGTCCAGGTGCAAGCAGCGGTAGCAGCACAACAGGCATTGCAGGGAAGAGGAGCTGCAGCAGCAGAGGTACCCCATAATAATAATGGACGGAGAAAGGTACCCTTTGCTGCATTCCGAAATTTTGTTGAAACCGAGGGAGAGATTGACGGGTTCCTGGCGGATTTTGAATGGCAATGTGCCTTACACCACGTATCCGCAGAGGAATGGGTCACTATCCTCTCTGGGAAGTTATCCGGCCAGGCCAGTGAGGCTTTTCGGGCCATCCCAGAGGAGGAATTTACTAGTTACCGGGCAGTAAAAGATGCCCTTTTGGCCAGATACGCTGTCACCCCTGTGGTGTACCGGCGGCGATTCCGGGACACCAACAAGCAGGCTGGCGATTCTGATGTGGAGTGGGCATGCAGGGTACACCGCACAGCAGCCTACTGGATGGCAGGGTGCCAAGCGGTAACTGGGGAAGAGGTGCTGCAAGTGGTTTTGTTGGAGCACTGTTTTGATCGGTTACCTGCAGGAGTCAGAGAGTGGGTCAGGGACCGCAAACCCGCTACCTTACCAGAAGCTGCTCGTCTGGCTGATGAATATACCGATGCACGGAAGCTGGACCAGACAAGGTCCCTACCCGAGTGGAATATAAACCAGCAGCACCTCCAACCACTACCGTATATCACCCCCCAGCACAACGCACACCCACAATGCCACCAGCGAATAATTATGTTCAGCCAGCCCGATTCAATGCCCGGGATTACTCTCAGCAGATCCGGTGCTTTGGGTGCAAACAGCTGGGGCACAAGAGACCAGAGTGCCCAGCCGGAGGTAATCAGCAGCCACCTCAGCCTTCCGCTTACTGTCTAGAGCAGGAAGAATTTTGGGGTATTCTACACGAGGCAGACCCAGTGCAAGCAGCCCAGCAGGATAACCGCCAGCAGCACAAGCAGACAGTTAAACTGAATGGCAAAGTGGTCACTGGTCTGAGGGACACCAGAGCCACTATGACCCTGCTCCAAAAGAACCTTGTTTCCGAACACCAGCATACTGGAAATACTGTGGCAGTGAGGGTAGCAGGAGGCGCCGTGTTCCGTCTGCCTGTTGCCCAGTTTCATTTGGACTGGGGAGTGGGCTCTGGACATGTGAATGTGGGGGTTATGAAAGACTTGCCTGCCGATGTCTTGCTTGGGAATGATTTGGCCCCTTTGGTGTCCGCTTATGCTCCAATTGGACCTGCTGATATCAACCCAGTGACTACCCGTGCACAGAACCGTGCTGCTGGAACCAGCCCAACTTCTGCTGAGACCCAGGTAAGACCCGATTCCCCGACTGATACCCCAGGACAGACCTTTGTTAGCTGGGATTCCCCAGAGGAGTTTGGGAGGGAAACCCAGGCAGATCCGACTCTCCAGAAGTATAGAGACAGGGCAGATACTGGAGAGGAAGGAGTAGATGGGGAGCGGTATGAGTGGGTGGGAGACAGGTTATATAGGATCCCTAAACCGTCCCAGAAAAGTGTTGCCCATCCGCCGAATCGACAGCTGGTGGTGCCCGCAAAATACTGGCAGGAGATTCTGCGGATAGGGCATGATTTCCATTAGCTGGACATCTAGGGTCCCGCCGCACAGCCTATAGGATCATGCAGAACATATTTTGGCCAAATTTTAATCAGGCTGTGCGGATATATTGTAGTACGTGTGACACTTGTCAACGGGTAGGAAAGCGGGAGGACCACCCAAGAGCTAGGCTTATGTCTATGCCTATCATTGGGGAGCCCTTTGCCCGCATAGCCGTTGACATCGTGGGTCAACTGGCCAGAGCTAGTCCATCCGGTAAGAAATATATTCTCACCGTGGTGGACTATGCCACTCGCTATCCAGAGGCAGTAGCGCTGTCTAACATAGAGGCAGAGACAGTTGCTGATGCCCTGGTTAGGATTTTTACTAGGGTCGGGTTTCCTAAGGAGATTCTCTCCGACCAGGGTACCCAATTTACCGCTGTGCTCACCCAGCAACTGTGGAGGGTATGCGGCATTAAACCGATACTTAGCTCCCCGTACCATCCACAGACTAACGGTCTCTGCGAGCAATTTAATGGCACCCTCAAACAGATGTTGAGGACCTTTTCTGACACTTGCAGAGACTGGGAGCGATTCCTGCCTCATCTGTTGTTTTCCTACAGAGAGGTGCCCCAGGAATCTACTGGGTTCTCCCCCTTTGAGTTACTTTATGGGAGAAGGGTCTGCGGACCCCTAGATCTCATTACAGGACACTGGGAGGGGGAGACAAAGCAGGAAGGGGCCCCCATAGTACCGTATGTCCTGGAACTCTGGGACCGCATGGAGAAACTGTCTCTGATGGTAAGAGAGAACCTCCAGGTGGCCCAGGGGAGACAGAGGAGATGGTACAATCGGGGTGCCCGGCAGTGGGTCTTCTAGGTTGGGCAGAAAGTGTTAGTGCTCAAACCTGTGAAGGCGAACAAGATGCAAGCATCTTGGCAGGGCCCGTATAAGGTGTTAGCTCAGGTGTGTGATACTACCTACCTTTTAGCCAGCTGTTCAGATGAAAGGATCCAACAATCCTTTCATGTGAACATGCTAAAGGAGTATCAGGAGAGACCAGAGAATGTAGCTTTAGTATGTGCCCCGGCTGCAGAGGATACTGAGATTTTACCCTTACCCGATTTGTTAGAGAGGGACTCCCAGACTGACCTTACTAGCCTTGTACAGCTAGGGGACAGGTTGAGCCCCACAGAGAAGGGACAGGCAAGACAGCTTCTGTGGGAGAAGCAGGCGACGTTCTCCCAAGAGCCCGGCTACACTACCCTAGCTGTACATAAGGTAGAGACCCCTGGACAGAACCCCCTGCGACAGCCCCCTTACCGTATCCCTGAAGCAGTCCGAGAAGGAATGCAGAAGGAGATACAGGAGATGACCCAGCTTGGGGTCATCGAACACTCCGATAGCCCTTGGGCTTCGCCTGTAGTCCTGGTGCCTAAGAAAGATGGGACCACCCGGTTCTGTGTGGACTACAGGCGACTCAACGAGCGGACCACCACTGACGCCTCCCGATGCCCCGGGTAGATGAATTATTAGATCGCATTGCCAGGGGACGCTATCTGACCACCATAGACCTGTGTAAGGGCTACTGGCAGATTCCCCTGGCCGAGGATGCTATCCCCAAGTCGGCCTTCGTCACCCCATTTGGCTTGTACTAGTTTAAGGTCATGCCATTTGGGATGAAGAATGCCCCGGCTACCTTCCAGCGTATGGTGGATAGGCTCCTCGATGGATTTCAGGAATTTGCTTGTGCATACCTGGATGATATTGCGATCTACAGTCCTGGGAGGAACACCTGGTGCATATAGGGGTGGTACTGGATAAAATTCGGGCCGCTGGCCTGACATTGAAGCCAGAGAAGTGCCATCTAGGCATGGCTGAAGTGCAATACTTACGTCACAGTGTCCCACAGGGTGTGGGAGCCAGAGACCGGAGCCAGCTAAGGTAGAGGCGGTGGCTAACTGGCCCAAACCTATCACTAAGACCCAGGTGTTAGTCTTCCTGGGGACAGCAGGGTACTACCGACGCTTTGTATAGCACTATTGCTAAGCCCCTGACCGACCTTACTAAGAAGAACTTGCCTAAGCAGGTCCTGTGGTCTCCGGCTTGTGAAGCTGCGTTCCAGGCACTCAAACAAGCTCTTGTAAATGCCCCTGTCTTGGCTGCCCCAGTCCCTAACAAACGCTTTCTCGTCCACACAGATGCTTCCATGTATGGACTGGGGGCTGTGTTGAGCCAAGTCGGGGAGGATGGAGGAGAGCACCCTGTCGCATATCTCAGTCAAAAGTTGTTACCCAGAGAAGTGAGTTATGCGGCAGTGGAAAAGGAATGTTTGGCTTTGGTCTGGGCATTGAAAAAGTTAAGTCCCTACTTATATGGGCAAGAGTTTTCCCTGGTGACTGATCATAACCGCCTCGTTTGGCTTAACCGGGTCTCAGGAGACAATGGGCGACTACTGAGATGGAGCTTGGCACTACAGCCCTACAATTTTACTATCAGCTACAGACCCGGTAAGCTGAACGGGAATGCCGATGGGCTATCACGGCAAACCGACGTCTCCACCTCCTCCTAGTCCGGTCATCCCCAAGTTGACCCGCCAAAGGGTCAAGCCGGGTCTGCCGGAGTGTCCCACAAGGGGGGAGCCATGTGACAAAACCATCCGTTTGTCTATTATGGTGGATTCGTCTATTTGGCTGTCCGTGCATATAATGGCTGTTTCCCATAGCCCAACCGTACAAATTACTATTTTGACCGAACAAAGCTACCGAACGGATGTCCACCCAGAATAGAAGTGTGCTGCTGGTTAACCTCTTGACCCCAATTAGAACATTGTGGTTAACCGCAGACACTTCTCAATTAGACCGACTTCAGGGTGGTCGTCAATCGTATGTCGACCACGAGGCAGCAGCCATTTTAAAACGCACGAAAGCCCAGCGGTGTTCAGCACGGATTTCATGGAACGAAAAACGGACACTCGTTCTGCCGAACACCGCTGAACCAACGGGTCGCTTAGCTGTCTCGACGATCACGTACGAACACCGGATGTTCGGGAGTTTTACTGCATACGAAAGTACTGACCTCAGGTAGCCTTCCCATGGAGTCAATCGCATACCAAAGGACTGTACGAACTTTGACTCCATGGCGATTGAACTATACGCATAGGATCTGAGCGATATTCGTCAATAATATGCCCTCAGATCCAGGCTATCTGGGGATATGTGATACGAATGTAGAATATTTGGTTATTATAAAGTTATATATTTTTATGTATTTTCTGTGTTTATGTTTAAAATGGCGATGTGCCTTTGTCCTGGAGATAATTGCATTGCTTCCCAATTATCTCCAGGGCAGAGGGGCGGGAAACATAATGCATTGTGGGAGAAGTCTGTGACTGTATGTCTGAAATGTACTTTTGTCCGACTGTAATTACAGTCTTCCATTTGGTCCCCTAGGGGAGTGCCCACCAAGTGGGAGACCCGCATAAATACAGGCGGGTAGCCCACAGTAAAGCTAGATCTTTTTTACCCTCAATACGGAGCTTCTGTCTCGTTTGTGGGGAAGGGGAATTACTATTGGAGCAGCGCTTTCGTTATTTTTAGCTGTGGAAGATGTTCGACTGGATTGCTGATCGGGAGTTGCCGTGTTTGTATGCTCCGTTTGGGAGTTTGACGATCGGCTGAATTAAAACTGCATTTCTGGAGAAGGGGGATTATCTACTAAATGGCGGCTTTACCTACCTGGCGGTGAGTGTCGTAACATACTTGTAGCGATCTGACCACATCCAAGGTGTGCCAAATGGATTCTTCTTCAAATGAAGGATTCTTATAGATGGAAGGCAATATAATTTCTTGATTCCGATGTAATTTTGAGAGGACTTTAGGAGTACATTCCAGAACCAATCTTAGAACTGCTTTATCTTCCAAGATTTGAGTGAATGGATGTTCAGACAAAAGGGGTTGGAGTTCAGAAGCCCTTCAAACAGGCTTGATAGCAATAAGAAATACGTTTTTCAATGTCAAGTCCCATAGGGATGATGAATCAATAGGTTAAAATGGTGCACCAGTTAAACTGTGTAGCACTGGTGGTAGATCCCATGCTGGATTGAAATTTTTAATTGGTGGTCTGATTTTCATGGTCCCCTTTAGAAATTGCTTGACTGTAGGATCTAGAGCCCATTGGACATTAGATGTGGCTGAGAAGGCAGACAATTGAACCTTCAGGGAGCTTTCTATTCCCTTTTGTAAAACTTAACAAGTTAGAAAAGTTTATTGAAACTGAATCTTTACCCATTCCACATATGTTCTCCAAATCCTATAGTACACTTTGGATGTCCAGAGAGGTCCAATAGCTTCCATTACTATGCACTAACATAGCAATTTGAACCCAAGGAGTCCCAAAGTGCTTGGGTTGTATCTGGGTTCTTCCCTGGGGAGAGAGGCTGAACTCCACATAGGTGCCATAATGAAAAACTAATTTCTAACAGCTGGAGGACAGGAAAAAAAGACTGCTGGATATGGGGAGGTGACTCAACATTATTTTAAGATTCCTGTCCTATCAGCTGAGAGGGAGGAGCTTAACCCATAGGTGATGCTGACATGGATTAGCCTCCTGCTTATTTTAGAGTAATGTCTGATTGTCTGGTTGTAAACATTTGTGAGCTTTTCTCTAACTACAAGACAGAAATATATTGAATCAATGACAGTTTAGAAAAAAATTACCTTATTCATTCTTTTTTATAGTTATTAGCAGGAGGAGAAGTTTACATTAATGATAGAATTTCAATAGTGGTTGTTGGTTCAAAATCCTGAATAAGGAGATGGCTATTAATTTTTTTATATATATATTTCTACTTTGTGAAAGTGTGTCTCATCAAAACAAAGCAGTATGCAAAAATATATAGTATGACGTATTGTTAAATTGGCTCTTGGTACCCAAAGCTGTAATAAAATTGCTGATCAAAGGGAGTAATTAAGACGGTTAGGAGCCAAGAGATCCTACAATTATCTAAGGGCCTTCATTTTGTATAAATATAAAAGTCACCAAAACCCCCAAAATGTTTGAATATAACCAATGCTGCTATTCCTGCTGCTATGTTCCACATAACTGTATCCTGTGTCAAAACTGAGTGAAATCAATCCTAACAGTGACTCTGCCTTTACGTTTATATGTAGTCTGCAATTGCACCCTCAGGTATCACCCTTACCACAAATTTATATGGACTATTTTACAGGCATACACTTAAGATTTGCATGTCCCTTATGAACATGTCTGCTAAAGTTGTGATAAACCTGGTGTTAAATAAAATGTCCAATATCACACAGAATCTCCTGTAACAAACTGAATAATATGTGATAGGGCTGTAATATTAAATATTTTTTTATCAGTATTAAAAGTGGATTAGACCACAAAACATTTAATTTCCAAGCTAAGCCTTAATAATGTTGTGGCTAGATAATATAATAACCATATCACACTGATTTAAGTACATTTTCACATATACTTTACTACAATAAAGAGCACACTAATTTTCCATTCAAAGCAGCTCTGTCATATTGTGTTTTCAAAACACTCTAGAATATTGTGCTTAATAGCAAATAATCACATTTTGCTTCATCACTTGTTATATTATCTGGCCATATTGTTGCAGGATTCATTAGTAAAGATCTACTATAAATTGACCAAAAAAGCCTAATCCGCACACAAAGATAAGTGGGATTTCAGTGTGTATGCTTATTCTAAGAACTTATTTTTTGTTTTTAATTTTGCCATTACTAATATCACAACTATATCTAAAAATCTCACAAAGAGTGTAAAGCCCACAAATAGTCACATTTCAATTGTGCATTAAATTAATGTCAGTTTAAAGGAACTGAATTGAACACCTGATGTTGTTATGCAGCTTTGAGCGTCCCTTGAATGTGTTACTATGCTACACTTTGTGTTAAAATATATAGCCAAGAGGAAAATTGTGTGTGAGAGACTAAAGACTTAAGTATTATCTCCACTCTCCTGCAAGGTTAGGGCATTTCCTGAGGGTGTTTTCAGGTCAGGTTTCAACTACCTTCCTTCTGGTTTCAGCTTCAGTGA
Organism: Pelobates fuscus; assembly: GCF_036172605.1. NCBI lineage: Eukaryota > Metazoa > Chordata > Amphibia > Anura > Pelobatidae > Pelobates > Pelobates fuscus. The sequence goes on along the minus strand of NC_086325.1, from coordinate 112,126,018 downwards.
TTTGTATAACTATAAATATGTTTTATAACATTTCCTGTGTTTTATGGTTTTAAAACAAAAACATGCTACAAATGAAATAACTGACATACTTAAAAACTGCTTGTTTCAAAACAAACACATGCAGAAACGATATGTTAGGTAATGATATGAATTAGTGATAAAAACTAGAGAGTTTATTCCATGTTGTCAGCATCTCTCATATGGTGTTAGTACAAAGCAAGTTACGTAAAGGATTTATTATTAACATCTTTTGAGGCTAATAATTAAATATATTGTGTATTCTGTATGTCCTTAAAACCTTATAAAGAGCAAGGATATATGCTTACATTTCAGCAGGTTTTTCATTGAGTTTTAGTTACTATATACAGAGTCCAAATTCCTTACAGTCATAATAATCAATACAAATTTCAATAATAATGCATATACAGAAATGCATTAAAAAATAGAGTGATTAAGAACACTGCTCAGCTATATGTTATGCATTATCTTTAGAAGCGTGTGGACCCTAACAAAACAAGAGTTATATGATTTATTTGAGCAGTACCTGGCCTGTAAATTGAAAGATAGCCTGGATGTAATTGTTATCCTCAAAACAAGTCTGAATCTAAATCCCTTTAAATATTAACTGGGGACAAGTATTTTACTGCAATAAGTGACCTCTAAGTACCTGCTTGTTGCAAAAAAAAAAAAAAAAAACTAATTTAATGTGTTTCTTTTGCGCAAAACACTATGCAATGTTTCCATTTATTTTGCATACAAATCCACATAAGACTGTGATCTCCTCAAAACAAATGTATTCATGTAATCACAAATATTATTTGTTATTTATGTGTTGTAATATAACTGTTGTTGTGTTTTGCTCTAGAACAAGTGAACATGCTGACATGTCTTAAATCATGTTAGCTATCCTACTGTAAATCCAAAGCAAACACAAACTACCTTCCCTCTCTTACCTACACCATATCCAATATCTGTGCTGCTCCTATATTGTTGTCATGATATATTTTATTTTATTTCTTTTTATTAGAAAAAAGTAACTTAAAGCCTTCAAGTAATTTTTGAAGATGTAAATTGTAGAACTTATTTATTAAGGATGTCATATGTTTTAATTTATTATATACACAATGTTTAGTATTTTTTCTTAATACATTTGTTTTAACTATCATTCTAGTTTTTACACAGGATTTTTGTTTCTCATCTGCATTATTCAAATATATGCTGGTTATTTATTATTTTTTTATTTTAACATGATATATTTTTGCTAGACAAATTTTAGAAGACAAAATATTATAAAATATATGGGGTTTTTTGTGATCTTGTGTTGTGCAATCTGCTTGTAACGAGTATTGTAGCCTTTGAGAGAACATCTAAAACATGTTTAGAAAGGCATTTTATAAATATTAATCTGTTTGAAATTACATTTGTTAAAGTTAAACTACTACAGATTGAATGGTGACAGATTTACAAATCAATCTAAACATTTCAGTTTTTTTCCCCTATCTTCTTCGATTTAGTACCAGTTTTTCCAAGTAACTCTTAACCCCTTAAGGGCAGAGGCAATTGTCCTGCAAAAAAAAAAAAATTAGAATTTCAGCTACATATCTATTCAACCATAATTTACCTCTTTCATATTAAGTGTACCCACACTCATCATATATAATTTTGTTTAGTATAAATTAATTTCACATAAAATATGTATATATATGGAACACAATTTAATATGAATAAAATAAAAAAGAAATTAAGAAATGTTATTGTCAATGTCATAATACTTTCACTGCTTTTACTGCAATAAAATACACATATTTCTATGCTGTGATGCCTCTCACATACAGGTTTCATGGCGTTTTGAAAAGTTACAGCATTAAATAAAGAGCTTGCCTGTTTCAGTTTTTACATATTGAAATTTGCCAGATTGGTTTGCTGGGCCTATATTGCCGTTTAGACCAAATGGCAGCCCACAAATGAGAATTACCCCCATCATGGCATACCTTTTGCAAAAATACTCTGGATACCCAGAGTATCCAAAATGTGGTATGTGGAGACTTTTTTAGTAGCCATTTCGTCACAAACCTTGGCCAATAAGTGTTCATTTTTGTGGGGTTTTTTTCAGAAATACTGCACTTTCACTGTAAATCATCATCATCATAATATGTTTTACTCTATATGCTTATATTGTATTATATTATATGTTTTACTACTCTAAAAGGAGCCTATATAACAAAATGGGGGAACTAGAGGCAATAGCATACACTTAAGATTTGCATGTCCCTTCTTAAAACCCCAATGGTACCCATTTAAGTTAACTGTCCAGTCATGTGTCTCATCCCACCATGTTTCTGTTATATAATAGGCATAACAGAAACATGGTGGGATGAGTCACATGACTGGGCAGTTAACTTAAATGGGTACACGTTATTTAGGAGGGATAGGAAAAACAAGAAGGGTGGTGGGGTATGTTTGTATGTCAGCCATGAGTTCAAGTCAAATCTTAGGCATGTGGAGTACGACGAGGAAAATGTGGAAGCTTTATGGTTAGATATCTGCTTGGGGCAAACAAAGGGAAATACGTTATTGGTTGGGATATGTTATAAACCACCAAATGTAAATATTAATGAGGAAGAACTGCTGTTAGAGCAAATTGGTAAAGCTGCAAATCGGGGTAACACATTAATTATTGGAGATTTTAATTACCCGGATATAAATTGGGATAGAGGGACTATTACTTCAGCTAGGGGAATCTGTTTTTTGAATGCGTTAAATGACACGTTTATGTCACAACTGGTACAAGCACCAACTAGAAAGGATGCTTGTCTGGATCTCGTTATAACAAAAAATGTTAATCTTTTAACCAACATTCAAGTAGGGTAGCATTTGGGAAATAGTGATCACAATATGGTAACTTTTGAAATAAACTCAAAAAAGCAAAAGCATGTGGGATATATTAAAACGTTTAATTTTAAAAAAGCCAATTTTAATAAGATTAGGGCAGCTCTACAACATATCGACTGGCATAAACTCCTTAGTGATAAAAACACTGAGGAAAAATGGAAACTATTCAAACAAATATTAGAAAGGTACATTTCACAGTATGTATCACTGGGTAATAAATATAAAAGAAACAAATTAAAACCAATGCGGCTTAGTAGATAATTAAAACAAGAGATTAAAAATAAGAAAAGGGTTTTTAAAGCATTTAAATCGGACAAATCAGAGGCATCCTATATAAGATATAAGGAAGCCAATAATACTTGCAAAAAGGCAAAGAAAGTGAGAAATTGATAGCCAGAGAATACAAAACCAACCCCAAATTTTTTTTCAAGTACATTAATTCTAAAAAAAACAAAAAATGAAAGTGTAGGTACACTGAAAACAGAGATGGGTCTGTTAGTCAATGAAGACCAGGAAAAGGCAGACATTTTAAATAACTATTTTTCTTCAGTATATATTAATGAGGATCCTATGGCAAGAGATATGCATATGATTGCTGCAACAAACTTGCAGATAACTTGTGATTGCATAACTCGAGACAAGGTGCTACAGCTATTAAAGAAAATTAATGTAAATAAAGCTCTGGGGCCTGACGGTATCCACCCACGAGTACTTAAGGAGCTAAGTGGGGAAATAAGTGAACCTCTGTATTTCATTTTTCAAGATTCTTTTGTTTCAGGTATTGTACCGGAGGATTGGAGGAAGGTAGATGTTGTTCCTATATTTAAAAAGGGTTCAAAATCCTTGCCTGGAAAATATAGACCTGTGAGCTTAACTTCTGTGACTGGGAAATTATTTAAATGGCTATTAAGGGATAATATTCAGGAATTCATTGGGAAGAACTGTGTTATTAGCAATAATCAGCATGGTTTTATGAAACATAGGTCATGTCAAACTAACCTAATTGCATTCTACGAAGAAGTACGTAGAAATATAGATCAGGGTGTTGCAGTGGATGTGATCTACTTGGATTTTGCCAAGGCATTTGATACAGTTCCTCACAATAGGTTAGTCTTCAAACTAAAATAAATTGGTCTAGATGAATATTCTTGTTCTTGGGTAGAACATTGGCTTAAGGATAGAGTACAGCGAGTTGTCATAAATGGTAAATTTTCAAGCTGGACAAAAGTGGTAAGTGGTGTCCCTCAGGTTTCTGTTTTGGGACCGCTTCTGTTTAACATATTTATAAATGATCTTGAAATGGGCATTGAAAGCCATGTATCAGTGTTTGCAGATGACACAAAACTTTGTAAAGTAATAAAATGTGAGCAGGATATTGCTGCAGATGGATTTGGATAGATTGGGGGATTGGGCACTAAAATGGCAGATGAAATTTAACGTAGAAAAATGCAAAGTTATGCACTTCGGGGTTAAGAATGCACAAGCAATTTTCACCCTAAATCAGGGGTTCTCAACCTTGTCCTCAAGGACCCCCTACCAGTCCATGGTTTAGGGATTACTTGGGTGTGTCTAAGGTGTTTAGAAAAAGGAAAAAAAACACCTTAGAGTCTAAGGTGTTTTTTTTTCCCTTTTTCTAAACACCTTAGACACACCCAGGTAATCTTCCCAATAACTGGACGACACACAGTATCAGGAGTAGAACTGGCATTTATTGGCAACATTCCTGCTTTTATGAGATTCTCCCATGCAAGGGAGGGATTTACAGTAATTACACATTGCACCAATCATAGCGTTGTTACCTCCCAAACATCTCCTCCCCTTGGCTTAACAGATGATATAATTATACTGTACATATTTTTCCCCACTTTCTGGATGTACCCCAAATATGTATGCTATACCTTTAAATACCCCTGGTAGCCCTGATCTGGGTGAGAAACATATCCAAAAATCACCCAGATCAGACCAGGGGTTCGGGAGTTATATGAAGGTAAAGTTTTGACCGACCGCATGAAAAAAGATGCCAAAAATAGTTCCATAAAATCTGGTCCTGCGGTCGGTCTCTGTTTGTGCCCCAAAACTCCTGAAATGCTATATCACACATATTGAGGTCGGTAACCGGATGAATCTCCTAATTCGTGGGATTCATCCTACCGAACGACAGGCCGTTCGTGGGTTTCTTTTGGTACTTTCTGCCGTCCTGGACTCTTAGCGGTGTTCGGCTAGTCGAGTGTCCGTTTTGAGTTCCAGACACTCGATGACCAAACACCGCTGTTCGGGAGTTTAAGATGGCCGCCACCACATGTTCGGCTAACAAAATGGCGGCCACCCAGGAGACATGCAGTACATTAGTATTAACCAAGGGAATAAATCCAGGTGGCGGGTCCCAGTGCGCCCGATGCTTGGGCATTTGGGCCACCTTGCTTTACCGCAGGCAGGCCTGCTGCACGTCCTCAGTTTTCCTTTGGGAACAGGTGGCACGTTGTGCGGTTCGTCTGTGGGGGCGAGATCCGGGTGCCTGACAGAAGGTGGCTGGTGGCCCGCTTGAGGGATATGGGTTTGCGCCCGTGGACCTGCACACTCTCATCCATGCCTTGGGAGCCCGGGAGTTTGACGTCTCATTCATGACGTCGCAGCTCCTGGATCGTTTCTGGGCTGGATGGGAGACTGCCAGGTCTGCACAGGGTATGAAGTGGGCAGGATTAACCGCTGTGCCCATTTCTCACCAGGGTCTAAAGAAGGTCACCTTCCTGGTGAGAAATGAGTCCATCCCAAAAGCGGACATCCTAGTATGGGCTCGGAGGTTTGGGGATATTAAATTTCCCCCAGTTAAGATCTTAGACGAGGATGGGATATGGACAGGTGGGTGGACTGTCTCAGTGTTGCTGCGGGAGATAAGAGGTGTCACACAGCACATGCCAAATAGTATTTTTATCGGGGTTGACAGGGTATCTTGCTTTTACCCTGGTCAGCCCAGGGTATGTCACAAGTGCGGATCGTATAGGCATTTCAGCAATGCCTGTACGGTCCTTAAATGCACTATGTGCGGCGCTGTGGGGCACCTCCGGGACAGCTGCAGGGAAATCCGATGCCATCTGTGCTCGGAGATGGGTCATACGTACCGCACCTGCCCCGAAGCCCAGCATAATGTGGAGTCTATCTGGAGTCGGGAGCGGGTGAAAATGGAGGAGATGGACTCTGCTGGGTTAGGGGATCAGGTAGCAGGAACATCTACAGTGCCCATTTCTGGCACAGGGGTTTCCCTGCCCCAGCCACTGACAATCCTCCCCTCGGTCTCAGTACCACCTCAGGATCCCGGGACGGCAACTAGTTCACATCCCCTCACAAAGGTTGATAGAGTAGGCACATCCTTAAAGTTGGTTTTAAAGTTACAGAGTATGTGTGGAAACTGTATTTTTACTGTATGTAATAAATTATGTTAACTGTTTATCTGAGGGGAGGGGATGTGTGGGTTGTACTGTTACTTGATTGGTTATTTTATGCCTCCCCCTGGGTGTGTCCTGTATGTGCACAACCGTAATAAAAACCAGGCTGGGTGTGCCAGGACCTGAGATTCTGCTAGACCATCAAACCGATGTGTCGTCTCGTTTTTGGGGGAATTGGATTGTATGCTGACTGCCAGGAGTGTAAGCGGATTGTAGGCTTTTCCTGTTCGGCTGATTCCAGGGTTCGTGTGTTTCCAGTTCGGGAGTTTCCAGAATTCGTACAGTTTGCAGTTCGGGAGATTGGTGATGGCTGTAGCTGCTGGTCTATGGAAAAGGGGGATATCGCCTAAACTGGGTTTTATCCTCTTGTAAGTGAAACGGTCCGTTACAATTGGTGGCAAGCGGCGGGATCGTTCCTACAGCCAGAAGGACAGCTACAGACAACACCAATTCCTTGGAGTTACAAATTGAGGGCAACGTTAGCACTCGTGCAGCGCCCCTGGCAGCAGAGGTATCCAGCGACTTGGAGCAGACAAGTATGGAAGGCTCTGACGCTGAAGATTATGGGCTGGCCGAGGTGAGGCAGCAAGTGGCCCAGTATGGGGGTTATGTATCCATGGAGATATTCCAGGGGATCTGGAACCAGGTCATGGCTAAGCGAAACTCAAGGATGGACGGAGAGTATGCTCAGCGGAAAGAGTGTTACAGCAGCAGAGTAGAGGCTGCATCCGAGGAGGTTAGCCGTCTTCCCCTGAGGCGGCAGTGTGTAACCCAGGGAGCTAAAGGTGCCGTCCTTCCTCCCCAGCGGCAGAGTAAGTCCCAGGGAGCTAAAGGTGCCGTCCTTCCTCCCCAGCGGCAGATTGTATCACAGGGAGCTAAAGGTTCCGTCCTTCCTCCCCAGCGGCAGATTGTATCACAGGGAGCTAAAGGTGTCGTCCTTCCTCCCCAGCGGCAGTGTGTGTCCCAGGGAGCTGAAGGTGCAATCCTTCCTCCCCAGCGGCAGTGTGTATCCCAGGGAGCTGAAGGTGTCGCCCTTCCTCCCCAGCGGCAGTGTGTACCCCAGGGAGCTGAAGGTGCAATCCTTCCTCCCCAGTGGCAGTGTGTGTCCCAGGGAGCAGAAGGTGCCTGTGAAGAAATGACTATATTATTCGATATTTTGTTGCATAGTTCTTGCTTTTTTGTGTACTTTTCATTCGGCAGATGGGACTGCCGAACAGAGACCACCCCTGGCTCACTTAACTTCAAAGCCGGCATCACTTTCACCCTCTATGTGTGCGGTCAGCGTTCGTACTGTCGAACGCCACGTGGCAGAGAAAACCGCGGCCATCTTTTTTTCGCCAAACAAAGGCAGCGGGACTTGGTCGTCGAGTGTCTGGAACTAAAATCGGACACTCGACTTCCCAATCACCGGTCTCCATCATGCGAACGCTGGAACTAGTGATACCGATTAGCTAGGAGAGCGCTATTCGGTACAAATATGCACACGAATGAGGGGAACAATCGCTGCTAGGAGCCAGGGGAATTCATTCGGTACTTTTATGCATTTCTTCCCTTTTTCTGAAGTGACCGGCAAAACCACACGAACCTCTGGAACTATTTTGGGCAGTCCGCCCCCAGTGGACCGGTCACAAAGGACTTCCATACTTTTTGCGAACCCCTGAACCGATCCGGGTGAAATTTGGATATGTTGGTCACCCGGATCGGGGCTATCAGGGGATATAGTATTTGTGGGGATACCCCAGGTATAAAGGGGTGTTCCAGAAATTGGGGAAAATAGTGAATTTCCAGCCTGGAGATAATTAGGTTGTTACTATATCAGACCTGATTATCTCCAGGACTAGGGGAGGGAACTGCCTGTTTGTATTGGGTGTGTTTTATATTTTTACTGTTCGGGATTGGATAAATGTTACTCCTCCCTGTGGGATGTCCCCTTGCATGGGGACCTGCATAAAAAGCCATGTGTGTGAATAAACGTTAGTTCTGCTTGTATCCTGAACCTGGACTCTGACTGTTATTTGGAATTCGTATGCTGTAACAAGGGAATTATCTTATGCAGCTGTTATATTCCGTATGGATTTCGTTCCTGTAACTACCGAACCGGACTCTCGCTACTTTAGGCTCTGACCGTCCGGGAGGAAACTACCGAACTCGGTTTGGTTAAACTTGGTTTCCTTACAGTGCCGTCCTTCCTCCCCAGCGGCAGTGTGTACCCCAGGGAGCTGAAGGTGCAATCCTTCCTCCCCAGCGGCAGTGTGTATCCCAGGGAGCTGAAGGTGCCGTCCTTCCTCCCCAGCGGCAGTGTGTATCCCAGGGAGCTGAAGGTGTCGTCCTTCCTCCCCAGCGGCAGTGTGTACCCCAGGGAGCTGAAGGTGCCGTCCTTCCTCCCCAGCGGCAGTGTGTACCCCAGGGAGCTGAAGGTGCAATCCTTCCTCCCCAGCGGCAGTGTGTATCCCAGGGAGCTGAAGGTGCCGTCCTTCCTCCCCAGCGGCAGTGTGTACCCCAGGGAGCTGATGGTGTTGTCCATCCTCCCCAGCGGCAGTGTGTAACCCAGTGAGCCGAAGGTGTCGTCCTTCCTCCCCAGCGCCAGGGAGCTGAGGGTGCAATCCTTCCTCCCCGGCAGCAGTATGTACCCCAGGGAGCTGAAGGTGCCGTCCTTCCTCCCCAGCGGCAGTGTGTACCCCAGGGAGCTGATGGTGTTGTCCGTCCTCCCCAGCGGCAGTGTGTAACCCAGTGAGCCGAAGGTGTCGTCCTTCCTCCCCAGCGCCAGGGAGCTGAGGGTGCAATCCTTCCTCCCCGGCAGCAGTATGTACCCCAGGGAGCTGAGGGTGCAATCCTTCCTCCCCAGCGGCAGTGTGTCCTGCAGGGAGCAGAGACCGTCAGTCTCACACCCCAGCAGCAGGACAAAATAATGAAAGGGGAAACAGCTGGTCCCCCTCTCCACCAGCAGAGAGAGTGTCAGGGAGAGGAGCCTGTTAACCCCTCTCCCCAGCGGCAGTTGACAGTCCAGAGAGAGATGCTTGTTACACCCTCTCTCCAGTGGCAGCCTAACCCACCAAGGGGAGATGTTGAGCCCCACAACTGTGCAGATGGGACCGTAGTCTCTGCACTTACAGCCCAAGGGGTAGGGACGGTCGGTCCTGTCCCCCAGCCCCAGAGCTGTGTACCCAGAGGGGAGACGGTTGGTCTCCCCCTCCCACAACCAGGCTCCAATCAGGCTACTTCAGTGGTAGCGCTGGCACCAGGGCAGAGTACCGCTGGTCTCTACCCACTCAGCAACCCACCAGGGCAGTCTACCTGCTTCCCGCACAGCCATGGTGAAGAACCTGAACCTGGACAAGCTGCTACTTTATCCAGGTGGAGTAAACATTTATTGTGGGTGGGAGGTAATGCTGTTTGTGCTTTGTGGGTGGGTTGCTGGACTAACCAGGGCACTGACCGGCAGGAGGTCAGATACCCTGTTAGTCTGGGGGGTAAAGGGGAGAAGTGTGGTGAAACCGACCTCGCCACGTGTCCTTGGAGGGGGCTGCTTGCCCGCCTCTTGCCTTTGGACTATGGCCCTGGGAGATTGGGCCCTTTTACAAAACGTATTCAGCCCTAACAGAGTGCATGTCACTCATTCTGGCCCTTTAAACACAGTGGGGCCATTCGGTACTTGCCCTGTGTGAGCAGTGATACCCCCAGATAGCTATGCCATGGAGCCTATTCATATAATGAAAGACTATGGGAAAGACTTTGGCTCCATGGCAATTAAACTGTATTTGTGTGGCCTGCGTGCCATTCACCTAATAATGTGCACGCAGACCTGAGCTATCTGAGGATATGTTACATGTCTGTGTTTAATGTATAAAAAGTGACTTTATATATTTTAAAACATAATCCTGTATTTAGGTCCCCACATGTGTAATGGAGTTTTGTCTTTGACCTGGGAGATAATTGGATTACTTCTCCAATTATCTCCAGGGCAGAAGGGAGGATGCCAGGATGCATTGTGGGGATGTTTTACTTTTCCTGTTTGAGCCAGATTAAAATACTGCCAGCCAGGGGGAACAAAAGATACTTTTACTAACTTTTGAACCCCTGGTCTGATTCATGCCATTTTTTAATATGTTGTTCCCCTGAATGGATTGATTGTTGTTATGTATTTTTATGTGAATGTGGTGTATGGTTTTAAAGTTACAGAGTATGTGTGGAAACTGTATTTTTACTGTATGTAATAAATTATGTTAACTGCTTATCTGAGGGGATGTGTGGGTTGTACTGTTACTTGATTGGTTATTTTATGCCTCCCCCTGGGTGTGTCCTGTATGTGCACAACCGTAATAAAAACCAGGCTGGGTGTGCCAGGACCTGAGATTCTGCTAGACCATCAAATCGATGTGTCGTCTCGTTTTTGGGGGAATTGGATTGTATGCTGACTGCCAGGAGTGTAAGCGGATTGTAGGCTTTTCCTGTTCGGCTGATTCCAGGGTTCGTGTGTTTCCAGTTCGGGAGTTTCCAGAATTCGTAGTTTGCAGTTCGGGAGATTGGTGATTGCTGTAGCTGCTGGTCTATGGAAAAGGGGGATATCGCCTAAACTGGGTTTTATCCTCTTGTAAGTGAAACGGTCCGTTACAGTCCCCTACCGTACAACCCCTGGAATGTCTGTAGGGAAACCCCTTGCATGGGGAATACCATAAATACTGGAAGCCTGTGAATAAAGCTCAGTTGACTCCCAGCCTATGTGTCGTCTAGTTCTTGGGAGGGAAGGATTGTATAACGCTACCCGGATTGTTGCATGCTGTACCTGCCTTCTTGGATTATTACCTGTTTTTCCTGTCTACCAGCGGAGACCCTGTGGATTAAACTACTTCTCTGCTACAATTGGTGGCAAGCGACGGGATTTCAAACCGCACAGCAAATCCACGATCGGCAGTAACTACCGAACAAAGAGGAGAGGCAGCAGCACAATGGAACGAGCCATTCGGATAAAACCAGTGTTCGGGAAATATGTCAAAGTATACGAACGATTGGTGAATGGAGGCTGACTATGCAGCATTGAAAAGAGTTACATTGAAGGAATTACTACAAGCAAGAGGGGTAAACGCCAGCAACAAAACAAAAGCGACCCTTGTAGCAGAGCTCATGGAGGGAGACAGAGCAATCCCTGCAGCGGCCCCACAGGAGGCAGAACGCAGTGAATTTGACAGGGAGCTACAGGGCAGACTGGCCTACTACCCAGAACCCCACTTGAGAGAAATAATGGACCGGCTGATGGCGGACGTACAAGAATACCTGGTGGTCAAACACAAAGCAATTCAGCGAGCCGGGGAGAGAGCTTCAACGCCTGTCCACATTGCCCAGGGGAAGCCTAAGATTCCGTACCAGGCGTTTAAAAGCTATACCTACAAGATTTTGAAAGGTTATGCCACCTGCACAATATAAGTGCGGAGGATTGGGTACCCCTACTGGCAGGGAGACTATCTGGCTGTGCAGCAGAGGCATATTGTGCCGTACCAGACGAGGACAGTACAGACTATGCCAAGGTGAAGCAGGCCATTCTAGCTAGGTATGCGATTACCTCAGAGGTCTACCACCTAAAGTTCCGAGATATTAAAAAGCTCACCAGAGACACTCACACAGAATGGGCGCACCGTCTACAACGAGCAGCAAAAGGATGGTTGGAAGCCACCCAAGTCAACACCCTAGAAGACCTGTTCCAACTAATGGTAATGGAGCAGTTCTTTAACGGGATACCCGCTCATTTGCAGAATTGGGTGTGAGATCGAAAACCACGCACTCTACAAGATGCAGCTAAGTTAGCAGATGAGTTCCAGGATACCAGGAGGGAATAGCACATTCAACCAAGGGCAGCCTATGGCCCTACTGCACAAGTACCAGCCGTAACCACAGCCATCCCAGCACGCCCGGGGTTAAGCAATAACACCTACACCCCCAGGTATCAGGCTCGCCCCCTGATACGATGCCACACCTGCAACCAACAGGGGCATATACAGCGAGACTGCCCCCGCAACCGACCTCGGCCCAGCTGGAATACCCCGGCACCCAACAACCGGGCAGCGGTTCAATGTGCCCAAGCAGAACCCTACAGAGTACCCGAGGTCCCAGCTTCCACCGAAGCTGCATGAAGTCAACCCTGTCCAAGCAGCCTCTGACAACCGCCAAGGGCACCGACAAGAAGTACAGATGGAGGGGAGAGAGGTGCAGGGTTTGCGAGACTCTGGAGCTACTAAAACGCTGGTCCGCAACCACCTAGTACCCAAGGGCAACCTCACGGGGGAGTGTGTGGCAGACGGGTAGCAGGGGGAGCGATCTACAAGATCCCCACTGCCAAGGTACACCTGAATTGGGGAGCGGGGAATGGGAATGTGGAGGTGGGCATGATGCAGGATTTACCCGCAGACGTTATTTTGGGCAACGATCTGGGGGAGCTGACTTCAGCTTTTGTTCCCCAACCTACCATCCACGAAGCTTATCCAGTTGTGACCCGGCAGTAGGCTCGCACCACAGCACCACCTAACCACTCTGAGGCTCAGGTAAGCAATGTGCCCCCCATGCCTAATGTCACTCCCTGGGCATCCCCCCTAGAATTTGGGTCGGAAGTGGCCCTAGACCCTTCCTTGCAGTTGTATAAAGACCGTGTAGATAAAAATCAGGCAGGGTTAGAAGGGGAAAGGTACACATGGGAAAAGGGACTCCTATACTGTCATGCCGAGAAGGTAATAGCCGGATCGATCCCAATACCCATTAAACAATTAATTGTTCCCCGAAAATATAGATTGGAATTGCTGCGCATAGCGCATGACATACCCCTGTCCGGACACTTAGGGATCAGCCGTACTAAACACCGGCTGACCCAGAATTTATTTTGGCCAGGTATCTCGCAGGATGTACGGCGAAATTGCCAAACCTGTGATACCTGCCAAAGGGTAGGAAAGAGGGGTGACCGATACAAGGCCCGACTACGCTCCCTTCCCATAATTGAGGAACCCTTTAGTCGGGTAGCTGTAGATATAATAGGACCCCTAACTAAACCTAGCCCATCTGGCAAGAAATACGTCCTAACCGTGGTGGACTACGCCACCAGATACCCTGAGGCAGTAGCCTTAACCAATGTGCACGCAGAAACGGTAGCAGATGCCCTGATGCGAATATTCTCCCATGTGGGCTTTCCCAGGGAGATCATTTCGGATCGGGGCACACAGTTCACCGCCGAAGTAACGCTCCAGCTCTGGAAGATATGTGGGGTACAACAGATCTTGAACTCCGCATATCACCCCCAGTCCACTGGGCTCTGTGAACGTTTTAACGGCACCCTCAAACAGATGATCCGTACGTTCATGGATACCCAGAAAGACTGGGAAAGGTTCCTCCCCCACTTAATGTTTGCATATAGGGAGGGAATCCACCGGATTCTCTCCTTTCGAACTCCTGTTCGGAAGGAGAGTGAGGGGCCCCCTCGATTTAATCCGGGAACATTGGGAAGGAGAAGGGACCATTAATGGTACACCTATCGTACCATATGTGCTGGAGTTTAGGGAACGCTTGGAGGCCCTGACTCAGACTGTACGCGACAACCTCCAGGCGGCCCAACAACGACAGAGCCGATGGTACGATAGGGGAGCCAGGGACCTCAGCTTTCAAGTTGGGCAAAAAGTATTAATTTTACGACCAGTCCACAAAGACAAGCTGCAGGCTTCCTGGCAGTGCCCATACAAGGTGGTAGAACAAATATGTTGTGACGAACCCATCTGTATAGACTTATATTGCTGGTTCGTCTGTTTGCCTTGATTTCGTGGATTTCCTGTTCGTATGCCCTTGTTTGTATGTTTTCCCTAATACCGATTGAAACTACTGAACAAACGGCCACCCAGGAGAGGAGTGTGCTGCTCATTAACACATTGACCACAATTAGAACGTTGCGGTTAACCGCAGACACCTCTCCATTCCATTCGTACGGGTGGTCGTCGTTCGTATGCCGACCACGAGGCGGTGGCCATTTTGGGACACGAGGAGAATCAGCGGTGTTCGGTGCAAAACCTATGGAACTAAAAACGGATACTTTATCTGCCGAACACCGCTGGAGGCTGCCGCCCACCTTCTATTTCGTTGAGGCGTACGAACACCGGCTAGTTCGGGAGTTTCTATCCTTCGTATGGACTTTACTCAGATAGCCGTCCCATGGAGTCATTCGTATACCGAAGGACTTGTGAGAGACTTTGACTCCATGGCGATCGAACTATGTACATCGGATCTGAGCGCTATTCGGTAGGAATATGCACTCAGATCCAGGCTATCTGGGGATACGTTACACGAACCATATGCAATCGGTATTTCTGACTTTATGTATTTTATTGTATTTTTCTTATTATGTTTTAAAATGGCGATGGTCTCTATCCTTGGAGATAATTAGGTTTCTTCCTAATTATCTCCGGGATAGAGAAGAAGGATTTATGGGTCAAATGGGAAGGGCTTATATTGAAGCCACTGCGATTGGCTACTGTCCAATATCTTTTACAGTCTTCCACAAGGTCCCCTAGGGGAGTGTCCACCTTGTGGAGACCCACATAAATACCGGGCAGGTAGCCCCCATTAAACACATTCCTGTTTGACCTTCAAGACGGAGCTTGGTCTCGTTTGTGGAGGGATTTACTATTGGGACAGCGTTTTCGTTTTTTTCTAGCTGTGAAAGGATTTCGGATGGATTGCTGATCGGGAGTTGCCATGTTCGTATGCTCCGTTCGGGAGTTTTACGATCGGCTGGACTAAAACTGCATTTCTGGAGAAAGGGGATTATCTACTAAATGGCGGCTTCATTCCCCTGGCGGTGAGTGTCGTAACATATGTGATACCACCTATGTAATCGTCCCAGTCACAGGCATTGGAGCCAAACTCATGCTCCACGTAAACATGCTCAAACCCTACCAGGAGCGCATCTGCGGCTGAGGATGCAATTTGTGCATCTGCGGCTGAGGATTTTGATAACCTACCTCTCCCAGACCTCCTAGATCAGGAGGGCCGGAACGGAGACCTGGGAGAAGTACAGTTAGGGGAACGGCTAAGCTCACAGGAGCGTACCCAAGTCCAAAGCCTAATTAGGAAAAAAGGGGCCACCTTCTCTAACTTACCCGGGAACACCCCGTTGGCCACCCACAAGGTAGAAACCTTAGAACAGACCCCCCTTCGCCAACATCCCTACTGTATCCCAGAATCAGTAAAAGAGAGTATGCGTAAGGAGATTGAGGAGATGCTACAGCTAGGAGTGATAGAGCACCCTGATAGCCCTTGGGCCTCCCCAGTAGTGCTAGTGCAGAAACGGGATGGAACGACCCGGAGGCTACCGGAGGCTCAACGATAAAACCACTTCAGACGCTTACCTTATGCCCCGGATAGACAAGCTCCTAGATAAAATGGCCAGAGGCCAGTACCTCACCACAATAGATCTGTGTAAAGGGTACTGGCAATTTCCCCTAGCCAGGGACGCCATCCCTAAGTCGTCGTTTGTCACCCCGTTTGGCCTGTATCAGTTCAAAGTCATGCCATTCGGGATGAAAAACGCCCCAGCTACCTTTCAGAGGATGGTGGATCGGCTACTGGATGGGTTTCAGGAGTACACTTGCGCTTACTTAGACGATATTGCCATTTTAGCTGCTCCTGGCCCGAACATCTGACCCACATAGGAGCCATTCTAGATCGGATTAGGGAAGCGGGATTGACCCTCAAACACAGCAAATGCCACATAGGGATGGCCGAGGTTCAGTACTTAGGTCACTGGGTAGGAAGCGGTCAACAGAACCCCGAGCCTGCTAAGATAGAGGCTGTCGCACCAAAACCCAGGTTTTAGCATTCCTAGGTACCGCAGGGTATTACCGCAAATTTGTACCCAACTACAGCACCATGGCCAAACCCCTCACCGATTTAACCCGTAAGAACCTACCCAAGATAGTAGCCTGGGCCCCAGAGTGTGAACAGGCATTCCAACAGCTCAAAACGGCACTTGTGAACTCTCCTGTACTTTCTGCTCCCGATCCAACTAAACGATTTCTCGTTCATACAGACGCTTCTATGTTTGGATTGGGAGCAGTACTGAGCCAAGTCGGAGCGGATGGCGGCGAGCACCCAGTGGCTTATCTAAGCAGGAAACTTTTACCCAGGGAAGTGAGCTACGCCGCCATTGAAAAGGAGTGCCTGGCTGTGGTGTGGGCCCTCAAAAAGCTGCAACCCTATTTATATGGACAATCTTTCTCCTTACTCACGGATCACAACCCGTTGGTGTGGCTGAACAGGGTGTCAGGAGACAATGCCAGGCTGCTGCGCTGGAGTTTGGCGCTGCAGAATTTTGACTTTACCATCCACTACCGCCCTGGGAAGCAAAACGGCAACACCAACGGGTTATCCAGACAAACAGACATTGACAAATAGTGATGTACCGAACTGTTCGCCGGCGAATAGTTCCCTGCGAACATAGCGTGTTCGCGTTCGCCACGGTGGGCGAACACATGTACGGTTCGATCCGCCCCTATTCGTCATCATTGAGTAAACTTTGACCCTGTGCCTCACGGTCAGCAGACACATTCCAGCAAATTAGCAGCAGACCCTCCCTTCCAGACCCTCCCACCTCCTGTACAGCATCTATTTTAGATTCATTCTGAAGCTGCATTCTTAGATAGAGGAGGGAAAGTGTAGCTGCTGCTCATTTGATAGGGAAATTGATAGCTAGGCTAGGGTATTCAGTGTCCACTACAGTCCTGAAGGACTCATCTGATCTCTGCTGTAAGGACAGCACCCCAAAAAGCCCTTTTTAGGGCTAGAACTGTGTGAAGAAATTACTCTTGTATTTGGTATTTCTGCATGTTTCCCTTCTATTTCTTCATGTTTCCAGTCGGCAGATGAAACTGCCGAAAAAAGTCCACCCCCTGGCTCATTTAACTTCAAAGCCGGCATCAATTAAACCCTCTACGTGTGCGGCCAGCATTCGTACTACCAAACGCCACGTGGCAGAGAAAACCGTGGCCATCTTTTTTCATACGAACAAGGCAGCGGGACTTGGTCGTCGAGTGTCTGGAACTAAAATCGGACACTCGACTTCCTGAACACCGGTCTCAAACACACGAACGCTGGAACTATATGTACCGATTAGCTAGAAGAGCGCTATTCGGTAAGGTTGTGCATACGAATGAGGGGAACACTCGCTGCTAGGAGCCAGGGGAATTTGTTTGGTATTTATATTCATTTTTCTCCCTTTTCTACAGTGACCGGCAAAACCGCACAAACTTGTGGAACTATTTTGGGTAGCCCACCCACGGTGAACCGGTCACAAAGGACTTCCATGGTTTTTGAGAACCCCTGAACCGATCTGGGTGAAATTTATTCTGGGGCTATCAGGGGACATATGATTTGTGGGGATACTCCATGTATAAAAGGGTGTTCCAGATATTGGGGAAAATAGTGATTTTTCTGCCTGGAGATAATCAAGGTATTACTGTATCAGACCTGATTATCTCCAGGGCTAGGGGAGGGAATTATGTGTTTGTACTGGGTGTGTTTTATGTTTTTAATGTACAGGATTGGTTAAATGTTGTCCCTCCCTGTGGGATGTACCCTTGCATGGGGACTTGCATAAAAGGCTGTGTGTGTGAATAAAAGCCAGTTCCTCTTGTATCCTGATTCTTGACTTTGGCTGTTATTTGGAATTCGTATGCTTTACTAAGGGAATTATCTTGTGAAGCTATTGCTATTTCGTATGGATTTCATTCATTGGAACTACCGAACGGAGAGCTATATATACTAGACTCTGGCGGTTCGGGAGGAAACTACCGAAGGAGGTTTAAATATACTTGGTTTCCTTTCAGTCTGCTTTTTTTTTCTGTATAATGTAATTGCAGTTGCCTGCCTGCCAGCTTCTGTGTCAGGCTCACAGTAGATACTGTGCCCACTTGCTCAGTGCCACCACTCCTATCTAGTGTCACAATAGCTTAAGCTTGCATTTAAAAACAAAAAAAACTTTTTCACTGTAATAGATTGAATAGCAGTTAGTTGTCTGCAAGCGTCTGGGTGTCAGGCCTTCTGCGTGTACTCTGCCAACCTCTGCCAGTGTACTTTGCCAATCATATCTGGTGTCTCCATAGCGTGCCTTTATAAAGAAAAACGTTTTTCACTGTAAGCTAATAGCAGTTAGTTGTCTGCAAGCATCTGGGTGTCAGGCCTTCAGCGTGTGCTCTGCAAACCTCTGCAAGTGCACTTTGCTACTCATATCTGGTGTCTCTATAGCGTGCCTTTACAAAGAAAAAAAAGTTTTTCACTGTAAGCTAATAGCTGTTAGTTGTCTGCAAGCGTGTGGGTGTCAGGCCTTCAGCGTGTACTCTGCCAACCTCTGCAAGTGTACTTTGCCACTCATATCTGGTGTCACAATAGCGTGCCTTTAAAAAGAAGAAAAAGTTTTTCACTGTAAGTTAGTAGCAGTTAGTTTTCTGCAAGCGTCTGGGTGTCAGGCCTTCAGCGTGTACTCTGCCAACCTCTGCCAGCGTACTTTGCCACTCATATCTGGTGTCTCCATAGCGTGCCTTTAAAAATAAAAAAAGTTTTTCACTGTAAGCTAATAGCAGTTAGTTGTCTGCAAGGTGTCAGGCCTTCAGCGTGTACTCTGCCAACCTCTGCCAGCGTACTTTGCCACTCATATCTGGTGTCTCTATAGCGTGCCTTTAAAAAGAAAAAAAGTGTTTCACTGTAAGCTAATAGCAGTCAGTGTCCTTAAAGCGTGTGTCAGGCCTTCAGCGTGTGCTCTGTCAACCTCTGCAAGTGCACTTTCACTGTAAGCTAATAGCAGTTAGTTGTCTGCAAGGTGTCAGGCCTTCAGCGTGTACTCTGCCAACCTCTGCCAGCGTACTTTGCCACTCATATCTGGTGTCTCTATAGCGTGCCTTTATAAAGAAAACAAGTTTTTCACTGTAAGCTTATAGCAGTTAGTTGTCTGCAAGCGTCTGGGTGTCAGGCCTTCAGCGTGTACTTGCCAACCTCTGCCAGCGTACTTTGCCACTAATATCTGGTGTCTCTATAGCGTGCCTTTAAAAAGAAAAACGTTTTTCACTGTAAGCTAATAGCAGTTAGTTGTCTGCAAGCATCTGGGTGTCAGGCCTTCAGCGTGTGCTCTGCAAACCTCTGCAAGTGCACTTTGCTACTCATATCTGGTGTCTCTATAGCGTGCCTTTACAAAGAAAAAAAGGTTTTCCCCGTAAGCTAATAGCAGTTAGTAGTCTGCAAGCGTCTGGGTGTCATGCCTTTCAACGTGTACTTTGCCAACCTCTGCCAGTGTACTTTGCCACTCATATCTGGTGTCACAATAGCGTGCCTTTAAAAAGAAAAAAAGTTTCACTGTAAGTTAATAGCAGTTAGTTGTCTGCAAGCGTCTGGGTGTTAAGCCTTCAGCGTGTACTCTGCCAACCTCTGCCAGCATACTTTGCCACTCATATCTGGTGTCTCTATAGCGTGCCTTTAAAAAGAAAAAAAGTTTTTCACTGTAAGCTAATAGCAGTTACTTGTATGCAAGCGTCTGGGTGTCAGGCCTTCAGCATGTACTATGCCAACCTCTGCCAGCATACTTTGCCACTCATATCTGGTGTCTCTATAGCGTGCCTTTAAAAATAAAAAAAGTTTTTCACTGTAAGCTAATAGCAGTTAGTTGTCTGCAAGCGTGTGGGTGTCAGGCCTTCAGCGTGTGCTCTGCCAACCTCTGCAAGTGTACTTTGCCACTCATATCTGGTGTCTCTATAGCGTGCCTTTAAAAAGAAAAAAACGTTTTTCACTGTAAGTTAATAGCAGTTAGTTGTCTGCAAGCGTCTGGGTGTCAGGCCTTCAGCGTGTACTCTGCCAACCTCTGCCAGCGTACTTTGCCACTCATATCTGGTGTCTCTATAGCGTGCCTTTAAAAAGAAAAAAAGTTTCACTGTAAGCTAATAGCAGTTAGTTGTCTGCAAGCGCCGGGGTGTCATTCCTTTCAGCGTGTGCTCTGCCAACCTCTGCAAGTGCACTTTGCCACTCATATCTGGTGTCTCTATAGTGTGCCTTTAAAAATAAAAAAAGTTTTTCACTGTAAGCTAATAGCAGTTAGTTGTCTGCAAGCGTGTGGGTGTCAGGCCTTCAGCGTGTGCTCTGCCAACCTCTGCCAGCGTACTTTGCCACTCATATCTGGTGTCTCTATAGCGTGCCTTTAAAAAGAAGAAAACGTTTTTCACTGTAAGCTAATAGCAGTTACTTGTATGCAAGCGTCTGGGTGTCAGGCCTTCAGCATGTACTATGCCAACCTCTGCCAGCGTACTTTGCCACTCATATCTGGTGTCACTATAGCATGCCTTTAAAAAGAAAAAAAGTTTTTCGCTGTAAGCTAATAGCAGTCAGTGTCCTTAAAGCGGGTGTCAGGCCTTCAGCGTGTGCTCTGTCAACCTCTGCAAGTGCACTTTGCCACTCATATCTGGTGTCTCTATAGCGTGCCTTTAAAAAGAAAAAAAGTTTTTCACTGTAAGCTAATAGCAGTTAGTTGTCTGCAAGCGTGTGGGTGTCAGGCCTTCAGCGTGTGCTCTGCCAACCTCTGCAAGTGCACTTTGCCACTCATATCTGGTGTCTCTATAGTGTGCCTTTAAAAATAAAAAAGTTTTTCACTGTAAGCTAATAGCAGTTAGTTGTCTGCAAGCGTGTGGGTTTCAGGCCTTCAGCGTGTGCTCTGCCAACCTCTGCAAGTGTACTTTGCCACTCATATCTGGTGTCTCTATAGCGTGCCTTTAAAAAGAAAAAAACGTTTTTCACTGTAAGTTAATAGCAGTTAGTTGTCTGCAAGCGTCTGGGTGTCAGGCCTTCAGCGTGTACTCTGCCAACCTCTGCCAGCGTACTTTGCCACTCATATCTGGTGTCTCTATAGCGTGCCTTTAAAAAGAAAAAAAGTTTTTCACTGTAAGCTAATAGCAGTTAGTTGTCTGCAAGCGCCGGGGTGTCATTCCTTTCAGCGTGTGCTCTGCCAACCTCTGCAAGTGCACTTTGCCACTCATATCTGGTGTCTCTATAGTGTGCCTTTAAAAATAAAAAAAGTTTTTCACTGTAAGCTAATAGCAGTTAGTTGTCTGCAAGCGTGTGGGTGTCAGGCCTTCAGCGTGTGCTCTGCCAACCTCTGCAAGTGTACTTTGCCACTCATATCTGGTGTCTCTATAGCATGCCTTTAAAAAGAAAAAAAAGTGTTTCACTGTAAGCTAATAGCAGTTACTTGTATGCAAGCGTCTGGGTGTCAGGCCTTCAGCATGTACTATGCCAACCTCTGCCAGCGTACTTTGCCACTCATATCTGGTGTCTCTATAGCGTGCCTTTAAAAAGAAAAAAAGTTTTTCACTGTAAGCTAATAGCAGTTACTTGTATGCAAGCGTCTGGGTGTCAGGCCTTCAGCATGTACTATGCCAACCTCTGCCAGCGTACTTTGCCACTCATATCTAGTGTCACAATAGCGTGCCTTTAAAAAGAAAAAAAGTTTTTCACTGTAAGCTAATAGCAGTTAGTTGTCTGCAAGCGTGTGGGTGTCAGGCCTTAGCGTGTGTTCTGCAAACCTCTGCAAGTGCACTTTGCCACTCATATCTGGTGTCACTATAGCATGCCTTTAAAAAGAAAAAAAAGTTTTCCGCTGTAAGCTAATAGCAGTCAGTGTCCTTAAAGCGGGTGTCAGGCCTTCATCGTGTGCTCTGCCAACCTCTGCAAGTGCACTTTGCCACTCATATCTGGTGTCTCTATAGCGTGCCTTTAAAAATAAAAAAAGTTTTTCACTGTAAGTTAATAGCAGTTAGTTGTCTGCAAGCGTCTGGGTGTCAGGCCTTCAGCGTGTACTCTGCCAACCTCTGCCAGCGTACTTTGCCACTCATATCTGGTGTCTCTATAGCGTGCCTTTAAAAAGAAAAAAAGTTTTTCACTGTAAGCTAATAGCAGTTAGTTGTCTGCAAGCGTGTGGGTGTCAGGCCTTCAGCGTGTGCTCTGCCAACCTCTGCAAGTGTACTTTGCCACTCATATCTGGTGTCTCTATAGCGTGCCTTTAAAAAGAAAAAAACGTTTTTCACTGTAAGCTAATAGCAGTTAGTTGTCTGCAAGCGCCGGGGTTTCATTCCTTTCAGCGTGTGCTCTGCCAACCTCTGCAAGTGCACTTTGCCACTCATATCTAGTGTCACAATACAGGGAGTGCAGAATTATTAGGCAAGTTGTATTTTTGAGGATTAATTTTATTATTGAACAACAACCATGTTCTCAATGAACCCAAAAACCTCATTAATATCAAAGCTGAATATTTTTGGAAGTAGTTTTTAGTTTGTTTTTAGTTATAGCTATTTTAGGGGGATATCTGTGTGTGCAGGTGACTATTACTGTGCATAATTATTAGGCAACTTAACAAAAAACAAATATATACCCATTTCAATTATTTATTTTTACCAGTGAAACCAATATAACATCTCAACATTCACAAATATACATTTCTGACATTCAAAAACATAACAAAAACAAATCAGTGACCAATATAGCCACCTTTCTTTGCAAGGACACTCAAAAGCCTGCCATCCATGGATTCTGTCAGTGTTTTGATCTGTTCACCATCAACATTGCGTGCAGCAGCAACCACAGCCTCCCAGACACTGTTCAGAGAGGTGTACTGTTTTCCCTCCTTGTAAATCTCACATTTGATGATGGACCACAGGTTCTCAATGGGGTTCAGATCAGGTGAACAAGGAGGCCATGTCATTAGATTTTCTTCTTTTATACCCTTTCTTGCCAGCCATGCTGTGGAGTACTTGGACGCGTGTGATGGAGCATTGTCCTGCATGAAAATCATGTTTTTCTTGAAGGATGCAGACTTCTTCCTGTACCACTGCTTGAAGAAGGTGTCTTCCAGAAACTGGGAGTTGAGCTTGACTCCATCCTCAACCCGAAAAGGCCCCACAAGCTCATCTTTGATTATACCAGCCCAAACCAGTACTCCACCTCCACCTTGCTGGCATCTGAGTCGGACTGGAGCTCTCTGCCCTTTACCAATCCATCCATCTGGCCCATCAAGACTCACTCTCATTTCATCAGTCCATAAAACCTTAGAAAAATCAGTCTTGAGATATTTCTTGGCCCAGTCTTGACGTTTCAGCTTGTGTGTCTTGTTCAGTGGTGGTCGTCTTTCAGCCTTTCTTACCTTGGCCATGTCTCTGAGTATTGCACACCTTGTGCTTTTGGGCACTCCAGTGATGTTGCAGCTCTGAAATATGGCCAAACTGGTGGCAAGTGGCATCTTGGCAGCTGCACGCTTGACTTTTCTCAGTTCATGGGCAGTTATTTTGCGCCTTGGTTTCTCCACACGCTTCTTGCGACCCTGTTGACTATTTTGAATGAAACGCTTGATTGTTCGATGATCACGCTTCAGAAGCTTTGCAATTTTAAGAGTGCTGCATCCCTCTGCAAGATAGGACACGCTGAAGGTGTCAGGCCTTCAGCGTGTCCTCTGCAAACCTCTGCAAGTGCACTTTGCCACGCATATCTGGTGTCTCTATAGCGTGCCTTTACAAGGAAAAAAAGTTTTCCGCTGTAAGCTAATAGCAGTCAGTGTCCTTAAAGCGGGTGTCAGGCCTTCATCGTGTGCTCTGCCAACCTCTGCAAGTGCACTTTGCCACTCATATCTGGTGTCTCTATAGCGTGCCTTTAAAAATAAAAAAAGTTTTTCACTGTAAGTTAATAGCAGTTAGTTGTCTGCAAGCGTCTGGGTGTCAGGCCTTCAGCGTGTACTCTGCCAACCTCTGCCAGCGTACTTTGCCACTCATATCTGGTGTCTCTATAGCGTGCCTTTAAAAAGAAAAAAAGTTTTTCACTGTAAGCTAATAGCAGTTAGTTGTCTGCAAGCGTGTGGGTGTCAGGCCTTCAGCGTGTGCTCTGCCAACCTCTGCAAGTGTACTTTGCCACTCATATCTGGTGTCTCTATAGCATGCCTTTAAAAAGAAAAAAAAGTTTTTCACTGTAAGTTAATAGCAGTTAGTTGTCTGCAAGCGTCTGGGTGTCAGGCCTTCAGCGTGTGCTCTGCCAACCTCTGCCAGCGTACTTTGCCACTCATATCTGGTGTCTCTATAGCATGCCTTTAAAAAGAAAAAAAGTTTTTCGCTGTAAGCTAATAGCAGTCAGTGTCCTTAAAGCGGGTGTCAGGCCTTCAGCGTGTGCTCTGTCAACCTCTGCAAGTGCACTTTGCCACTCATATCTGGTGTCTCTATAGCGTGCCTTTAAAAAGAAAAAAAGTTTTTCACTGTAAGCTTATAGCAGTCAGTGTCCTTAAATCGGGTGTCAGGCCTTCAGCGTGTCCTCTGCAAACCTCTACAATTGCACTTTGCCACTCATATCTGGTGTCTCTATAGCGTGCCTTTACAAAGAAAAAAAGTTTTCCGCTGTAAGTTAATAGCAGTTAGTTTTCTGCAAGCGTCTGGGTGTAAGGCCTTCAGCGTGTACTCTGCCAACCTCTGCCAGCGTAAATTGCCACTCATATCTGGTGTCTCTATAGTGTGCCTTTAAAAAGAAAAAAGTTTTTCACTGTAAGCTAATAGCAGTTAGTTGTCTGCAAGCGTGTGGGTGTCAGGCCTTCAGCGTGTGCTCTGCCAACCTCTGCAAGTGTACTTTGCCACTCATATCTGGTGTCTCTATAGCGTGCCTTTAAAAAGAAAAAAAAAAGTGTTTCACTGTAAGCTAATAGCAGTTACTTGTATGCAAGCGTGT
Organism: Pelobates fuscus; assembly: GCF_036172605.1. NCBI lineage: Eukaryota > Metazoa > Chordata > Amphibia > Anura > Pelobatidae > Pelobates > Pelobates fuscus. Next base: position 112,100,930 of record NC_086325.1, on the reverse strand, counting down.
GGGTGTCAGGCCTTCAGCATGTACTATGCCAACCTCTGCCAGCGTACTTTGCCACTCATATCTGGTGTCACTATAGCATGCCTTTAAAAAGAAAAAAAACGTTTTTCACTGTAAGTTAATAGCAGTTAGTTGTCTGCAAGCGTCTGGGTGTCAGGCCTTCAGCGTGTACTCTGCCAACCTCTGCCAGCGTACTTTGCCACTCATATCTGGTGTCTCTATAGCGTGCCTTTAAAAAGAAAAAAACGTTTTTCAATGTAAGCTAATAGCAGTTAGTTGTCTGCATGCGCCGGGGTGTCATTCCTTTCAGCGTGTGCTCTGCCAACCTCTGCAAGTGCACTTTGCCACTCATATCTGGTGTCTCTATAGTGTGCCTTTAAAAATAAAAAAAGTTTTTCACTGTAAGCTAATAGCAGTTAGTTGTCTGCAAGCGTGTGGGTGTCAGGCCTTCAGCGTGTGCTCTGCCAACCTCTGCCAGCGTACTTTGCCACTCATATCTGGTGTCTCTATAGCGTGCCTTTAAAAAGAAGAAAACGTTTTTCACTGTAAGCTAATAGCAGTTACTTGTATGCAAGCGTGTGGGTGTCAGGCCTTCAGCGTGTGCTCTGCCAACATCTGCAAGTGTACTTTGCCACTCATATCTGGTGCCTCTATAGCGTGCCTTTAAAAAGAAAAAAAGTTTTTCACTGTAAGTTAATAGCAGTTAGTTGTCTGCAAGCGTCTGGGTGTCAGGCCTTCAGCGTGTACTCTGCCAACCTCTGCCAGCGTACTTTGCCACTCATATCTGGTGTCTCTATAGCGTGCCTTTAAAAAGAAAAAAAGTTTTTCACTGTAAGCTAATAGCAGTTAGTTGTCTGCAAGCGCCGGGGTGTCATTCCTTTCAGCGTGTGCTCTGCCAACCTCTGCAAGTGCACTTTGCCACTCATATCTGGTGTCTCTATAGTGTGCCTTTAAAAATAAAAGAAGTTTTTCACTGTAAGCTAATAGCAGTTAGTTGTCTGCAAGCGTGTGGGTGTCAGGCCTTCAGCGTGTGCTCTGCCAACCTCTGCCAGCGTACTTTGCCACTCATATCTGGTGTCTCTATAGCGTGCCTTTAAAAAGAAGAAAACGTTTTTCACTGTAAGCTAATAGCAGTTACTTGTATGCAAGCGTCTGGGTGTCAGGCCTTCAGCATGTACTATGCCAACCTCTGCCAGCGTACTTTGCCACTCATATCTGGTGTCACTATAGCATGCCTTTAAAAAGAAAAAAAGTTTTTCGCTGTAAGCTAATAGCAGTCAGTGTCCTTAAAGCGGGTGTCAGGCCTTCAGCGTGTGCTCTGCCAACCTCTGCAAGTGCACTTTGCCACTCATATCTGGTGTCACTGATGTAGAATTATTAAAAACCTGTATTAAACCTGTGTTGAATTTTTGCACTAACTCCATTTTAACCACATTACCTGACAGATCCTCCATTTTAACTACATTACATGACAGAATTTCCTAACAGCATTTAGTATAATGAATAGAGACTGTATTTTCTAGAAAGACATGACTAACACCGGAATTATTGAGCTCCTGTAACATGCAACAAAGTATAGCCAAGGCCATGAGAAAGCTGCCCTAATGAAATGTTCTATTCATAAAAAGGACCCTGAATCTGACCACGAGTCTGACATCACTAACTACCCAAAATGACGCCCAAGCCCCCCTTCCCACCGAGTAAGCCTCGTGCTGGGTAAGATGGCACATGAGCCATCTGTCCACACCCGTGTCCAGAATAACACCACCTCCCGGTGGGAGGACACCAAGCTAACCACTTAGTTCTTGAGCCAATTAATAATATTGATGGGTGGACATTGACATAACCACTTAACACTTAATCCAATTAATGATGTTTATTTACTGCTATCTTGATATGCAATGATGATGTAATTTTGCTCTTATAAGGGTCTGCGAGCCCGCTTTTAACCAGATGCCATTACATTTTCTCGAAGTGCTTTTAACCTGAACTCCATGTGTCAGTGTGAACTTACTTCTGCGTATACGCAATTTAATCATCTCAGATTTGGACAGGAACAGATAGACATTTAAACATATTTGTTTATTTCTAAATTAATCTACATCATCACTATAGCATGCCTTTAAAAAGAAAAAAAGTTTTGCACTGTGAGCTTATAGCAGTCAGTGTCCTTAAAGCGGGTGTCAGGCCTTCAGCGTGTGCTCTGCCAACCTCTGCAAGTGTACTTTGCCACTCATATCTGGTGTCTCTATAGCGTGCCTTTAAAAAGAAAAAAAGTTTTTCACTGTAAGCTAATAGCAGTTAGTTGTCTGCAAGCGTCTGGGTGTCAGGCCTTCAGCGTGTACTCTGCCAACCTCTGCCAGCGTACTTTGCCACTCATATCTGGTGTCTCTATAGCGTGCCTTTAAAAAGAAAAAAAGTTTTTCACTGTAAGCTAATAGCAGTTAGTTGTCTGCAAGCGCCGGGGTTTCATTCCTTTCAGCGTGTGCTCTGCCAACCTCTGCAAGTGCACTTTGCCACTCATATCTGGTGTCTCTATAGTGTGCCTTTAAAAATAAAAAAAGTTTTTCACTGTAAGCTAATAGCAGTTAGTTGTCTGCAAGCGTGTGGGTGTCAGGCCTTCAGCGTGTGCTCTGCCAACCTCTGCAAGTGTACTTTGCCACTCATATCTGGTGTCTCTATAGCGTGCCTTTAAAAAGAAAAAAACTTTTTCACTGTAAGTTAATAGCAGTTAGTTGTCTGCAAGCGTCTGGGTGTCAGGCCTTCAGCGTGTACTCTGCCAACCTCTGCCAGCGTACTTTGCCACTCATATCTGGTGTCTCTATAGCGTGCCTTTAAAAAGAAAAAAAGTTTTTCACTGTAAGCTAATAGCAGTTAGTTGTCTGCAAGCGCCGGGGTGTCATTCCTTTCAGCGTGTGCTCTGCCAACCTCTGCAAGTGCACTTTGCCACTCATATCTGGTGTCTCTATAGTGTGCCTTTAAAAATAAAAAAAGTTTTTCACTGTAAGCTAATAGCAGTTAGTTGTCTGCAAGCGTGTGGGTGTCAGGCCTTCAGCGTGTGCTCTGCCAACCTCTGCCAGCGTACTTTGCCACTCATATCTGGTGTCTCTATAGCGTGCCTTTAAAAAGAAGAAAACGTTTTTCACTGTAAGCTAATAGCAGTTACTTGTATGCAAGCGTCTGGGTGTCAGGCCTTCAGCATGTACTATGCCAACCTCTGCCAGCGTACTTTGCCACTCATATCTGGTGTCACTATAGCATGCCTTTAAAAAGAAAAAAAGTTTTTCGCTGTAAGCTAATAGCAGTCAGTGTCCTTAAAGCGGGTGTCAGGCCTTCAGCGTGTGCTCTGCCAACCTCTGCAAGTGCACTTTGCCACTCATATCTGGTGTCACTGATGTAGAATTATTAAAAACCTGTATTAAACCTGTGTTGAATTTTTGCACTAACTCCATTTTAACCACATTACCTGACAGATCCTCCATTTTAACTACATTACATGACAGAATTTCCTAACAGCATTTAGTATAATGAATAGAGACTGTATTTTCTAGAAAGACATGACTAACACCGGAATTATTGAGCTCCTGTAACATGCAACAAAGTATAGCCAAGGCCATGAGAAAGCTGCCCTAATGAAATGTTCTATTCATAAAAAGGACCCTGAATCTGACCACGAGTCTGACATCACTAACTACCCAAAATGACGCCCAAGCCCCCCTTCCCACCGAGTAAGCCTCGTGCTGGGTAAGATGGCACATGAGCCATCTGTCCACACCCGTGTCCAGAATAACACCACCTCCCGGTGGGAGGACACCTAGCTAACCACTTAGTTCTTGAGCCAATTAATAATATTGATGGGTGGACATTGACATAACCACTTAACACTTAATCCAATTAATGATGTTTATTTACTGCTATCTTGATATGCAATGATGATGTAATTTTGCTCTTATAAGGGTCTGCGAGCCCGCTTTTAACCAGATGCCATTACATTTTCTCGAAGTGCTTTTAACCTGAACTCCATGTGTCAGTGTGAACTTACTTCTGCGTATACGCAATTTAATCATCTCAGATTTGGACAGGAACAGATAGACATTTAAACATATTTGTTTATTTCTAAATTAATCTACATCATCACTATAGCATGCCTTTAAAAAGAAAAAAAGTTTTGCACTGTAAGCTTATAGCAGTCAGTGTCCTTAAAGCGGGTGTCAGGCCTTCAGCGTGTGCTCTGCCAACCTCTGCAAGTGTACTTTGCCACTCATATCTGGTGTCTCTATAGCGTGCCTTTAAAAAGAAAAAAAGTTTTTCACTGTAAGCTAATAGCAGTTAGTTGTCTGCAAGCGTCTGGGTGTCAGGCCTTCAGCGTGTACTCTGCCAACCTCTGCCAGCGTACTTTGCCACTCATATCTGGTGTCTCTATAGCGTGCCTTTAAAAATAAAAAAAGTTTTTCACTGTAAGCTAATAGCAGTTAGTTGTCTGCAAGCGTCTGGGTGTCAGGCCTTAGCGTGTGCTCTGCAAACCTCTGCAAGGGCACTTTGCCACTCATATCTGGTGTCACTATAGCATGCTTTTAAAAAGAAAAAAAGTTTTGCACTGTAAGCTTATAGCAGTCAGTGTCCTTAACCCCTTAAGACCGCAGCCAAATGTACAAGTTGTGAACAAAACAAAATAAACAAAACCTGGCATTTGCGCTATATGTCTGTCCAACCGTAATTCACCTCTTTCATATTAAATGCACCCCCCCTTATTATATATCATTTTATTCAGGGGAAACAGGGCTTTCATTTAATGTCAAATATTTAGCTATGAAACATAATTTAATTTGAAAAAAATGGGAGAAAATAAGATTTTTTTAATTTTTTTTTTAGTTCTACATGGCATTTTAACTGTCAATGTCATAATACTGTTTGCTTTTACTGCAATAAAATACACATATTTGTATTCAGCAAAGTCTCACGTGTAAAACAGTACCCCGTATGTACAGGTTTTATGGTGTTTTGGGAAGTTACAGGGTCAAATATAGCATGTTACATTTAAAATTGAAATTCGCCAGATTGGTTACGTTGCCTTTGAGACTGTATAGTAGCCCAGGAAATACATTTACACCCATAATGGCATGCCATTTGCAATAGTAGACGACCCAAGGTATTGCAAATGGGGTATGTCCAGTCTTTTTTAGTAGCCATTTGGTCACAAACACTGACACATTTGTTTGTGTGTGAAAAATTAAAAAAACGCCAATTTTGGCCAGTGTTTGTGACTAAGTGGCTACTAAAAAAGACTGGACATACCCCATTTGCAATACCTTGGGTTGTCTACTATTGCAAATAGTATGCCATCATAGGGGTAATTTTCATTCTTGGGCTACCATAGGGTCAAAAAGGCAACGTAAGCAATCTGGTGAATTTTAATGTGAAAAAAAATTAAACACAAGCCTTATATTTGACGCTGTAATTTTTGAAAACACCATAAAACCTGTACATGAGGGGTACTGTTGTACTCGGAAAACTTCACTGAACACAAATATTTGTGTTTCAAAACAGTAAAAAGTATTGCAGCAATAATATCGTCCGTGTAAGTGCTGTTTGTGCGTGAAAAATGCAAAAAAAATGTCACTTTTACTGGTGATATCATCGTTGTAATACATTTTACTGTTTTGAAACACTAATATTTGTGTTCAGCGAAGTCTCCCGAGTAAAACAGTACCCCCCATGTACAGGTTTTAAGGTGTCTTGGAAAGTTATAGAGTTAAATATAGTGCTAGCAAATTAAATTCTCTATACTTTCGGCATGGGTTGTCAGGCAGGTCCGGCTAATTGTAATTAATTAGGATACCTAATTATGTAAAATTATTACATAAATATATGTGTAGAATTAATATATGCATATGTGTATGTATGTATATATATATATATATATATAATTTTTTTTCAATATTTTTATTTATATATAGGTATATATATAGGGATATATACGTATATATTTATGTATATAGATATATATATATTCGTTCTACGTGTATTTTGATATAAATATATATTAATATCACAATACAGTTAGAACGAAAAAAAACACATCTATATATTTTTTAATATTTTATTTTAATTATTTTTTTTTATTTTTTTTACGTATTTACATATATCTGTTTTATATTATAAATAAATATATACATAACAATAATTATATATATATTTAATCAGTATCAGTCTACGTGTAATTTGATATTAATATATAATTATATATATATATATATATATATATATATATATAAATATTAAAATACACCTAGACAGTGTATGTATATATGTGTGATCTAAGAATATATATATATTTTTTTTTACACTTTTTTAACTTAATTTAATTTTATTTCTAGCCAGCAGGGGGACCAACTGTCATTACAGCCAGCTATCCCGGCCATGTGATTGTGAGGTCCTCGCAAGGACCTCACTCTCACATGACCGGGGGGTACCGGAGGAGGAAGATCTGCCGCGGGGGGGCTCCCTGGGAGTCCCCCCAACCGCGATCGCCGGCGTGGGATCGCCGGCGACCGGGTAAGTGAAAAAAAAAACGGAGGGCGTACATTTACATCCTGCGGCGTTTAGAGACGCTTTAAAAAGGACGTAAATGTACGCCCTGCGGTCTTAAGGGGTTAAAGCGGGTGTCAGGCCTTCAGCGTGTCCTCTGCAAACCTCTGCAATTGCACTTTGCCACTCATATCTGGTGTCTCTATAGCGTGCCTTTACAAGGAAAAAAAGTTTTCCGCTGTAAGCTAATAGCAGTCAGTGTCCTTAAAGCGGGTGTCAGGCCTTCAGCGTGTGCTCTGCCAACCTCTGCAAGTGCACTTTGCCACTCATATCTGGTGTCTCTATAGCGTGCCTTTAAAAAGAAAATTTTTTCACTGTAAGCTAATAGCAGTTACTTGTCTGCAAGCGTCTGGGTGTCAGGCCTTCAGCGTGTACTCTGCCAACCTCTGCAAGCGTACTTTGCCACTCATATCTGGTGTCTCTATAGCGTGCCTTTAAAAATAAAAAAAGTTTTTCACTGTAAGCTAATAGCAGTTAGTTGTCTGCAAGCGTCTGGGTGTCAGGCCTTTCAGCGTGTACTCTGCCAACCTCTGCAAGTGCACTTTGCCACTCATATCTGGTGTCACTATAGCATGCCTTTAAAAACAAAAAAAGTTTTTCACTGTAAGCTAATAGCAGTCAGTGTCCTTAAAGCGGGTGTCAGGCCTTCAGCGTGTGCTCTGCAAACCTCTGCAAGTGCACTTTGCCACTCATATCTGGTGTCTCTATAGCGTGCCTTTACAAAGAAAAAAAGCTTTCCGCTGTAAGCTAATAGCAGTCAGTGTCCTTAAAGCGGGTGTCAGGCCTTCATCGTGTGCTCTGCCAACCTCTGCAAGTGTACTTTGCCACTCATATCTGGTGTCTCTATAGCGTGCCTTTAAAAAGAAAAACGTTTTTCACTGTAAGCTAATAGCAGTTAGTTGTCTGCAAGCGTCTGGGTGTCAGGCCTTTCAACGTGTACTCTGCCAACCTCTGCCAGTGTACTTTGCCACTCATATCTGGTGTCACAATAGCGTACCTTTAAAAAGCAAAAAAAGTTTTTCACTGTAAGCTAATAGCAGTTAGCTGTCTGCAAGCGTCTGGGTGTCAGGCCTTTCAGCGTGTACTCTGCCAACCTCTGCAAGTGTACTTTGCCACTCATATCTGGTGTCTCTATAGCGTGCCTTTAAAAATAAAAAAAGTTTTTCACTGTAAGCTAATAGCAGTTAGTTGTCTGCAAGCGTCTGGGTGTCAGGCCTTTCAACGTGTACTCTCCCAACCTCTGCCAGTGTACTTTGCCACTCATATCTGGTGTCACAATAGCGTGCCTTTAAAAAGAAAGAAACGCTTTGCACTGTAAGCTTATAGCAGTCAGTGTCCTTAAAGCGGGTGTCAGGCCTTCAGCGTGTGCTCTGCAAACCTCTGCAATTGCACTTTGCCACTCATATCTGGTGTCTCTATAGCGTGCCTTTACAAAGAAAAAAGTTTTCCGCTGTAAGCTAATAGCAGTCAGTGTCCTTAAAGCGTGTGTCAGGCCTTCAGCGTGTTATAGAATTATTAAAGCCTTTATTAAATTTCTTTAATTAAATTTCTCATTAACTCCATTGTCTTCATAATATGACAGATTTTCCTAACAGCATTTAGAATATTAGAATGAGAATGTATTTTCTAGAAGGATATGACTAACACCGGAATTATCAAGTTCATGGAATATGAAACAAAGTATACCATAGCTAGCTCATGAGAAACTGGTTGTGTGGGGATTTACAGCTAAGATCCAGAATGGGCAAGGAATGGTGGGGGGAGTGTACTCTGGCTAAAGCCATCATGCCCATACATATTATCTCTGACACACACCCTGACATACATGAGTCCATACACACACCAGCCAAGGTTAAGCGTGAAGCCCCAGTAAGAGGCAGTTTTGACCCCCACATTTACATTGATGCCATTGGGGTGCCTAGGGGGGTGCCTAATGAATTTAAAGCAAGAGATGAGGTTGCTGCGGGGTTTGAATCACTTTTTACCATAGTTACTGCAAACAAAAATGTAAATTGGATCAATTACATTTATTATAACCAACAACGCTTTGTCAACAACACCAGAGATGCCCTCCAGGGCTTGGCCGAACAGTTGCAGGCCACATCCCAGATGACTTTCCAGAACAGAATGGCCTTAGACATGATTCTAGCTGAGAAGGGGGGCGTATGTAAAATACTGCCCGACACCATGACCTGTTGTACATACATCCCAGAAAACACAGGTCCTAATGGTAAGGTCACCATGGCCATAGAGAAATTAAATAAGCTCTCTGAAGAGTTAAAAAGGAACTCTGGGGTGAAAGATCCCTGGGAAAGGTGGTTTGGTTGGATGACAGGGTGGCAAAAAGCTTTAATTCACATTGGTATGGCATTACTAATTTTTCTTTTTATTTTCGCTCTTTTCGTTTGTTGTGTCCTCCCCTGTCTAAGAAAATTCCTGCAGAAGACTGCAGACCAAGCGGCACCAACTTTTGCACATCTGACAGTTGATGACCAAGATTTCCAAGATTTCAACTCACCCTGTATACCGCTGCAAACTATCCCTTTTACTGATAAAGTGCAAGAGTTTTAGGTAAGGAACCAGCTTAGGGACAGCATCCGTCTCTATGGAATTGACTGCCGTGCGGAGATGTGGTGGACAAGCCACCGCGGATTACCAGCGGAGTGAAGAAAGTTCCTGACCGTATTGACGGATGAGCTGCAGCCTATTAGGGACAGAAAGGGACAGAATTGCACTTTGCAATAACACCTAGCTAGCGGTCATGGGGTTTCTGTGCCTTTGGGCAAACACGTCTTCTGGTATTAACAATTAAAGTTTATCTTTTTAGCGCCTAACATTTCATAGGGGGGACTGTTATAGAATTATTAAAGCCTTTATTAAATTTCTTTAATTAAATTTCTCATTAACTCCATTGTCTTCATAATATGACAGATTTTCCTAACAGCATTTAGAATATTAGAATGAGAATGTATTTTCTAGAATGATATGACTAACACCGGAATTATCAAGTTCCTGTAATATGAAACAAAGTATACCATAGCTAGCTCATGAGAAACTGCTCTAATGAAATGTCCATTCACTAAAAAGCCTTGAACCTGACCTCGAATATAACATCACTAACCACTCAAAATGGTGCCTAAAGCCCCCCTCCCATCGAGTAAAGCCTCGTGCTAAGCAAGATGGCGCCTGAACCATCGTGTCCACACCCATGTCCAAGATGACGCCACCTCTCGGTGGGAGGACACTTAGCCAGCCACTTAGTACTTGAGCCAATTAATAATATTGATGTGTGGATATTGACATAGCCACTTAACACTTAACCCAATTAATGATGTTTATTTGTTGTTATCTTGATATTCAATGATGATGTAATATTGCTCTTATAAGGGTCTGCGAGCCCGCTTTTTAACCAGATGCCATTAAATTTTCTCGAAGTTCTTTTAACCTGAACTCCGTGTGTCAGTGTGAATTTACTTCTGCGTATACGCAATTTAATCATCTCAGATTTGGACAGGAACAGATAGACATTCAAACATATTTGTTTGCTTAAAATAATCTATAACAATTTGGCGCATCCAACGTGGGGCACCGGGTTATGGCCTTTGGCCGGTAAGCCGTCCTATGAAGACGCTGCTGGACGGAGGAATCCTGGGGGAAGGAAAGGAGACTGATCACCTCCCAGTACACGGTAGAGACTGCTGCAGAGCCTAGCCGGTATGTTCCAGCCCCTTTGATTGACCCGTCCCAGTGTCTGTGACTGCTACCGGGAGGACATCAAAGACAGGTAATATCTTGCCCGGTGCCTTATTGTTACCCACCTGTTTACCTGCCTTTTGCCTATCTGTTGCCTGGGTGTGTTTGTATTGGTCTGCCTGTTTACCCATTTTAGGAGCCACGTGGCTGTGGCTGTAGGGAAAAAGGGGGGTGGACCTGTGGAAGTTTTCCTGGGGGTCTTCTTTTGCCTGTTTACCTCTTTTAGGTGCTGGGTAGCTGCAGCAGTAAGGAAAAAGAGGAGGGGGGAATCTGTGGAGGGGTGTAGACTCATTGCTTCCTGGGGATTCCCCATGGTGTCACTTTGATAGCCTAGCTAGCCTCATTGTGCACATTGCTCTGCTTGCAGAGAGGTGCAACCCTCCAGCCTCGAGCGCTGTGGCTGGTGGCATTCCAATTTTATTTGTGGCGGGTAGATTCTAGCAGGCATTGCTGTCTCCAGCACCACGTGGTAGTGGGACTTACGGGTGGGTCCATAGGGGCACTACGGGAGTGTGGGAAGTGGTGGTCACGTTTATCGGTCCACTTTTAACGAGGGAGGCTATACAGGATTCGGGTCGGAGATGGTTGCTGTTTCCTGTGGCCGCTGGTAGTGAGACTTGAGGAAGTCATTCTCCGAGCGGGGACACTACGAGGTTGAGGGAGGTGGCTTTGGTCACATGAGTAAAGGAAAGGGATTACTGTTGAATTTATTTAAACTGTGATGCATGCACTGTACTTCAATTGAATTGTTGTCTTAATTGGGAGTCATTCAAACTCCTGTGTCTGTCTCTACTTTCACTTTACTTTTACTTTTACTCTACTTCCTGTGTTATTTACACTTTCCCCTCCTATTTCTCTTGTGAGAGAAGTGATTGGTCACACACTTCTCACCTCGCTCCAATCCGTGGCTACCTCGGGTAGGCGGAATAAGTGACTAGTCTACGTTTTGGGAAGACGCACGTGGGGACCCACCCTCAAGTGGCAGTCGAGCATTGTAGACACTCTGTTTCATTTTCCTTCCTCTATATCTGGGATGCCTTTTATAGGGGGAATGGGACAGGGATTAGATAAGCCCAGTAAGGGCTGGTTAGCATGTGATCTAGTTGAAGACAGAGAGGGTGAAGAGATGGTTAAGGGTGTTGAAAAGATTGCTAAAGTGTGTAGAATTGCTGTGCCTTCATGTGGTAGATTACAGCCAGAGAGCTGGCACAGATTACTAACAGAGAAGAAAGGCAAGCTTACAGATAATGGTTTGCTCCATACAGCAGAAGCCTGGTACAGAGTAGCAAGAGCTATTCAGCAGGAAGGTTGGGTTGAGGAAGAAATAGATCACAAAGGTTTAAAACTGTATGTATATCATAATAATTATGTTGCTGGGGCATTCCCTCAGCCAGCGCCCCAAAATGGCGCCCAGGGGATGTCCATTCCCAAGGTTCAGTCAGCAATGAGTGACATTCAGCTGACCATGCTCCCCACCCCTAACCCTCCCATCACCCACTCCGTCATCGCCCCTGTTTGCCCGGTCCTGAATTCTGATGGATCTTTATTTCCCCCCCATCATCCATATCATTCCCATCACCCTCATCCATCCCTGCACTAACTTCCCAGTCTAATCCAGCTATTTCATCCGTCACTCCTTCTCTACGCTCTCTCTCTGTCAATAATCCTACCCTCCCCCTTGCATCCACCCAGTCTACTAACCCCTCCTCACTTGCTTCTACCCATCCTACTACACCCGCTCCGGTCCCTCCTACTACACCTGCCTCTGCTAATCTCTCTCCGTCCTCCCTTCTGCCCACCCCTCCCGCAGCCCAAGTTCCCGCCTCCTCACCTTCACTCCCCTACCCCGGATATCCCACCTCCCTTCCTGGTACCTGCCCAGCTATCCCGCCCTCCCCAGGTTCCGCCCTAGCCCCTGCCCAGATGTCCTGGCCATCCAGACTTCCCCTATCCCTTGGCCCTGTCCTATCCAGACAATCCCTACTTCCTTTCCCTAGCCACACCCCAGGCCCCATCCATCCCGATACAGTCTACCCCGGATGTGCCCACATCCAACATGGCCGCCACTACCTCCCTTGACCCTAACGCAGCTTCCTTTCACGCCTCCAATATGGCGGCCCCCAGTAATCCAGCACCTCTAATGCCGGTACTTCCTGGTGATTTCTCACCCCGAGCCCATAACCCACTGACCACCCCGGCATCCTGGGTCCCCTCATTTCCCCCGGTCCTGACACCTCAAGCGGCCCCACTTCCCAGAGGGGTCCAGGTCACATACGAAGATGAGTATGAGGAGGCCTGCTCTCATGGTTACCAGGGCTCACCGGACGCCATGGGGCCTCAGCCTCGTTGTTCCCTCGATGATCCCTTCGGACATATGGACCGGGGAGATCAGGCTCCTCCTAAATATGTTTCTTTTAATCCTACTCAGGCTAGTGCTCTGATGAAATCACTCCCTGACCCAGAAAAGCAACCAATGCCTTTTTACCGAGGGATAGTTCAAATTCAAAAGACTTATTCCGCCGCATGGCGAGATTTACTAAGCATTTGTGCCATCAAAGCCGGAGATGCATACTGGCCCAGCATAGCCCGCCACCTCAGCACAGATTTGCTTGGGAGTGATATTGATTACCCTTCAGGAGTAGCATTCTGCAACCAGCTAAAGGACTGGGCTAAGGATAAACTTGCAGATCAGGCTGCTGGCCTCACTGATATTGTACAAGAGAAAGGAGAATCAGTGGAAAGGTTCCATGCAAGACTGTTTCAAGTGTTTACAGATTTGGGATTTGATCTTACTAATAAGATTCACTCTCAAATGCTGTCTGGTTCATTTGTCCTAGGCATCAAGGACTCCATACGCAAGGGGATCATTGCTGCACGCCCTGAATTTAGAGTTGTTCCTCTGGATACATTACTTCAAGTTGCTAGGGGACTGGAATCTGCTCAGACTCCAAGAAAGCCCAATTCAGCTCCTCATATGGTGTCTCGCCCCGGACCTGTTCCAAAAGGCACCAAGCCCGAGGATGGAAATTGTTTTAATTGTGGTGCTAAAGGTCACTTCAGGGGCGAATGTCCTGAACCCAAGAAAGTGACAAAGTCTGCACATGTCCACAAAACCCCCAAAACCGTTCCAATTGTTGAGGAGCCAGATGATTAGGAAATTGGCAAGCCTGTGTCATTAACCCCTGTCATGGCAGTGTCTTCAGGGGATCAAGGGGGGCCACTTGCCACTGTGACCCTACCCATTGAAGGACAACCTACCACATTTCTTGTTGACACAGGTGCAGCCTGAAGTGTTCTACGAGAGCAAGACCTGCCAGACCCTTCATTTCTGTCAAAAATTGATGTTTCCTGTGTAGGAGTGGATGGCCTACCAAGACAAAGTCCTTTAACAACTCCATTACAGGTTGGCAACTATCCTAGCTTGCTTGCTCGTTTTGTGGTATCCTCCACATGCCCCATTAACCTGCTAGGCGCTGATGTTCTTTCACGCCTGCAGGCATCTATCATTTTCACTCCAGATGGACAGGTAGAACTATCTACCCCTCTACCTTGTGCTCCCTGCCTCTGATGCTCCATTTAGAAGAACCCCATGGGGATGCAAAGGAACTGAGGTCTAATTTCCCTGATTCACTAAAGACAAAAGTTCCTGCAAAACTATGGTCCTCAGGCCCAGAGGACATAGGTCACCTAAAAGTTCCACCTGTGGTGGTAAAACTCATTCCAGGAGCAAAGTTACCAAGGAAATCACAATACCCTTTGAAACCAGCACAAGCTGCAGCTATCTCAATTCAAATCAAAGCACTCTTGGAGAAGGGTGCTCTTGTTAAATGTGAATCAAAATGCAACACCCCATTGTTTCCTGTGAAGAAAAATACTCCAAAAGGAGAACCAGAGAAGTACAGAATGGTCCAGGATCTCCGTGCAGTGAATGAAGCAACAGTCCTGGACACCCCTATTGTGCCAAACCCACACACTCTGCTCTCTGGGGTCCCACCCTCTGCAAAATACTTCACAGTTATTGATCTGGCCAATGCCTTCTTCAGTGTACCCCTGGATCCAATCTGTCAATACCTGTTTGCCTTCACACATGAAAAGCAACAGTATACATGGACTGTCATGCCCCAAGGTGCACAAAATTCTCCAAGTCAATTTGCAAAGGCCATGTGTTCTATTCTTGATCCATGGCAATCTGACCATCCAGAGGTTGTCCTGCTCCAGTATGTGGATGATTTGCTGCTCTGTGGAGATGACATACCCACTACAGAAGAATGCTCAATTAATCTCCTTTGCTATCTAGCAGAACAAGGATGTAAAGCTTCACTTCTCAAACTTCAATTCTGTCAACCTACTGTTATCTTCCTTGGCCATTGTCTATCTCAGGGTACTAGACATCTCACTCGTGCCCGAGTTAGAGCAGTACTGGATATTTTACCTCCAAGGACTTCAAAGTCTCTACATGCCTTCTTAGGCCTAATTTCCTACTGCCGAGCATGGATCCCAGAAGCCTCTCTACTCATGCAACCACTCTATGATGCACTCAAGTCAGACCCATTCTGCCTGACCATAGAAGCTCATGACAACTTCTGTACTTTAAAATGTGCCATTGCATCTGCTCCTGCCCTTGGCCTACCAGACTATACCAAACCCTTCAAGTTATTTGTCTCTGAAAGACAAGGCCATGCTACAGGAGTCCTTACCCAAGCACATGAATCTAGAGGACGACAAAGGCCTATTGGATTTTTCTCCTGCCAACTGGATCTTGTGGCCAGAGGTACCCCTTCTTGCCTTCGGGACGTTTTTGCAGCCAAAGAACTAATTGAAAGAACTGCAGACCTGGTCCTCGGCCACCCTCTAGTTGTTTTGGCCTCTCATGACATTTCTGCCATCATCAACCAAGTACAACTCAAGCATGTCTCTCCTGCCAGACACCTCCGTCTTCAATGTCATCTCCTTTTACCTGACAACATCACCATACAAAGATGACAGGTTCTTAATCCGTCCACCCTTCTCCCACTACCTGAGGGGGGTATCTACTATGGGTTTATCATGGATGAAACCTATGTTTTCCTTCTTGCTGGCACCATCAAGAAGATGCATCCCAAGTTATCCTTTTATGACGGACAAACTCCTCTCTGTGATGGAGCTGGATATGCCTTCTGTACTATGTGGTACAAGTCAAACATCACTCCTGAACCTTGCTATGAAGATGAGCTCTATCATCTGGTGGAGGTGAAACTTACTTCACAAGACTTCTACTGTGACTCTGAAGGCAACAGCATGGTCTTGATTAATCTACCTTCAGAACTCAAACACTTATCGTCATTGGGACATTGCCATTCCACATGTCCCTGTCACCAAGTTAAAAACAAGATCATGGAATGATCTTGGGCCCATGGCAAAATTATGGGCCACCATGAATGAATCACAGCTACAGGAAAATGGCGTTGTCAAATACCCTGCAACTGACCATCTAGAAGCATGGCCACGTCACTTCCTGGAAAATGAATTCCAAGATCTGGTCATAGTAAATGACTATGACCCAGAGACACCTCATGACTGTTTTGAACAGATGAAAATGGAGACAATACATCTAACAACCGTGCATGAGGATCCACTAGTAGATCCTGATCTCACTCTGTTTGTGGACGGTTAGAGGTATGCTGATGAAGAAGGAAAATACCACACAGGATATGCCTTAACCACAACAGATGAAATTATCAAGTCATCATCTTTACCACCAACAATGTCTGCACAAGAAGCCGAATTGCAAGCCCTGACTTCAGCATGCAAGATCTCCGAAGGAAAACGTGCCAACATCTACACAGATTCAAGATACGCACTGGGCGTGGCACATGACTTCGGTTTAATTTGGAAAACAAGAGGATTTCTTACCACTGCCGGTACGCCAGTCAAACACAGTCCTGCAATCAAGGAACTAATGGATGCCCTCCTACTCCCAGAAGAAGTGGCCATTTTGAAAGTAAAGGCACATGGGAAATTGGATACAGATGAAGCAAAGGGCAACCATTTAGCTGATCAGGCTGCTAAGCAAGCAGCAAGAAAATTGCAGGAAGTGGATGAAGGAGTGTCCGGACGCGAAGAAATTCCTATTTTACCTTGCAGACTCTTCCTACTGACCTAAGAATCCTACGGGAACAGCAAGCTACAACTGCCCCTGAAGAAATACAGAAATGGAATAAGAAAGGAGCAGTCCTAAAGGATGGAGTATACTACAACAACTTTAGATTCTGCCTCCCTAAGAATTTATATCCAGCAGTTATCCAATGGGCACATGGACCTGCGCATCTGTCAAAAGACTTAATGGCTGCCCTCATACAGAAGTATTATGAAGCACCTGGAATTACAACACTGGTCAACAACTTCTGCAAGGCCTGTGTCATTTGCGCAAAATGCAACCCAGGAAAACCAACCAAAGTGCCCTTGAAACATCTGGCTAAGCCTATGTACCCGTTCCAGAGAATTCAGATTGACCACATACAAATGCCCAAGAGTGGCCCCCATGAATACGCACTAGGAATAGTGGACATGTTTTCAGGCTGGCCAGAAGCCTACCCAGTAACCAATATCACTGCCAAAACAACAGCAAGACGTCTGCTCACAGATATTGTATGTAGATTTGGACTTCCAGAAGTTATTGAGAGTGGCCAGGGCCCAGCTTTCACAGCAACAGTGACTAAAGAGATTTGGACTGCTCTGGGGGTGACCCTAGCTTTTCACACCCCTTACCACCCACAAAGTAGTGGCAAAGTGGAACGCATGAATGGCACCCTAAAAGCTAGAATGTTAAAAATGTCACAAGAAACAAAGATGCCCTGGCCAGAAAGCTTGTCAATAGCTTTATTCAGCGTTAGACACACACCTAGAGGGAAGCACTCACTATCCCCATATGAGATTCTATTTGGGACTGCACCCAGACTAGGTTGTTATTACCCTCAACAGCTACAGCTTCAAACTGATGTTTTAGTAGATTATGTAACTGAACTTGCAAGTGCTTTGAACAAAATACATGCCCAAACAACAAAACATACAAGTTTTGTCTTCAATTCCAGATCCCGATTTTGATACGGGTACCCACAACCTGCTTCCCGGAGATTGGGTTCTGGTCAAGAGATTTGTGCGGAAACACACCCTGGAACCAAGATTTGACGGACCATTCCAAGTTCTCCCATTCTCCCATTCCAAGATCACTTCAACCTCCGTCAAGTTGGCCGGCAGGCCACATTGGATCCACGCTTCCCATTGCAAGAAGACTCCTGCCCCAGAGGAAGCAGATACCGCACAACCATGTACCTCTGGTACATCATCTCCTTAATTAGCCTAATTAAGGCCCAACAAGTAGCCATTACTAAAGATGCCAGTGGGTATACCTTCTGGTACAATTCCTCATGTACCCGTGTGGCTACATACACTTTTGACTATTGTGACATTGTAGACTGCCCATTCCCTACGTCACAAATCCAAACCATCTATAGAGATATCCCTCATGTAAAAGACCCCTATGTTTGTGTAGTTGACAAACAATGGGGGCATAACTGTAACCATTGGGGGGCTGCAGGGTGGAATGCAGGGCCTGCCTGGGGTTACAAACCCAAAAGTGCCTTATCTAAGGTAGATGATCATGGTAGATCACTCCTCCAAAGAATGACTCTAAGGAAGCCTGGAGGAGGTACACCCATGAAATTAATCCTAAACATAGAGCATCCCAGCCCAACGGATGCAGACCAGTATGTAATGGGAATGTATTGGAAGAAAGGTTCCTATAACAAATTGGGGCACTTCTACCTAAAAGACATGTGCCACTCTCCAGAGTGGCAAGGAGCTACCCATATGGTCTCAAATCCATTAAAACCACACATCCAGTCCTTTAAAGACATGATGGCCATTGCTAACCCCATTTTTGAAGACACTATGGCCGCTGAAACTGGTTTTAATGATGTTAATTTATGGTTGGAATGGATGAAATATAATGCCAACAAACATAACAGAACTGCATGCTATGTATGTGGTGGTGCCAACCTCTGCAAGTGTACTTTGCCACTCATAACTGGTGTCTCTATAGCGTGCCTTTAAAAAGAAAAAAAAGTTTTTCACTGTAAGCTAATAGCAGTTAGTTGTCTGCAAGCGTCTGGGTGTCAGGCCTTCAGCGTGTGCTCTGCCAACCTCTGCAAGTGCATTTTGCCACTCATATCTGGTGTCACTATAGCGTGCCTTTAAAAAGAAGAAAGTTTTTCACTGTAAGCCAATAGCAGTCAGTGTCCTTAAAGCGGATGCCAGGCCTTCAGCGTGTGCTCTGCCAACCTCTGCAAGTGCACTTTGCCACTCATATTGTAATGATATTGATGTTACAAAGTGTTGGAGTCCAGTAGCCAGATCAGCAATGTTTTCTGCCAGAGGTAGCCACTCGTTACCCAGGTGGTTGAGCCCCTGAGCCTTGAGTGGCCTTCTGGTCTTCTGGTCTTAAGCAGAGATGGGAGACTGGAACAGAGAGATGATAATCGTAGTGAGGCAAGCCGAGGTCAGTGGGAAGGTGAAGCAGCAAAGTCAAAACGGTCCAAAATCAGCAACAGGTAGGAGAAACGGGAACAAGCTTGATTAGAGAGTACAGGAACCACAATAATCTGGCAAAGGTACAGAGACAGGAAGTGGCTTTTATAGGACAAGAACCAGACACATGACCAGACACAGCTGAAGAGACTTGTCACTGATACCAATGCTGTAGAGTCAAGGATACCAGATCTCAGGTACATTTGCAAAAGGCAGGCTGGTGTACTGGTAAGGAAGAGGCTTAGCAGCATGTAAACCAGGGTTCGAAACCCAGCAGAGTCAGTTCCTCACATTACTCCCACCTCTACAGGCGCAGCCTCTGGATGCCCTATTTCCTGGTTTAGCAGGGTACTGTGCATGGAAAGACTGAAGAAGATCAGGAGCATGAATATTGTCCACTGGTTCCCACGATCTCTCTTCTTCACCATAGCCTTTCCAATGAACCAAATATTGAAGCTTGTTGCGGAATATCCTGGAGTCAAGAATTTTTTGCACCTCGTATTCATCTTCACCATCCACGAGGACTGGTAGTGGGGCAGGCAGGGCTCGACCAGGGAAAGTATTTTCATGAAAAGGTTTAAGTCGTGCAACGTGAAACACCGGATGTATTTTCATGGAATCTGGAAGTTGCAGACGGAAGGTGACAGCATTGATCTGAGCGATGATCTCAAAAGGTCCCATGAACTTTTGACCCAATTTATGAGAAGGAATCCTAAGTTTAAGATTCTTTGTTGACAGCCAAACCTTGTCACCAACATGATAAACTGGGGCCTCCTTTCTATGCCTATCAGCAGCTCTTTTGTAACATTCCTGAGCCTCCGAAAGAGTCTTCTTCAACAGTTCTTGGGAATCTCGTAAGGCGGTTAGCCGGTCAGTGACTGCAGGAATGGAAGTAGTAATTGGGAGACTCACTAGAAAGGTTGGATGGTAACCATAATTAGCAAAAAATGGGCTCAGAGAAGTGGAGCAGTGTTGGGCATTGTTATAGGCAAATTCCGCCGTGGGTAGAAAATCCAGCCAGTCATCCTGCAGGTAACTAATATAG